>NC_057805.1:475595152-475607456 GCF_018294505.1 Triticum aestivum | reverse complement strand
GTGGCGGGGCGGAGGCGGCGGCGGCGGCGCGGGTCACGAGGCGGCGGCGGATCGGCTAGGGTTTCGGGTGGGCTGGCGGCACGGGCAGCGGTGGCGGCGCGGATCCCGAGGCGGTGGCGGATCGGCTAGGGTTTCAGGTGGGCTGGCGGCGCTGGGGCTCTGGGTCTCGGGCTTTTGAAGGCCGGCCCGAAGAGTCCCGCTCGGGTACGGCCCAGAGTCGGTTGACTTTTTTTTAAATAATTCAGACGTGCAGAAAAAGTAAGAAAAGACTAAACCGACTCCAAAAATCCCAAAATAAATTTTCCCCGTCCTCTAAAAATAAGCCGGACAAGATGAACATTTATTTGGGCCTAAAAGGCAATTTTGAAAAACGCGTATTTTTCCTAATTCAAATAAAATCAAATATTTGTTTTTAATGTTTTTCCTCCAATATTTCATTATTTGTGGAGAAGTCATATTATCTCCTCTCATATATTTTGATATGAAATATTTTCGGAGAGAAAAATAATTAAAACTAATGATCCTATTTTACAAATTTGAGAAACCCCAAATATGAAAATAACGAAATCCCCAAATCTCTCCGTGGGTCCTTGAGTTGCGTAGAATTTCTAGGATTGCAAAACAAAATGCAATAAGATATGATATGCAAGAATGATCTATGTATAACATTCCAAATTGAAAATTTGGGATGTTACAAGAACCTACTGAGTGAGTTGAAACTTCTAAGGAAGGGACCCTTGAAAGTGTGGTGTGACTGTCAGTCAGCTATAAGCATTGCCAATAACCTAGTCAACATGATAGGAAAAACATGTGAAAGTTGATGACTTCTTCATGAAGGAGAAACTTGATGTTGGAATCATCAACCTTACTCATGTCAGCTCTAGACAATAGGTTGCAGATTGCTTGACGAAAGGACCACTGGTACAACGAGGTGTTATACAAATAGTATTTAACCCCTTTCCATGACGGCATTTTGAACCGTCGCCTAGTGAGTGTGGGCGATAGGGGGTCCTTCCCACATGACCCATAAACCGTCGGGGATAGGCCCTCTGGTCAGACACGCTGGGCAAAATGAGCTCATGTGCGACGGGCGAGCGAACAAATATGGTTATACGTACAGTTGTGTTAAAAATACAATTATACAGGCCTAATCGTTTCCAGTCGTAAGTACATCTCACACAGTCAGTCCCAGACAAACGTTTCCGTTCGTATGTACATGCCACACAGTCAACCCAAGGAATACGTTTTCGTTCGTATGTACATCACACACAGTCAATCCAAGAAGTATGTTTCCGTTCGTATGTAAATCCCACACAGTCAATCCAGAGAAAACGTTTCCGTTCATACATACATCACACACAATTTTCCACATTAAATCGTTTGTGATAGCGTTTCCATTGCAGACAATAATAACAATTTTACCGTTTGCGTTATTGAATGCATCACACACGGTGCGTAGAAGAAACTGTGTGGTAAACGTTTGTGCATGGTGGCATAACGCAAACAGTTTTCAAGAGGAAGTCGTGTGCGATTGTTCATTGATCCAACACGTTTTATTCCAAAAAACTGTGTGCGTTGTCTGAGGTCATTGCCCACGGTGTTTTCTCAAAAACCGTTTGCAATATAAAACTAGATTAGCAGGCTAATTGGCCTATTATTAATAATCCATTTATTAATCTAATTGACATTTCATATTAAGCACACAATATATGTCATTTTCGTATTAAGGAAGCGGGATTTCATAACTGAAATACATCAGAGTACAACATCATATAGCTTCAACACTCAGCTACTTGATACGTCTCCAACGTATCTATAATTTTTGATTGTTCCATGCTATTATATTATCTATCTTGGATTTTTTATATGCATTTATATGCTATTTTATATGATTTTTGGGACTAACCTATTAACCTAGAGCCCAGTGCCAGTTTCTGTTTTTTCCTTGTTTTTGAGTTTCGCAGAAAAGGAATATCAAACGAGTCCAGTTGACCTGAAAATTTACGGTGATTTTGTATGGACCAGAAGAAGCCTCCGAAGCAAAAGAGTTGGGCCAGAAGAGCCACGAGGCCTCCACAAGGGTGGAGGGCGTGCCCTCCGACCTTGTGGTTGACTCGTGGACCCCTCTGACGTGAAACCGACGCCAAAAAATCCTATAAATACAGAAACCCCCAAAAAGAAACCTAGATCGGAAGTTCCGCCGCAAACCTCTGTAGCCACCAAAAACCAATCGGAACCCTGTTCCAGCACCCTGCCGGAGGGGGGAATCATCACCGGTGGCCATCTTCATCATCCCGGCGCTCTCCATGATGAGGAGGGAATAATTCACCCTCGGGGCTGTGGGTATGTACCAGTAGCTATGTGTTTGATCTCTCTCTCCCTCTCTCGTGTTATTTATTTGGCACGGTCTTGATGTACCGCGAGCTTTGCTATTATAGTTGGAACTTATGATGCTTCTCCCCCTCTATATTCTTCTAATGGATTGAGTTTTCCATTTGAAGTTATCTTATCGGATTGAGTCTTTAAGGATTTGAGAACACTTGATGTATGTCTTGCATGTGCTTATCTGTGGTGACAATGGGATATTCACGTGATCTAGTTGATGTATGTTTTGGTGATCAACTTGCGGGTTTTGTGGCCTTGTGAACTTATGCATAGGGGTTGGCACACGTTTTCGTCTTGACTCTCTGGTAGAAACTTTGGGGCACTGTTTGAAGTTCTTTGTGTTGGTTTGAATAGATGAATCTGAGATTGTGTGATGCATATCGTATAATCAAACCCGCGGATACTTGTGGTGACATTGGAGTATCTAGGTGACATTAGGGTTTTGGTTGATGTGTGTCTTAAGGTGTTGTTTTAGTACGAACTCTAGGGCTGTTTGTGACACATATAGGAATTGCCCAATAGATCGAACAGAAAGAATAACTTTGAGGTGATTTCGTACCCTACAATAATCTCTTCCTTTGTTCTCCGCTATTAGTGACTTTGGAGTGACTCTTTGTTGCACGTTGAGGGATTGTTATATGATCTAATTATGTTATCATTGTTGAGAGAACTTGCACTAGTGAAAGTATGAACCCTAGGCCTTGTTTCGAAGCATTGCAATACCTTTTTGCTCACTTTTACCACTAGTTACCTTGCTGTTTTTATATTTTCAGATTACAAAAACCTATATCTACCATCCATATTGCACTTGTATCATCATCTCTTCGCCGAACTAGTGCACCTATACAATTTACCATTGTATTGGTTGTGTTGGGGACACAAGAGACTCTTTGTTATTTGGTTGCAGGATTGGTTGAGAGAGACCATCTTCATCCTAAGCCTCCCACGGATTGATAAACCATAGGTCATCCACTTGATGGAAATTTGCTACTGTCCTACAAAATTCTGCGCTTGGAGGCCCAACAAGAGTCTACAAGCAGAAGGTTGCGTAGTAAATATCAAGCTCTTTTCTGGCGCCGTTGCCGGGGAGGTTAGTGCTTGAAGGTATATCTTTAGATCTTGCAATCGAATCTTTTATTTTCTTGTTTTATTACTGGTTTAGTCTATAAAAGAAAATTACAAAAAAATGGAATTGAGGTTGCCTCATATGCTTCATCTTTTTAATGTCTTTCGTGAAAATAAGGATTCCGATAATTGTGCCAAAGTGTTAGAAGAAGAATGCATTAAAATGTTTGGCACTAAATCTTTCAATGGTGAGCATGATTGCAATGTCGTTAGTATGAATTCTTTGAATATCCATGATGCTAATGATATGCAAAGCTACAAGCTTCGGGATGCTATGTTTGATGAAGATGATATTTTTAGTCCCCCAAGTTTTGATGAGAAAATTTATTATGATGATAGCATGCCTCCTATTTATGATGATTATGTTGATGAAAGTGGTTTCGGAGAGGTCATAACTTTATTTAGTGATGAATCCACTATTTCGGAAGAGGTTCCAATTGATTATGAGAGCAAAGTTGCTATCTATGATGATTATTGTGATGACATGTATGCTATAAAGAATAATGATAACCATGAAACTTGTCATCATGATTTTAATTTTCAATTGGATTATGCCTCACATGATAGTTATTTTGTTGAGTTTGCTCCCACTATTCCGAATGAGAATAAATTTGCTTATGAGGAGAGTAATAAAATTTCTATGCTTGTAGATCATGAAAAGAATGATTTATGTGATGGTTATATTGTTGAATTCAATCATGATGCTACTAAAAATTATTATGAGGGAGGAATATATGCTTGTAGGAATTGCAATAATATCAAGTTTCCTCCCTTTGTGTTGAAAATCTTGAAATTATGCTTGTTTTACCTTCCTATGCTAGTTGATTCTTGTTCCCATAAATTGTTTGCTCACAAAATATCTATGCATAGGAAGTGGGTTAGACTTAAATGTGCTAGTCATATGCTTCATGATGCTCCCGCTATGTTTCAATTCTTATCTTTTATGTGAGCATCATTAAAATCATCATGCCTAGCTAAAAAGGCATTAAAGAAAAGCGCTTGTTGGGAGACAACCCAACACCATTTCCTACTATTTTTGTATGTTCACATGTTTAAGCTACTGTAGTAATCATGTTTTATAGCTTTTGTTTCAATAAAGTGCCAAGTAAGACCTTTGGGATGGCTTACGGTGATAGTTGTTTTGATCTTACTGAGAAACAGAAACTTTTGCGCCCAGGAAAATAATTTTCATAATTCACAGAAGAGTTATTCAGATATGATTCTTTTTGCATGTGATTGGTACACAAATTTCCCAGGTTTTTCTAATTTTTCAGAATTTTTGGAGTTACAGAAGTATTCGAGAGTTACAAATTACTACAGACTGTTCTATTTTTGACAGATTCTGTTTTCTATGTGTTGTTTGCTCATTTTGATGAATCTATGAGTAGTATCGGAGGGTATGAACCATGGAGAAGTTGGAATATAGTAGGTATAACACCAATATGAATTTAGAATGAGTTCGCAACAGTACCTAAGTGGTGATTTATTTTCTTATACTAATGGAGCTCATAAGATTTTCTGTTGAGTTTTGTGTTGTGAAGTTTTCAAGTTTTGGGTAAAGTTTCTATGGACTACAGAATAAGGAGTGGAAAGAGCCTAAGCTTGGGGATGCCCCGGATGGCATCCCCTCTTTCGTCTTCATTCATCGGTAAATTTACCTGAGGCTATATTTTTATTCACCACATGATATGTGTTTTGCTCGGAGCGTCATTTGACTTTATTAGGATTTTCTTGTTATTATTTATAATAAGGTTTTGTACCTTTTATTTCAAAAAAGTGTCAAGGATAGCCTTCACCATGCACAATTTGCAAGTATATGAGTTGCTGTTTCAAAATAGAAAGTTTGTCGCTATTGCAAAAATTCCCTAGAAAAGTCAAAATGTGATAAAATGTTGAAATTTTCTGCTATGATAAATTCTCTATAGTGTGGTAAATTTTCAGAATTTTTTGAGTTAAATAAGTATGATTCCTGTTGCATTCTTTACAGACTGTTCTGTTTAGACAGATTGCTGTTATGTTTGCATTGTTTGCATACGTTTGCTTGTTTAATGATTCTATTTGAGGATAGGAGTGTTAAATATGTAGAGGCATTTAGTAGGAAATATCAAATAATAATTTTAGTGATTTTATACAGTAGAGAATGATAAGGTTTTGCATGGATTTATACTAACTTATCTCATGAGTTCTTGTTGAGTTTTGTGTGGATGAAGTTTTTAAGATTCTGGGAAACTATGATATGAAAGGAATTAAGGAGACACAAAAGCTCAAGCTTGGGGAGGCATCCCTAATTAATATTTCAAGAAGTCTCAAGCATCTAAGCTTGGAGATGCCCCGATAGGCATCCCACCTTTCCTTATCAACAATCATCGGTTAGCCTCGGTTGAGCCTAAGTTTTTGCTTCTTCACATGATATGTGATATCCTTGGAATGTCATTTCATTTTGTTTTGCTTTCTGTTTGAATAAAGTACTTAAGATCTAATATTTTCTTATGAGAGAGAGAGTCTTCACCTAGCTACATAATTATTCGACTACTCATTGATCTTCACTTATATCTTTTTGGAGTAGTTTGTCATTTACTCATGTGCTTCACTTACATCCTATGAGTAAATGGTTGAATGAATTGAATATCATAAATCTGAAATTATATATGTTTCATATGCTTATCCCATGGGGAGTAATGACTTCACATATAAGAAGTAGAGGTGGTAAATTTATTGAAGGTTAGCAAACATTGTATTGGTCACTTGAACAATTCATGAAAGAATATTGAAGGAAGAGAGGTTTCACATAAAAATATACCCTTGGACATCTTCTATGATTGTGAGCCCATTAATTATTTTCAAACTTGAGCAAATTAGTCGAAGTTGAACAAGGAAGACAACATAATGAGTTATGTTTGGGTATATTTGTATAGAAGTTATATTGTTATGGATCCTCCAACATGTGGTTCTTGCTATTTAGAATCTTTTGCTAGCCTAAATTTCTGTACTAAGCACGAATACTGCTTGTGCGTCCAAATTCCTTGAACCAAGTTTCTTCCATGAGTGTCCACCATATCTACCTATATGCGGTATTTACCTGTCGTTCCAAATAAATTTGCATGTGCCAAACTCTAAACCTTCAAATAATTTTGTATGCCCGAATCGCTCATGTAGCGACTAGGGGCTGTCAGTATCTTCCATGCTAGGTGGGTTATTCTCACGATGAGTGGACTCCGCTCATCATTCACGAGAAAATGACTGGTAATTGGGATGCCCAGTCCTATGATCAAAAGATCAAAAAATCAAAAATAAATTAAACAAAACTCCCCCAGGATTGTTGATAGTTGGACGGCACCCGTTGTTTCGTACAATCCGTGGAGTGTGATTGTTGGTGGAGGGGGAGTAAAATCTTTACGTTTCTGTTTGGGAACCGCCTATAATGTATCTAGTATGGAAGATATTGGGAACTCTTGGTTGTTATGTTGACAATGAAAGCATACCTCTCAAATTTATTTTCATCTCTGTTTTAAAAGCTTCGATCTCTGGCACCTCTGCAAATCCCTGCTTCCCTCTGCGAAGGGCCTATCTTTTACTTTTATGCAAGAGTCAGTAGTATTCCTTCTCATTCCAACCTACTCTTTAGTTGGCAAGCATCATGTGATGGGGAAAGATCTAAGCATATATGGCCATTCAAATATATTTGATCATGAATTATTATTGTTGACAATTATCTATATGATAAATAAGTTGGGAGGCGAAACATTAAGCCCCCATCTTTCATTGTGTTCAATGGATGCTATTTTTTCTAAAAATATGCTTTGAGTGGTAGCAATCATGGAAGACTATATGATAGTTGAGTATGTGGGATTTGCTAAATCAAAGCTCTTACATAGACCCTTCCTGAAAATAAGATGAACTGCAATTGTTTGATGACTAAGAACATAGTTTTTAGTTTTCAAGAAAGTTTATGATCTATGCTTTAACATGTGAATAGCTTGCTACTTGATCATGAGAAGCTTTATGGTATGAGCTACTGTTATGATATATATTGATGCTAGAAAAAGTGATTGAAATTATCATTGATCAAACTTGTGCACTTGCTAGCATTCCACATCAAAAATTCTGTTTTTATCATTTACCTACTCGAGGACGAGCAAGAATTAAGCTCGGGGATGCTTGATACGTCTCCAACGTATCTATAATTTTTTATTGTTCCATGCTATTATATTATCTATCTTGGATGTTTTATATGCATTTATATGCTATTTTATATGATTTTTGGGACTAACCTATTAACCTAGAGCCCAGTGCCAATTTCTGTTTTTCCTTGTTTTTGAGTTTCGCAGAAAAGGAATACCAAACGGAGTCCAATTGACCTCAAAATTTACGGTGATTTTTTATGGACCAGAAGAAGCCTCCGAAGCAAAAGAGTTGGGCCAGAAGAGCCACGAGGCCTACACGAGGGTGGAGGGCGTGCCCTACCCCCCTCCGACCTTGTGGTTGACTCATGGACCCCCCTGACGTGAAACCGACGCCAAAAATCCTATAAATACAGAAAGCCCCGAAAAGAAACCTAGATCGGGAGATCCGTCGCAAACCTCTGTAGCCACCAAAAACCAATCGGGACCCTGTTCCAGCACCCTGCCGGAGGGGGGAATCATCACCGGTGGCCATCTTCATCATCCCGGTGCTCTCCATGATGAGGAGGGAATAGTTCACCCTCGGGGCTGAGGGTATGTACCAGTAGCTATGTGTTTGATCTCTCTCTCTCTCTCTCTCGTGTTATTTATTTGGCACGATCTTGATGTACCGCGAGCTTTTCCATTATAGTTGGAACTTATGATGCTTCCCCCCCTCTATATTCTTGTAATGGATTGAGTTTTCCCTTTGAAGTTATCTTATCGGATTGCTTTAAGGATTTGAGAACACTTGATGTATGTCTTGCATGTGCTTATCTGTGGTGACAATGGGATATTCACGTGATCTACTTGATGTATGTTTCGGTGATCAACTTGCGGGTTCAGTGACCTTGTGAACTTATGCATAGGGTTTGGCACACGTTTTTGTCTTGACTCTTAGGGAGAAACTTTGGGCCACTCTTTGAAGTTCTTTGTGTTGGTTTGAATAGATGAATCTGAGATTGTGTGATGCATATCGTATAATCAAACCCGCGGATACTTGTGGTGACATTGGAGTATCTAGGTGACATTAGGGTTTTGGTTGATGTTTGTCTTAAGGTGTTAGTTTAGTACGAACTCTAGGGCTGTTTGTGACACTTACAGGAATAGCCTAATAGATCAATCAGAAACAATAACTTTGAGGTCGTTTCGTACCCTACAATAATCTCTTTGTTTGTGCTCCGCTATTAGTGACTTTGGAGTGACTCTTTGTTGCACGTTGAGGGATTGTTATATGATCTAATTATGTTATCATTGTTGAGAGAACTTGCACTAGTGAAAGTATGAACCCTAGGCCTTGTTTCGAAGCATTGCAATACCGTTTTTGCTCACTTTTACCACTAACTATCTTGCTGTTTTTATATTTTCAGATTACAAAAACCTATATCTACCATCCATATTGCACTTGTATCATCATCTCTTCGCCGAACTAGTGCACCTATACAATTTACCATTGTATTGGGTCTATTGGGGACACAAGAGACTCTTTGTTATTTGGTTGTAGGGTTGTTTGAGAGAGACCATCTTCATCCTATGCCTCCCATGGATTGATAAACCTTAGGTCATCCACTTGAGGGAAATTCGCTACTGTCCTACAAAACTCTGCGCTTGGAGGCCCAACACGAGTCTACAAGAAGAAGGTTGCATAGTAGACATCACTACCCCATTACACAACTGCACCAGCACCAAGTTTCACATGCAACATCTATAACCTTACGAAATTAGCATCATAGACGGTACATAGACAGAAGAATCTCATCTGGAAAACTGCTGAAGTGGAAGGCGAATATTGAGCCTTCATTGATGTTGAAGGTCTTTGCAACTTTAGGCCAATGCCTGTGGATGATTGACCGTCCATCCTTCGTCCTCTTCAGGAAGACTTCAATATTGAACCGTGGGTGTTGTATGATACCTTCCTCGCCTCTTGACCATACAGGTGGTTTGAGAGGTAATCATCAGTGAACTGCTTTGGAAAGGCCTGAAAACAAGGATATGCATAAATATCTTCTCTAGATTTGAAATGGAGCAAAGGAATAAAAAAGACAAGGTATAACAGTTAGTACCATCCTGTAGTGAACTGATGTCTTCTTCATTTTGCAGACGAAGATCTTGTTGTTTTTTGTCGCTAATTTCTTTATCATAACAATCTTTCCGAGTTTCTTGACTTGACTGATATTCATGGACAATTCATGTCCCCATATGCAAAAAGGGTCGAACAGTGGGTCAAAACCTCTGATAGCAGGACCTACATGTGCAAGACCAAATTATTAAAAACCTAATATTTAAAAACAAGAAGTGGAAAGGTGTGTTATTAAGTGCAACATGCGTAATATTTAAAAACAAGCAAACATAGTCATTCAAACTTGTATTGTGCAGGTCTAAGTACACTAGTTATTTTTAAATCAAATGGAAAGGCATGTTAAATACTCTCTCCGATTCTTTTTACTCTGCATATAGGAATTGTCTGAAGTCAAACTTCATAAGTTTGACCTTATTTATATGAAAAAATATCAACATCTACCATGCTAAAGTTATACAACATGAAAATTTAAGTCAAGACACATCTACTGATATTGATTTCATATTGTGAATGTTGGTATTTTTTCTATAAAGTTGGTGGGAGTAAAATGGCGGGGCTACCAAAAATTTGGATCAAGGGATCGAAGCAGAGCGGGGCAGGAGTAACGAACATCACACACTGTTAAAACATAATAATCATGTGCTATCAAACAGAAAAACACTCCAGCCGAGCAGATATTTTTGAGATTGCGAGGGATGCAGGTGGGAGTAAAAAATGCCGGTGCTACTGAAGATTTGGATCAACTGATTGAATCAGAGCAGGAGTAACAGACATCGCACACGGTCCACACATACGAATCGTGTGCTATCAAACAGAAAAACCCTTTAGGCGGGTAGATATTTTCGAGATTGCGAGGGAGTAGATATTTTCAAGAGCGGGAGGGAAGCCTCATGGATCCCAATCTATTGTGATGATGTGGGTGATAGGGGCAGGGGCGCGGCACACGGGTAGTCCTAGGGAACCGTGTCTGTTGCGTACCCGATCGTAGATGGTTACTGCGTCCGACTCGTCTATTGTTTATAAATTTGGTGAAAAAATGCGGAAAGGGTCAGATCACGAACATGCTTGCATGTGGACCAAATATATGTATGAAAAGGGTGGTTTGATGTTCAAATACCCAATGCACAACTTTGATGTGGCACCTGTCCCACAAAGTGCACATTATTATTGCTAGCCCCCCCCACCCAAGATACACACACACACTTCGTGTTGGCAGGAGGCGAATCCTAGCTATGAACGCATGTGATACGTCTCCAACGTATCTATAATTTTTGATTGTTCCATGCTATTATATTATCTGTTTTGGATATTTTATATGCATTAATATGCTATTTTATATTATTTTTGGGACTAACTTATTAACCCATAATCCAGTGCCAGTTTCTGTTTTTTCCTTGTTTTTGAGTTTTATAGAAAAGGAATATCAAACGGAGTCCAAACGGAATAACACTTTACGATGATTTTTCTTGGACCAGAAGACACCCGCCGGACTTGGAGACCAGGGCAGAAGAGTCCCGAGGCGACAGCAAGGGTCCAGGGCGCGCCCCCTACCTTGTAGATCCCTCGGAGCTCCTCTAACCCTATTCTTCGACCTATAAATTCCCATATATTCCTAAACCATCAGAAGCATCCACGAAAATACTTTTCTACCGCATCAACCTTTTGTACCCGTGAGATCCCATCTTGGGGCCTTTTTCGGCAATCTGCCAAAGGGGGATTCCATCAGGAGGGCATCTACATCAACCCTATTGCCCTTCCGATGAAGCGTGAGTAGTTTACCTCAGACCTACGGGTCCATAGCTAGTAGCTAGATGGCTTCTTCTCTCTCTATGATCTTCAATACCATGTTCTCCTCGATGTTCTTGGAGTTACATCCGATGTAATATTCTTTTGCGGTGTGTTTGTCGAGATCCGATGAATTGTGGATTTATGATCAGATTATCTATGAATATTATTTGAATCTTCTCTGAATTCTTATATGCATGATTTGATATCTTTGTATTTCTCTTCGAATTATCAGTTTGGTTTGGCCAACTAGATTCATATTTCTTGCAATGGGAGAGGTGCTTAGTTTTGGGTTCAATCTTGCGGTGCCCTCACCTAGTGACATAGTAGGGGCACCGAGGCCCGTATTGTATTGTTGCCATCAAGGATAAAAAGATGGGGTTTTCATCATATTGCTTGAGTTTATCCCTCTACATCATGTCATCTTACTTAAGGCGTTACTCCATTCTTTATGAACTTAATACTCTAGATGCATGCTGGATAGCGGAGTAATAGTTGTGGATGCAGGCAGGAGTCGGTCTACTTGACACGGACGTGATGCCTATATGCATAATCATTGCCTTGGAAATCGTCATAAATTTGTGCTTTTCTGTCAATTGCTCGACAATAATTTGTTCACCCACCTTATTATTTGCCTTCAAGAGAGAAGCCTCTTGTGAAACCTATGGCCCCAGGGTCTATTTTCTATCATATATTTTCAGATCTATAAACCAAAAACCCAAAAATACCTTGCTACAATTTATTTGTTTCTACTTTGTTTTACGTTTTA
>NC_057805.1:475575880-475595142 GCF_018294505.1 Triticum aestivum | reverse complement strand
CCAAGACACACACACACACTTCGTGTTGGCAGGAGGCGAATCCTAGCTATGAACGCATGTGATACGTCTCCAACGTATCTATAATTTTTGATTGTTCCATGCTATTATATTATCTGTTTTTGATATTTTATATGCATTAATATGCTATTTTATATTATTTTTGGGACTAACTTATTAACCCATAGTCCAGTGCCAGTTTCTGTTTTTTCCTTGTTTTTGAGTTTTATAGAAAAGGAATATCAAACGGAGTCCAAACGGAATAAAACTTTACGATGATTTTTCTTGGACCAGAAGACACCCGTAGGACTTGGAGACCAGGGCAGAAGAGTCCCGAGGCGACAGCAAGGGTCCAGGGCGCGCCCCCTACCTTGTAGATCCCTCGGAGCTCCTCTAACCCTATTCTTCGGCCTATAAATTCCCATATATTCCTAAACCATCAGAAGCATCCACGAAAATACTTTTCTACCGCATCAACCTTTTGTACCCGTGAGATCCCATCTTGTGGCCTTTTTCGGCAATTTGCCAAAGGGGGATTCCATCAGGAGGGCATCTACATCAACCCTATTGCCCTTCCGATGAAGCGTGAGTAGTTTACCTCAGACCTACGGGTCCATAGCTAGTAGCTAGATGGCTTCTTCTCTCTCTATGATCTTCAATACCATGTTCTCCTCGATGTTCTTGGAGTTACATCCGATGTAATATTCTTTTGCGGTGTGTTTGTCGAGATCCGATGAATTGTGGATTTATGATCAGATTATCTATGAATATTATTTGAATCTTCTCTGAATTCTTATATGCATGATTTGATATCTTTGTATTTCTCTTCGAATTATCAGTTTGGTTTGGCCAACTAGATTCATATTTCTTGCAATGGGAGAGGTGCTTAGTTTTGGGTTCAATCTTGCGGTGCCCTCACCTAGTGACATAGTAGGGGCACTGAGGCACGTATTGTATTGTTGCCATCAAGGATAAAAAGATGGGGTTTTCATCATATTGCTTGAGTTTATCCCTCTACATCATGTCATCTTACTTAAGGCGTTACTCCATTCTTTATGAACTTAATACTCTAGATGCATGCTGCATAGCGGAGTAATAGTTGTGGATGCAGGCAGGAGTCGGTCTACTTGACACGGACGTGATGCCTATATGCATAATCATTGCCTTGGATATCGTCATAACTTTGTGCTTTTCTGTCAATTGCTCGACAATAATTTGTTCACCCACCTTATTATTTGCCTTCAAGAGAGAAGCCTCTTGTGAAACCTATGGCCCCAGGGTCTATTTTCTATCATATATTTTCAGATCTATAAACCAAAAACCCAAAAATACCTTGCTACAATTTATTTGTTTCTACTTTGTTTTACGTTTTAGTAATCTTTTATATCTATCTCTATCAGATCTCGCCATTGCAATTGACCGTGAAGGGATTGACAACCCCTTTATCGTGTTGGGTGCAACTGTTTGATTATTTGTGCAGGTGCACAGACTGGAGACTTGCTTGTACCTCCTACTAGATTGATACCTTGATTCTCTAACTAAGGGAAATACTTATCTCTGCTTTGCTGCATCACCCTTTCCTCTTCAAGGGAAAACCCAACGCAAGCTCAAGAAGTAGTAGCATGCCCCCCAATAGCTAGGTCTGACATCTCACCCTACCATAACACAAAACCGAAATGAGTACATCATGGTCAACCCCCCCCCCTTGCTTCCGATCAAATGTGGACTGTGTGCGGGCCCATAGATGTGTTCTTCTGGCATGAGATGGGTGAGACCACATACGAACCACACCTGCGGGTGGCCTGATATGTGTGTGTGTGTGTGTGTGTGTGTGCACGTGCGTGTGTGTGCGCATGTCTGTGTGAAAACAATGTGGTGTGATATTTAAATAACCAAATCACAAATTTGATGTGGCACATGTGCTTTGCAAATTAACCAGAAATCTCAGACCCCACGGAGGTTCATCTAGTGAAGTACTACTGTGCCCCCCCCCCACACACACTTTGAGTCGATGGGAGGGGGCATCTCACCAAGGCGTATTGTAACACTGACAGGAAGAATCACCACCTTGGTCGTATAACCTCTCTCGTTGTTGGGTCAAAGTCATGCATGGACATCCACACACGGCCCCACAAATAGGCTAGCTTGTCGCCGATAACCACGCGAGGGAGTGCCTGAAGACAACTACTGCGTGCATGTGGCCCAAACATATGTATGAAGTGCTATGTGGTGTTTGAATATACCCAATGCACAACTTTGATGTGGCATCGTGCTTTTGGAACCCAAAAGTCCCCACACGGAGCGAGGGTTCACAACATGTATACTATATATATAGGGATTCATGTGTATGCAAGCAGTCAAACTTAGGTCTTGAATCTCACCATGATCGACATACGACTATACGGTAACACGAACCAAGAGAAGAAGAATCCACCCTGGTAACCTCTCTCGTGTTGTTGATCGAAGTGATGAACGTCCACGCGGGCCCACGAATATATAGGCTGTCGATGATAACCAAGCAAGGGAGAGTGTCCAAAGAGAACCGCTGCATGCATGTGCCCCAGACATATGTATGGACATGCGTGATGCATGCATATATGTTTGAATACCAAAACCACAAAATTTTGATGTGGCGCATGAATGCGTCAAAAATCGCACATTCCCCACACAGATCTGGTTCATGACGTGTCGCGTGCTCACCCCCCCCCCCACACACACACTTCAACCCGGTGGGAGGGATTCATGCGTACACATGCGCTCAAAGTTTAAATGTTATCTGTCACATCATGACATGCATGTACTGTACCGTATAAGACGAACCAAAATTTAATCCCCTCCTAATTATAAGTCGAATTAACCTCTATCCTTGTCAGTCAAAGTGATTGACCAACCGGGCACACACAGATATACGAAGCATCTCGCCGATAACCCTGTGAGTGAGTGCTAGAGGACAACCGCCATCGCTTGCATGTGGGCCAAACACATGTATGGAGATGTGTGGTTGTGATGTTTCAATACCTAATGTATATGCAGAACTTTGATGTGGCACCTGCCTCGGAAATCTTTAAGTCCCCCACACGAACCAAGGTTCATGACGCGCAGTATATGTTGGCCCCCTCCCCTCTTCGACGCGTAATATATACTCCTACGTACCATAACACAACCCGAAAATAATCCTCCTTGTTTGTCAAATTACCTTTCTCGTTGTGTCATATATTAGATGGACGAGGACCTCGCGGGCCCATGGAGGGAAGCGTCACAGGAGAATGAGTGACAACCATCGTCTACACGTGGCCCAAGGTGTTGGTGATGTTTTTAATACCCAATATGCACAACTTCTTTGTGGCACCTGCCTCGGAAAACGAAAAGTCCCCACACAGAGCGAGATTGTTCATGACGTGTGTGTCGTATGTGCTGCCCCGGCCCCCTCCTCCCCTCTTCAATGCGTACTATATACTCCTACCGCAACACAACCCAAAAAGAAACCTCCTTGTTGGGTCAAAGTGATGAAGGACAACCTTGCGGGCCCACGGATGGATGCATCGCATGTGAGTGATTGTCCTATATGACATGTAGTATATGTTGCCCCCGGCCACCATCTTCGACGCATACTATATATACTCCTACCGTTCATAACAAAAAACCAAAAATTTACCATCCTTGTTGGTCAAATTAACCTCTCTCACCGCAGGTCAGAGTGCTGGACGACGACCTCGCGGGCCCACAGAGAGAGTCACACAAGAGTGAGTGTCCTAGGACCACCGTGTGCATGTGGCCCAAAGATGCATGTCAAACTTTTTCTGCAACGAACATGCGACCAAAGGAGTTTAGTGTTAAAAATTGAAAAAAATAGATAACATCGGTTTCTTTTTATACATTGATTGATTTCCCAGGCATTTAATGTGCAAAAATGAAATTTGATCTACACGAGACCCGTGATAGTGCACGAAAATGGATTGCAAAATCATATGTTTACGTGTCCCTGGGTGCATGTTTAGTCCCCATGCAAGAAATTTCTAACATCGGGAATCTTGATTTTAAAATCCAGTAAATCCAAAACTAAGTTGAAATTGATGAAACTTATCGTGGTATCATATGTACACCAATACACTGTGATATTATATTTTTTCAAATTTAAGACAAGTTTTCATATAATCTTCTTACAGACACGAAATTATCAATAATTATCAACCAATATCGCAAGCGGACTCTTTATTCGAACCGTGTGCGTTAGACCAACAATGTACGCGTCGTGCTTCGGTTAAGCAATAAATCGGAAAAATTAATCATCAAAAAGGAAAAATCAATATAATACGTGTCACCACGCGTCCCGTGTGCCGTACGAGCATGCGTGAGTTGACGAGACGCGTGCTATCAGTCCACCACACGGGCAGACCGGGAGGCTGAGGCACGCACGTGTTCGCTATGCAGTCACCATGGGGCCTGCTAGTAGTTGTGTCAAATGACGGTAGGCATGCGACCAGTCCGCTTCGCAGGCTCACCGGGAGGCGAGCTAGCCCTTTGACCGCCGCCCAGCTCGCTCCCACTGCTCCATATTAATGGCGCGCCCGATCCGTTGGTCACAATAGGAGGCCGTACCCCCCGTACACAGTTGTCACTGACGCATGGAGTGTATTAGGATTTTCCCAAAATGCACCATCGGAGGGAGTGGCGACGCCGGGGCAGGTGAAGCACCCGCGCAACGCATGAAGCTGGGCACAGAGGTTGATGTCGCCGCCGACGAGGTCTCGCATGGGAAACAACGCGAGCTTTACTTCGTCACCGTCGTCGTGACTCCCCAGCCAGAAACGGAGGTCCACAGCTACTCCGGCAACGACTCCGACTCCGACAAAAAACCGGTTAGTCCCCCCTTCTTTTATTGGGAATAGAAATCCTTGGTTATGTTCACCCAGTCCATAAAATCAGAGTAAGATTCGTTAGATCCGTGTAGTGTATTGATTGTTTGAATGGTATCTATGGTTAGTGATTAATTTTTTGTTCTGTACAAATGATTTTTTTTGCTAATAATCCGACTAGGGTTAGCGTGCCTGCTAATAATTCGTAGCCAGATCTTGAGAATTGATTTTGAATGTCCCACATATATGTATGTGCCTTTTTTTCTTCCAGATCTTGAGAATTGATTTTGAATGTCCTAAATGTATGTTTCTGCCTTTTTCAGATTGCTATGTACATAGATGATGCTCCGGTCAGCGGCACCGCTGTAGATCCTGCACCCGGCGGCGCCGGCAGAAGCGGCCATGCCCCCTGGATCCGAGGAGCCCGTAGAATATCGAGCGGACCGCATCAGCAATCTCTAGGACACCATCCTTGGGGGGATAATATTCCTTTTCCCCACCAAGGATGGCTGCCACACACAGGTCCTCGCATCTCGCTGGTGCACTCTGTGGCGCGCCGCACCTCTTAATATCGATTGTCGCCAGCTATCTGTCATTCATGATTTTGAACTCCATGGAGCCATCATCTCCTCCCACCGGGGTACCATTCAACGCCTATGCATCTCGGCATGCTGCCTGCTGCACATACCGTGCATGATGGATGCATGGCTGACATCTCATCAATTCAAAAAACTCCAGCATCTTGAGTTCTACCATTACTATACAAATAGCTTCCCACCAAGCATTGTAGTTGTGCCCTCACCACCGATGTCCTCTCATGGTTCTCCTCCTCTCTCCACACCGCCACCTTGGCCCGGTGCCATCTAGTAGACGATCTGGTACAAATGCTTCGACTCCCACTGCTTAAAAAACTCGCGCTTGTGGTGGTCGATCTGCCGGAGGCCTCACTGCACAACATCATCCACTCCTGTTGCCCTGCCCTGGAGCGCTTGTTGCTAGTTTTTGGAAAATAAATCCATATCTGTTGTCTCCAAATAAATTCGCCTCACCCTGTAACCATTGGAATTTGCTTTAAAGGACAGGAGCTCATCATGAGAGATGCCCCTTCACTCCAAAGGTTGGTCCTTGATTATTGGTGTGCACCTTCGCTAATAACTGTGGTCTCTGCGCCTAAACTAGAGACCTTCGGTGTAATTCCTGATCCGCTTGAAGGTTACAAGATGGTGGTTGGCTCCACACTTATTCAGGTACTGTATATTATCATCAACACTTTTGTAATCATAAGATGCATTTTTCATTTGTGCGCATAAGTTTTATATCATCAAAACTTTTGTGATCATAAGATGAAGATTTCATTTGTGCGCATAAGTTTTGTATCATCTTGGAGTACACTTTTGGTACTAATATTATGTTCTATGCTCAATGAAGAGTTTTCCCATGGATACCCTATCAATGGTGCTGGATTCTGTCAAGACCTTATGATACGTCTCCAACGTATCTATAATTTATGAAGTATTCATGCTATTATATTATCAATCTTGGATGTTTAATGGGCTTCGCTGTGCACTTTCATATTATTTTTGGGACTAACCTATTGACCCAAAGCCCAGTGCCAGTTTCTGTTTTTCTCTTGTTTCAGTGTTTCGCAGAAAAAGGAATATGATATGTGTCGTGGAATTGTCACGGCAGATGTCCTAGTGTGAGGACTTAGTCGTGAGGCCAACGCATCTATGTAGTAGCTTGAGAGGGGTTGAGCGGAATCGAGAGATGCAACACAAGACAAGGGTTTAGACAGCTTTGGGCACTGGGAAACATCATCCGGTAACAACCCTAAATGATGTTTGTAGCTAGGTCTCATTATCATCCCGATGGAGTCGCTGGTAAACCGGCTCTTTGTATCTAGCCCTAGAGATTGTTTCTTCTTTCTTGTCCTTCTTTGGGGAGCCCTGCCCCTCCTTATATAAGTTAGAGGGGCGGGTTACATCTGGAGTCCTATTAGGATTAGAACTAGTCTACCTTCTAATACAAATCGGATACAAGTCCAGGTCTTAACTCCTTGTAAGGTAAATATTCCTCACACCTTTCCTCTTAAACCGGCCCACCATTAACATAAACCGGCCTTCTGGGCCTTGGGCCTTGTCATCCGTCCGCCGCCCGCCGGGTTACCAGTGAGTCATAATGTTCAGGCAGGTTGCTTGTAAACCGTCTGGTCAGGGTAGGTCGCCAGTGAATCGCCAAGTGTCAACCAGGTCTCAAGTAAACCGCCAAGCCTGGCCGGGTCATATTTCTGGCCGGTTCATACCACGGGGTATATCCCCGACATTAGCCCCCAGTTTAATTTGGATTTGTCCATGTTAAACTGATCCTGTAAAACAAACACAAGAACCACTTTGACAAGTCGTACTCCGGGTTAAAATTTCTTGTAAACCGGCACCTGGTCATCTTTAAGTCCTTGTCATTTCCTTCTTGATACATGCCCATGAACTCATAGCAAATTTCCTTTAGTAGATACATTCAAACTTTGTGAATGCAAAAAATCCAGATACTCTTCTTGAGAAATCCGGGTCAATAAGCCAGCTTCAGAGTCAATTTGCTGACATTGGTCTCTTGTAGAGAAAAATTGTAAGAAATAATCCACTTGAACCGGCTTCCAAAGCGCCGGATTAAAAAATATTGGTATTGAAATGTTCATCTGAATTTCAGCCGGCTTGAAGATGTAAAACTTGCCGGTTTATTATTAAAAAAATTGCCGGGTTATAAAACAGACGATGCCGGGTCATAATTGTTGTTGACACCGGGTCATGTAATTGATCTTATATCCATATTACCTGTAGCCCCCAAGTCTTGAGCAGAACAAAGTGATGACTTAAGACTTGCTTCAATATAAATACTGCCACTTTGAAGAAATCCATGTTGTTCATCTCAGTCACTAGTAAAAATTGAATACTCCATGTTATGTAGCCCTCAAGTGCCGGGTTGTCATGCTTGCAGCAACCTGGGACTTGTAATTGCCTGATGCTCAAAAAACTTCAAACAGTGTAGCCCCCAAGGGCCGGATCATTATGCAATAATGAGCAGGGACTTTGTAAATATGATTATGTAGATTTGAACGGCAATGTGTAGCCCCCAAGGGCCGGATCATTATGCAATAATGAGCTGGGACTTTATATATACTTCATTGAGAATAACATCATATGATGTAACCCCACCATGGGGCTTGAACCCACGTCCACAAGGTTAAGAGCTTTGTGCTTTACCAACTGAGCAGTGGACCCTTGAATATAATGGATTAAGACTTGTGTACCTTGAATCATAGATAGGAGCAATTGGTAGCCCCCAAGGGCCGGCTCATTACGATGTGCTGAGTCGGGTCTTCAATAAGGTGAGCAAACAATGACTTTGCATTAGCCCCCAAGTGTCATGGTGCATGCTTGCAGCGACATGAGACTTGCATATTTCATATAATCTCAACTTAAAATAATGTAGCCCCCAAGTGCCGGGTTGTAAGCCTGCAGCGACTCGGGACTATTCCTACAATTGTAGAATAAATCATATCCATTGATAATATAATAGCCATTGCGCTAAAGCGACTTTGAAAACCGTAATCATAAGACTGGTTACTGATAACCATAATAAAATCCAGCCATGTTGGCTATTTGAAGATTTGAATATAATCCAATGATTTATGAGCGCAAGACTCCAATGGCGCAATCCAAATATATACTGGTAACTTATAATCCCAAGCCAGTGCGAGTTAATAAATACTAGATAATTTGTCATCATACCGGCGACTTATAGTCGAAAGCTAGGCCGGGTTAATAAACGCCGGTGATTTATAATCATGCTTTATTCAACCTGTTTCTGCATACAACAAGTTTAAAGTGTCCTGGCGGTTTACCGTCGGACGGGTCATAATGCCCAACATATAACCCGGGTTTGTAACCAAGGCTGCACTTAAGAATAATCAAATATGAAATATATCATACCAGTAAGGGTGAATCACATCATTGGTTTACCAACTTTTTGTAGTAAGGGTGATAACCCCAATCTTGAGTACTGATAACTCTTTCCATATTTTGCCGGTTTATAATAAAACTGTACCGGGTTGTAATAAACACCGGATTATCCATATATAATACTGGCGACTTGTAGTTGAAACCAGACCGGGTCAATAAGCGCCAGATTATAACTGATCATGTACTGACAACTTGTAGTTGAAAGCCAAGCCGGGTCAATAAACGCCGGTTTAAAAACGTTATAAATCTCATGGGCTGCCAGACCCCAAATGATAACTTGTAGTCGAGGCTTTTCACGGGCTGCCAGGCCCAAAATCGAGGCTTTTCATGGGCTGCCAGGCCACTGAGTTAAACCATTTTACAAAGCCTTTTAAGATGGACCTCAATCTTTAACCAAACGTCGTTTTAACTTTTACAAGTTCAGGGTCTATGAGATTGACTTGTCAAAAGTTCAGCGGGTCATACCAGGTTTACCTGGACAGAGTAGCTTACTTAAAAAGGTAGGATAACCCGGGGTTTTGGTGAATACACCTGGCTTCCAAGCCATGGCTTGATAGCCTATTACAAGTGTAGATTCTTTGTTCATTGCAAAGCAAAGAATCCCCAAGCAATATTTTGAGCTGTGCTCAGTGGGTGCCTATGTTTGAGTTGTGCTTTTGCAACACTCTCTTTGGCCCCTAAGTAATTTTCTTTTGGCCTTGAGCCGATCAAGAGGTGTGGCTATGGTTCGAATACGACCAAGCCCCCAAGTGATTTTCCTGGTGGCCTTGCGCCGATCAAGAGGTGTAGCTATGGTTCGAATACGACCAAGCCCCCACGTGATCAATAATATGATAAGCCAATAAGGCAGGATACCCATGTTTGAACCGCGCATCATGGCAGCAGGTCCTCTTTGGCAACCTTTAACTTTTTGCAGGAGATAAATTCTTCTTGAACCGGGATTTTGAACCGGATATTGAGAGCGTCAGAGCTTTATGGGAGACATCTTTCCCTTGAACCGGATCTTAAACTGGAATCTTCCTTTTTAGCCGGAAATTTTCTGACGGCCTTTAAACTCAAATTTGCGAGAGATTAATTCTTTTTGAACCGGAAATTCTTAAACCAGAATTGAGAGCCTTAGAGCCTTGTGAGAGAACAGATTTCCCTTGAACCGGATTTTAAACCGGCATTCTTCATTTTGAACCGGAAATTTTCTGACGGCCTTTAAATTTTCATCAATATGGTAGTAGCCTCCGGGACCGGGTTATCTTTCCCTCCAACGTCCTGGGGTTCTTGAATTCACTGAAAAACGGCAACATTTGCTGAGTCATATCATTGTAGCCCCCGAGTCTCAAGGCGACTCGAGGAGTTGGCTTGAGATTCTTCATACTTTGCCCTGATATAAACCGGCACATAGCTGAATAGCAGACCGCTGTCATATGTTGAAGCTGTAGTGGCGGCAACTTGTGCGCATGTCCATTGAGTCATCCATCACAGACGGCGGTCAATAAACAGCTCATGCAGACAGGTGCGGCCTAGTATGTTGATGTAGACCAGGCCGCGAGAGACGGACGACAAAGACGACCGCGGCTTCAAAGGCGGCACAGACACATGAATCGGCCGCGGCGTTGTAAACCGGCGTGGATGGGCAAGTTAGCCTCATCATATTGATGTAAACCGGTCTGCAGAATGACGGCTTGCACATATATTCATCGAGCTTGATGGCATGGTAAGATACTAGCACCTTATAATGGTGGCGCGAGTTATTCATCCATGACACAGCCATAGCTTTTGCAGTGAATAATTGTCCTGCATAAAAAATATTGCAGACCAAGGCAAAGGTAAACTTCTCTTTGACAAAAATAATATGTGTTAATAAAATATATTTTAGATGGA
This sequence comes from Triticum aestivum, assembly GCF_018294505.1. Lineage (NCBI taxonomy): Eukaryota > Viridiplantae > Streptophyta > Magnoliopsida > Poales > Poaceae > Triticum > Triticum aestivum. Next base: position 475,584,398 of record NC_057805.1, on the reverse strand, counting down.
TATCACCTGATGTGTTTAGGCCGAAAATAATCCGCCATGACGCTGATGATCACTAGGTGAAGCTGAAATCACTCACGGGTGAATCGGCCGCAGGAGCAGACAGATGAATCGGCCGCGACGTTATAAGCCGGCGCAGAGGAGCAAGTTGCCCTCCGCATTGTAAACCGGCTCAGACGCGTGAACCGCCACGAGGGCAGATGAACGAGTTGTCGGTGGCGTTGTAAGGCGGCGCGGGCGGGTGAGTCGGCCACGACATTGTAAGCCAGTGCGGGAGTCCGTTGAGTAAGGACGACTACCTGTGCCGAATGATGTTGGCACACCTCCATCTCCGCAGCATAATGCTACTTTGTAATAAACAATTATTCTGGTATTTGTCGAAGGTCAATCCAGTTGTGATAACAAAGCGATCATAAAAATCAGCCGGTACAGTCAGCCACGGCATTGCAAACGGTGCAGATGGAAGAATCAATCACAAGCACCGTAAACCGTGCGGACGACGAATCAATCGTGAGCACGGTGCCGGCTAGTTGATGTAAACCGGACTGCGGGGGTTGGTGGCCCGTGCGTGCTTATTGGGTAATTCTTGCGGACCTGATGAGCTGATGCAGACTGGACCGCGGGAACGGCGGCTTGCACGCACGCCTGTCAAGTAGCATGGCATGGTCGAAAGGTACTGCTTGCACTCCGTATCCGCGGTACAATGGCATAAAAAATTTATCCTATGTAAAAATATTACGGGGCAAAGTAATTGTTTTTGACAAAAAACAATCAGTTTTAATAAGATAAACTTAGATGGATATCACCTGATTTGTTTGGATGATAGACGGACTGTCCGCAGATCACCTTGGTAATGTTGCAGATACTCATAATAACCGTGAACTGGTGACCCGGCCGGACAACATCTTTTTAGGACCGTCCGTTATGTTATTCTCTTTAGGATAACATATCATCTTAATAGCAGCATGACGATCCAGGACTCATTTCATTCCAAAGTGGCCGACGGAGGAGGCAAGCAGCGGCTTAGAGCAAGGGCATGGCGGCTCATAGCAGAGACAACAGGCGCGAGGCGACTGCAGCAACAGAGCCGGCGGTTCGATCCGGTCGCGACAGCAACTTGGCAACAGCAGCTTGAAACCGCACCTATGGAGGTGAGCAGTAGCGGCAAAAACCGTGCGTCGGCAAGGGCGACTCAGGTACGGCTGGAGGAGAAGGACAGGCGAGGCACGGGTGACCTGACGGAGGCGGCTCAAGGCGACAGCAACGGACTGGTACTAACACTCAGTAGCAGAGTCAATGAATCTATCCTGCTGTCTTCGAGAATCCTCATACCTTTGAAATCTTTATCGCTAACAGAACCATCCACGTTGTCATATTTCTTGATAATTGTACAAATAGCAATAATACTAGCAGTCCGCCTTCCTTAACCATGATTTATTGATCATCTGTGAAACATTCACGTGGGTGCCATGTATACGGTTGCAATCAATATGCAAGAAATGCAGTCACAGGCATCTGAGAATTCGTCGGGCGCCTCGAGGCGAGTGGATCATGGAGGACTCCGGGTCGCGGCCGGCTCCAATTCGGGGTCGTGGTCGAGGAGGCGAGGCGAAATCCATCCCCGCATCTTCCGGGTCGGATATGGCTCGCAAGCAAGGCAGGGCCGGCTTCAAGACGAGCAGCGGCCACGGGCGGCGGTGCAGTGGCGAGGCGCAAGGGCGGTTCGGTCAAGTGGAGGTGAGGCCGGGGCGGCGGGTTGGCGGTGAAATCGCTCCGGCGAGGGCGGCTCCTGGAGGCGAGGCGGCTCTGGCGAGGTCGGAGTGACAAGGCTGGGCGACTCGATCTATCGTGGGTGGTTTGACCAGTCCACGATCACATCCTCAGGATGTGGCCACCCCAAGATTTAAATAATAACAACGGCTGCGGCTGCTCTGAATATCTCCAGTAGTTACTCTTCATTGTGGCAACCGTGCATGTGTTTGGCGTGTGCTGGATAAAGATTGGTACCACACGGCGTATATCGGCTGTAGTAAAACTTCTGTCAGTTTCGGTCGACTCTTGGCAGTATTAGCAACAATTGATCCGAACAGAACTTTGTTTCGCCGCATAATTTTTTCATCTCGAGCGACTAACTTGGAAAGGCAACTTTTTTTCCTCTTCTTGAATCTTGTCTGATGAACCTGCAGTCGATGTAGATCCTTCCAACCGGCTTTTCTTTGTCAGGCAATTGTGAACTTCTTGATCCCTGAAGAGCTCCCTTCAAGAACTCAACACCACCGTGCGCGGGCCCCACGGTGGGCGCCAACTGTCGTGGAATTGTCACGGCAGATGTCCTAGTGTGAGGACTTAGTCGTGAGGCCAACGCATCTATGTAGTAGCTTGAGAGGGCTTGAGTTGAATCGAGAGACGCAACACAAGACAAGGGTTTAGACAGCTTCGGGCCCCGGGAAACATCATCCGGTAATAACCCTAAATGATGTTTGTGGCTAGGTCTCATTATCATCCCGATGGAGTCGCCTGTAAACCGGCTCTTTGTATCTAGCCCTAGAGATTGTTTCTTCCTTCTTGTCCTTCTTTGGGGAGCCCCGCCCCTCCTTATATAAGTTAGAGGGGCGAGTTACATGTGGAGTCCTATTAGGATTAGGACTAGTCTACCTTCTAATACAAACCGGATACAAGTCCGGGTCTTAACTCCTTGTAAGGTAAATATTCCTCACACCTTTCCTCTTGAACCGGACCACCATTAACATAGACCGGCCTTCTGGGCCTTGGGCCTTGTCATCCGTCCGCCGCCCGCCGGGTTACCAGTGAGTCATGATATTCAGGCAGGTTGCTTGTAAACCGTCTGGTCAGGGCAGGTCGCCAGTGAATCGCCAAGTGTCAACCGGGTGTCAAGGAAACCGCCAAGCCCGGCCGGTTCATACCGCGGGGTATATCCCCGACAATATGTGTTTTGCTTGGAGCGTCATTTTATTTTCTTTAGCTTTGCTTGCTATTTGAATAAAATACCAAGATCTGAAATTCTTAAATGAGAGAGAGTCTTCACACAGCTACATAATTATTTAACTACTCATTGATCTTCACTTATATCTTGTTGGAGTAGTTTCTCATTTACTCGTGTGCTTCACTTATATCCTATGAGTAAATAGTTGAATGATTTGAATATCATAAATCTGAAATTATATATGTTTCATATGCCTTCCCATGGGGAGTACTGCCTTCACATATAAGAAGTAGAGGTGGTAAATTTATTGAAGGTTAGCAAACATTGTATTGGTCACTTGAACAATTCATGAAAGAATATTGAAGGAAGAGAGATTTCACATATAAATATACTATCTTGGACATCTTCTATGATTGTGAGCCCCATTAATTATTTTCAAACCTGAGCAAATTAGTTGAAGATGGACAAGGAAGACAACGTAATGAGTTATGCTTGGGTATATTTGTATAGAAGTTATATTGTTATGGATCCTCTAACATGTGGTTCTTGCTATTTAGAATCCTTTGCTAGGCAAAATATCTGTACTAAGCGGGAATACTGCTTGTGCATCCAAATTCCTTGAACCAAGTTTCTTCCATGAGTGTCCACCATATCTACCTATATGCAGTATTTACCTGCCGTCCCAAGTAAATTTGCATGTGCCAAACTCTAAACCTTCAAATAATAATCTGTTTTGTATGCCCGAATCGCTCATGTAGCGACTAGGGGCTGTTAGTATCTTCCATGCTAGGTGGGTTATTCTCACGATGAGTGGACTCCGCTCATCATTCACGAGAAAATGGCTGGTAACTGGGATGCCCAGTCCTATGATCAAAAGATCAAAAACGAATTCGCAAATAATTTAAACAAAACTCCCCCAGGAAAGTTGATAGTTGGACGGCACCAATTGTTTCGGACAAGCCGTGGAGTGTGAATGTTGGTGGAGGGGGAGTAAAAACTTTACGTTTCTGCGTGGGAACCGCCTATAATGTATGTAGTATGGAAGATATTGGGAACTCTTGGTCGTTATGTTGACAATGAAAGCATACCTCTCAAAATTATTTTCATCTCTGTTTTTGCTTCGAGCTCTGGCACCTCTGCAAATCCCTGCTTCCCTCTGCGAAGGGCCTTTCTTTTACTTTTATGCAAGAATCAGTAGTATTCCTTCTCATTCCAACCTACTCTTTAGTTGGCAAGCATCATGTGATGGAAAGATCTGAGCATATATGGCCATTCAAATATATTTGATCATGAATTATTATTGTTGACAATTATCTATATGATAAATAAGTTGGGAGGCGAAACATTAAGCCCCTATCTTTCTCTGTGTTTGATGGATGCTATTTGTTCTAGAAATATGCTTTGAGTGGTAGCAATCATGGAAGACTATATGATAGTTGAGTATGTGGGGTTTTCTAAATCAAAGCTCTAACATAGACTCTTCCTGAAAATAAGATGAATTGTAATTGTTTGATGACTAATAACACGGTTTGTTAGTTTTCAAGAAATTTTATGATCTATGCTTTAACATGTGAATAGTTTGTTACTTGATCATGAAAAGTTTTATGAGTTGAGCTACTGTTATGACATATAATGATGCTAGAAAAGGTGATTGAAATTATCGTTGATCAAACTTATGCACCTGCTAGCATTCACACTTCATAAATTATTTATTTTATCACTTACCTACTCGAGGACGAGCAGGAATTAAGCTTGGGGATGCTGATACGTATCCAATGTATCTATAATTTATGAAGTATTGATGTTATTATATTATCCATCTTGGATGTTTAATGGGCTTTGCTATGCACTTTTATATTATTTTTGGAACTAACCTATTGACCCAGAGCCCAGTGCCAGTTTCTATTTTTTCCCTTGTTTCAGTGCTTCGCAGAAAAGGAATATCAAACGGAGTCCAAACGGAATGAAACCTTCGGGAGAGTTATTTTTGGAACGGAAGCAATCCAGAAGACTTGGAGTATACGTAAGGGAAGCAACAAGGAAGGCACGAGGCAGGGGGCGCGCCCACCCCCCTGGGCGTGCCCTCCACCCTCGTGGGCCCCACGTGGCTTACCTTACCAACTTCTTTCGCCTATATATATCCATAGACCCTAAAACCTTCGAGGAACAGAATAGATCGGGAGTTCCTCCGCCGCAAGCCTCTATAGCCACCGAAAACCAATCTAGACCCGTTCCGGCACCCTGCCGGAGGGGGGAATCCCTTTCTGGTGGCCATCTTCATCATCCCGGCGCTCTCCATGACGAGGAGGGGGTAGTTCACCCTCGGGGTTGAGGGTATGTACCAGTAGTTATGTGTTTGATCTTTCTCTCTCTCGTGTTCTTGAGGTGGTACAATCTTAATGCATCGCGAGCTTTGCTATTATAGTTGGATCTTATGTGTTTCTCCCCCTCTACTCTCTTGTAATGGATTGAGTTTTCCTTTGAGGTTATCTTATCGGATTGAGTCTTTAAGGATTTGAGAACACGTGATGTCAGGGATATACCCCGCGGCGTAAACCGGCCGGAAGTATAACCCGGCCGGACTGGGCGGTTTATTTGAGACCCCACTGACACTCAGCGATTCACCGGCGACCCGCACAGACCAGACAGTTTACAAGCAACCTGACTGAACATTATGATTCACTGGTAACCCGGCGGGCGGGACAGATGGTGAGAAGGCCCAAGGCCCAGAAGGCCGGCTCATGGTGGGCCGGTTTAAGAGGAAAGGCATGAGGAATATTTGTCTTACAAGGAGTTAAGAACTGGACTTGTATGCGGTTTGTATTAGAGATAGACTAGTCCTAATCCTAATAGGACTCCACATGTAACCCACCCCTTCAACATATATAAGGAGGGGCAGGGCTCCCCAAAGAGGGACAGGCAAGAAGAAACAATCTCTAGGGCTAGACATAAAGAGCCGGTTTATGGCGTCTCCCTCGTGATGATAATGAGACCTAGCCACAAACAGCATGTAGGGTTGTTACCTGATGATGTTTCCCGGGGCCCGAAGCTGTCTAAATTCTTGTCTTTTGTTGCGTCTCTTGATTCCGCACAACCCCTCTCAAGCTACCACATAGATGTGTTGGCCTCGCGACTAAGTCCTCACCCTAAGGACATCTGCCGTGACAAAACCACGACAGTTGGCGCCCACCATGGGGCCCGCGCACGGTGGTATTGAGTTCTTGGAGGGAGCCCTTCAGGGATGGAGAAGCTTGCGCGTGCCGGATGAGGAAGAGCCGGTGCAGAAAAATTTACGTCCTCGACAAGCAGTTGGAACAGCGTGTATGGAATTAAGACTGAGAAATTTAGGGTTGCGTGCTAAGCGGCCGTCGCATGCACCGTGAAGATCCGCCGAGACCGAGACGAGAGTAATTTTTATGGCCATCTTGGGCGACTTGTCAAGTTGCAGCAACAAGGACGCGTCTAGACATAAAGCCTAGCGCACCGCTGGTTGGATTCAACAGAGGACCGAGGAACAATACAGCCACCCGTGTGTTAAAAAAGGAGAGAGAGAAGGGGTGCATGAACCGGAGGATGTTGTGGACGGGGATTCACTGGATCGACCACAACCAGGCAGTAGGGAGAAGGCAGACAAGGACTCCGCCTTGGCCTCTGTTCCAAGTCACCTGCCTCCGGTTCTAACTCGGATGCCTCTGCTGCGAAGCCCCTACGATTGCCTCTGCCGTGGTGGTCGCGGGCCCGCCGCGGGTTCGCCGGCGCGTCAAAGCCGCCTACACCTACGCGACCCGTCTCGCTCCGCCGTAGCGGCTAGTCAATGCCTGAGCGACCCACCGCTGCCGCGGCCTCATCTACAAAACTGCCGATGTTCTGCATCAAGCAACCATGGCCGCCTCGCCGGCGAGTCGGCCTCGTGGCTTTCAAATCACCTCCAATGGCTGCACTTCAGCCAGCCCTGTCGCCACAAGCCGCTGTTGTTCTCGGGCCGCCCCTCGCTCGGCTTCGCGCCGCGCCGCCGATCGCCGTCCTTACGTCCGCCATGGCCTCACTTGAAGTCGTCGTTGACTCTGTGTCAGAACCGTCGTGGCTGCGCTGAAGCCGCTCTTATCGCGCGTTGAGCCGTCCTGTTGCTGTTGATTGGCCGGCGCGCTGTTCCTCTGCCCGGAAGAGCCGCCGACGCTGAGCTCCGTGGCCTGCCCATTGTTAAAACCGCCAGTGCCATTGAGCGCCGCGGTCTACCTGTCTTAAGACGCCGCTCGCCTCTACCGGCGTGCTGTCCTGACCCGCCCTCCACCGCCTCACATCTTCAGCTTCACCGGCGTTGTGCGACCCGGCCGCCCGCTGGTTCTGGCCTCCTGCTTACTGCGCTGGACCTGCCGCGAGCCGCCCGCCCGCTGCCATGGTTCATCTCTGCTTGTTTCTGATAGGTTTTCAAGTGCGCTGGATTGCAGCAAAAAGAACACCATGTTCAGTTTGTGAGGTAGCTCCAGCCCAAGGGACAGCCTGAGATGCTGAACCACCATGTTTAGAAACTTGATTCAGCAACATTATGATTCTTGAATTAGATTTTGAGATCCTTCCGGAAGTTCAACATGGAACAATTTCAAACAGTGGAAGGGAGCGCTGTGCGACCTGTTAGTGAATTACAAGCGCTTCAGGATGAAAGAAAGAAAGTGAATCAGGATACATTTTCAAGTGTATTGACCTGACAGTGAAGAATCAAATATTCGAAGCAAAGCTACAAATCCTAGGCACCAGATTCAAGGTTTGATGGACTCTGGAGCCAACGATGTGGAAAAAAAAGACAGCCATCAGAAGATGCTAGTACAAGTAGTACTGATTAATGACAATACAAAGATCACATCAAGCGCCGTCGACATCTGTCCGTGTCACGCTGGACGAAAGACATACGCGGTCCCGCCATCTCTCTGGGTCGATCTGTTCCAAAACCGGTTTAAGAATTTCTGGTTCAAAAAGAATTAATCTCTCGCAAGTTCGAGTTTAAATGCCGTCAGAAAATTTCCGGCTGAAAATAAAGATTCCAGTTTAAAATCCGGTTCAAGAGAAATATGTCTCCCACAAAGCCTTAAAGCTCTCAATATCCGGTTTAAAATCCCGGTTCAAGAAGAATTTATCTCTTGCAAAAAGTTAAAGGTTGCCGAAGAGGACCTGCTACCATCATGCGCGGTTCAAACATGGGTATCCTGCCTTATTGGCTTATCATATTATTGATCACTTGGGGGCTTGCTCGTATCCGAACCATAGCTACACCTCTTGATCGGCGTAATGCCACAGCATCACTTGGGGGCTTGGTCGAACCCGAACCATAGCTACACCTCTTGATCGGCGTAATGCCACAGCATCATTTGGGGGCTTGGTCGAACCCGAACCATAGCAACGCCTCTTGATCGGCGTAATGCCACAACATCACTTGGGGGCTTGGTCGAACCCGAACCATAGCAACACCTCTTGATCGGCGTAATGCCACAGCATCACTTGGGGGCTTGGTCGAACCCGAACCATAGCAACACCTCTTGATCAAATTTGGGGCCTGGCAGCCCGTGAAAAGCCTCGACTACA
>NC_057805.1:475556880-475575835 GCF_018294505.1 Triticum aestivum | reverse complement strand
CATCACTTGGGGGCTTGGTCGAACCCGAACCATAGCAACACCTCTTGATCGGCGTAATGCCACAGCATCACTTGGGGGCTTGGTCGAACCCGAGCCATAGGAACACCTCTTGATCAAATTTGGGGCCTGGCAGCCCGTGAAAAGCCTCGACTACAAGTTTTCATTTGCTTTTTGCTAAGTTTTTCTCTCTTTTGACAAAGCTTATGATGTTTTCTGTTAAACCGGCGTTCATTGACTCGGCTTGACTTTGAACTACAAGTTGTCAGTATATGATCAGTCATAATCCGGAGATTATCAACCCGGTCTGGTTTCGACTATAAGTCGCCAGTATTATATATGGTTAATCCGGTGTTTATCACAACCCAGTACGGTTTTATCATAAACCGGCACAATATGGAAGGAGTTATCAGTACTCAAGATTGGGGTTATCACCTTTACTACAATAAAGTTGGCCAACCAACGATGTGATTCAATGACACGGAAATAGGTTGAATAAAGCATAAATCACCGGTGTTTATTAACCCGGCCTGGCTTTAAGACGATAAGTCGCCAGTGTATGATGAGAAATTATCCGGTGTTTGTTAACCCGACCTGGCTTTGCACTATAAGTCGCCAGTATATATTTGGATTGCGCTATTGGAATCATGCGCTTATAAATCGTTGGGTATATTATTCCAATCTTTAATAGCCAATATGGCTGGATTTTTCTTATGGTTATCAATAACCAGTATTATGATTAAGGTTTTCAAAGTCACTTTAGCACAATGGCTATCATATTATCAATGGATATGATTTATTCTACAATTGAAGGAATAGTCCGAGTCGCTGCAGGCTTATGACCCGGCACTTGGGGGCTACATTATTTAAATTGAGATTATATCAAATATGCAAGTCTCATGTCGCTGCGAGCATGCACCATGACACTTGGGGGCTAATGCAAAGTCATTTTTTGCTCATCTTATTGAAGACCCGACTCATCATATCATAATGAGCCGGCCCTTGGGGGCTACCAATTGCTCATGTCAACAATTCAAGGTACACAAGTCTTAAAACCATTATATTGAAAGGTCCATTGCTCAGTTGGTAAAGCACAAGGCTCTTAACCTTGTGGACGTGGGTTCAAGCCCCATGATGGGGGTTACATTATATGATGTTCTTTTCAAAGAAGTATATATAAAGTACCAGCTCAATATTATCTTACTGAGCCGGCCCTTGGGGGCTACACGTTATTGTTCAAATCTACATGATCATATCTACAAAGTCCCAGCTCATTATTTCATAATGACCCGGCCCTTGGGGGCTACACTGGTTGAAGTTTTTATGAGCATAAGGCAATTACAAGTCCCAGGTTGCTGCAAGCATGACAACCCGACACTTGGGGGCTACATATGTGGAATATTCAGTTTTGACTAGTGATTGCGATAAACAACCGGGATTTCTTCAAGGTTGCAATATTTATATTGAAGCAAGTCTTAAGTTGTTACTACACTCCCTTCTTAAGACTTGGGGGCTACAAGTCATATGCATATAAGGGATCAATATTTTCAAGCTTGATGATTAGCAACAATTATGACCCGGTGCCATCGATATTTACAAGCCGGCAATTTTGGTAATATTAAACCGGCAAGTTTTACTTCTTCAAACGGGCTGAACATCAGATGAGTATTTCAAGACCAATATTTCTTAAGCCGACGCTTTGGAAGCCGACTCAAGTGGATTATTCTTCACAATATTTCTCTGTGAGAAACCAATGTCAGTAAATTGAGTATGAAGCTGACTTATTGACCTGGATTTTCTAGAAGAAGGAAATGACAAGGAATTAAGGATGATCAGGTGCCGGTTTACAAGAATTCTTAACCCGGAGTATAATCTGTCAAGTTTGTTCTTGTGTTTATTTTACAGGATTAGTTTAACATGGATAAATCCAAATTAAACTGGGGGCTAATGTCGGGGATATACCCCGCGGCGTAAACCGGCCGGAAGTATAACCCTGCCGGACTGGGCGGTTTATTTGAAACCCCACTGAGATTCGGCAATTCACCGGCGACCCGCACAGACCAGACGGTTTACAAGCAACCTGACTGAACATTATGATTCACTGGTAACCCGGCGGGCGGGACAGACGGTGACAAGGCCCAAGGCCCAGAAGGCCGGCTCATGGTGAGCTGGTTTAAGAGGAAAGGCGTGAGGAATATTTGTCTTACAAGGATTTAAGACCTGGACTTGTATCCGGTTTGTATTAGAGATAGACTAGTCCTAATCCTAATAGGACTCCACATGTAACCCGCCCCTTCAACATATATAAGGAGGGGCAGGGCTCCCCAAAGAGGGACAGGCAAGAAGAAACAATCTCTAGGGCTAGACACAAAGAGCCGGTTTACGGCGTCTCCCTCGTGATGATAATGAGACCTAGCCACAAACAGCATGTAGGGTTGTTACCGGATGATGTTTCCCGGGGCCCGAAGCTGTCTAAATCCTTGTCTTGTGTTGCGTCTCTCGATTCCACACAACCCCTCTCAAGCTACCACATAGATGCGTTGGCCTCGCGGCTAAGTCCTCACCCTAAGGACATCTGCCGTGACAAAACCACGACACTTGATGTATGTCTTGCATTTTCTTATCTGCGGTGACAATGGGATATTCACGTGATCTACTTGATGTATGTTTTGGTTATCAACTTGCGGGTTCAGTGACCTTGTGAACTTGTGCATAGGGTTGGCACATGTTTTCGTCTTGACTCTCCGGTAGAAACTTTGGGGCACTCTTTGAAGTACTTCGTGTTGGTTTGAATAGATGAATCTGAGATTGTGTGATTCATATCATATAATCATACCCACGGATACTTGAGGTGACATTGGAGTATCTAGGTGAAATTAGGGTTTTGGTTGATTTGTGTCAGAAGGTGTTATTCTAGTACGAACTCTATGATAGATCGAACGGAAAGAATAGCTTCGTGTTATTTTACTATGTTCTCTTTAATAGATCGATCAGAAAGGATAACTTTGAGGTGGTTTCGTACCCTACAATGATCTCTTCGTTTTTTCTCCGCTATTAGTGACTTTGGAGTGACTCTTTGTTGCATGTTGAGGGATAGTTATATGATCCAATTATGTTATTATTGTTGAGAGAACTTGCACTAGTGAAAGTATGAACCTTAGGCCTTGTTTCCTAGCATTGCAATACCGTTTGTGCTCACTTTTATCATTAGTTACCTTGTTGTTTTTATATTTTCAGGTTACAAAAACCTATATCTACCATCCATATTGCACTTGTATCACCATCTCTTCGCCGAACTAGTGCACCTATACAATTTACCATTGTATTGGGTGTGTTGGGGACACATGAGACTCTTTGTTATTTGGTTGCAGGGTTGTTTGAGAGAGACCATCTTCATCCTATGCCTCCCACGGATTGATAAACCTTAGGTCATCCACTTGAGGGAAATTTGCTACTGTCCTACAAACCTTTGCACTTGGAGGCCCAACAACGTCTACAAGGAGAAGGTTGCGTAGTAGACATCAAGCTCTTTTCTGGCGCCGTTGCTGGGGAGGTGAGTGCTTGAAGGTATATCTTTAGATCTTGCAATCGAATCTTTTAGTTTCTTGTTTTATCACTAGTTTAGTTTATAAAAGAAAACTACAAAAAAATGGAATTAAGGGTGCCTCATATGCTTCATCTTTTTAATGTCTTCCGTGAAAATAAGGATTCCGATAATTGTGCTCAATTGCTAGAGGAAGAATGTATTAAAATGTTTGGCACTAAATCTTTGAATGATGAGCATGATTGCAATGCTGTTAGTATGAATTCCTTGAATACCCATGATGCTAATGATATGCAAAGCCACAAGCTTGGGGAAGCTATGTTTGATGAAGATGATATTTTTTGTCCCCTAAGTTTGGATGAGCAAATTTATTATGATGAAAGCATGCCTCCTATTTATGATGATTATTGTGATGACACATATGCTATAAAGAATAAAGATAACCATGAAACTTGTCATCATGATTTTAATTTTCAATTGGATTATGCTTCACATGATAGTTATTTTGTTGAGTTTCTCCCACTATTATTCATGAGAACAAATTTGCTTATGTGGAGGGTAATAAAATTTCTATGCAAGTAGATCATGAAAAGAATGCTTTATGTGCTGGTTATATTGTTGAATTCATTCATGATGCTACTGAAAGTTATTATGAGAGAGGAACATATGGTTCCACATATTGCAATAATATCAAGTTTCCTCTCTATGTGCTTAAAGTTTTAAAGTTATGCTTGTTTTGCCTTCCTATGCTAGTTGATTATTGTTCCCATAAGTTGTTTGCTCACAAAATCCCTATGAATAGGAAGTGGGTTAGACTTAAATTTGCTTGCCATGTGTTTCATGATGCTCTCTTTATGTTTCAATTCTTATCTTTTAGGTGAGCATCATCGAAATCATCATGCCTAGCTAGGGGCGTTAAAAGTTAGCGCTTGTTGGGAAGCAACCCAAATTTATTTTTGTTTCTTGCTTTTTGGTTCTGTTTAGTAATAAATATTTGATCTAGCCTCTGGTTAGATGTAGTTTTATGTTTTAATTAGTGTTTGTGCCAAGTAAGACCTATAGGATCTTCTTGGATGATAGTTATTTGATCTTGCTGAAAATTCCAGTAACTTTCTGTTCACGAAAACAATTGTCTAAAATCACCAGAACATGATAAAATACTGATTCCAATTGCAGTAGATCAATAAAAAAATTATCTAGGTCGTCCTATTTTGTTAGAATTTTGTGAGTTCCAGAAGTTTGCGTTAGTTACAGATTACTACAGACTGTTCTGTTTTTCACAGATTCTGTTTTTCATGTGTTGTTTGCTTATTTTGATGAATCTATGGCTAGTAAAATAGTTTATAAACCATAGAGAAGTTGGAATACAGTAGGTTTAACACCAATACAAATAAACAATGAGTTCATCACAGTACCTTGAAGTGGTGTTTTGTTTTCTTTCGCTAACGGAGCTCACGAGATTTTCTGTTAAGTTTTGTGTTGTGAAGTTTTCAAGTTTTGGGTAAAGATTCGACGGACTATGGAATAAGAAGTGGCAAGAGCCTAAGCTTGGGGATGCCCAAGGCACCCCAAGGTAATATTCAAGGACAACCAAGAGCCTAAGCTTGGGGATGCCCCGGATGGCATCCCCTCTTTCGTCTTCGTTCATCGGTAACTTTACATGGAGCTATATTTTTATTCACCACATGATATGTGTTTTGCTTGGAATCATTTTATTTTCTTTAGCTTTGCTTGCTGTTTGAATAAAATACCAAGATCTGAAATTCTTAAATGAGAGAGAGTCTTCACATAGCTACATAATTATTTAACTACTCATTGATCTTCACTTATATCTTGTTGGAGTAGTTTCTCATTTACTCGTGTGCTTCACTTATATCCTATGAGTAAATAGTTGAATGATTTGAATATCATAAATCTGAACTTATATATGTTTCATATGCCTTTCCCATGGGGAGTAATGCCTTCACATATAAGAAGTAGAGGTGGTAAATTTATTGAAGGTTAGCAAACATTGTATTGGTCACTTAAACAATTCATGAAAGAATATTGAAGGAAGAGAGATTTCACATATAAATATACTATCTTGGACATCTTCTATGATTGTGAGCCCCATTAATTATTTTCAAACCTGAGCAAATTAGTTGAAGATGGACAAGGAAGACAACGTAATGAGTTATGCTTGGGTATATTTGTATAGAAGTTATATTGTTATGGATCCTCTAACATGTGGTGCTTGCTATTTAGAATCCTTTGCTAGCCAAAATATCTGTACTAAGCGGGAATACTGCTTGTGCATTCAAATTCCTTGAACCAAGTTTCTTCCATGAGTGTCCACCATATCTACCTATATGCGGTATTTACCTACCGTCCCAAGTAAATTTGCATGTGCCAAACTCTAAACCTTTAAATAATAATCTGTTTTGTATGCCCGAATCGCTCATGTAGCGACTAGGGGCTGTCAGTATCTTCCATGCTAGGTGGGTTATTCTCACGATGAGTGGACTCCGCTCATCATTCACGAGAAAATGACTTGTAACTGGGATGCCCAGTCCTATAATCAAAAGATCAAAAACAAATTCGCAAATAATTTAAACAAAACTCCCCCAGGAAAGTTGATAGTTGGACGGCACCCGTTGTTTCGGACAAGCCGTGGAGTGTGAATGTTGGTGGAGGGGGAGTAAAAACTTTACCTTTCTGCGTGGGAACCGCCTATAATGTATGTAGTATGGTAGATATTGGGAACTCTTGGTCGTTATGTTGACAATGAAAGCATACCTCTCAAAATTATTTTCATCTCTGTTTTTGCTTCGAGCTCTGGCACCTCTGCAAATCCCTGCTTCCCTCTGCGAAGGGCCTATCTTTTACTTTTATGCAAGAATCAGTAGTATTCCTTCTCATTCCAACCTACTCTTTAGTTGGCAAGCATCATGTGATGGAAAGATCTGAGCATATATGGCCATTCAAATATATTTGATCATGAATTATTATTGTTGACAATTATCTATATGATAAATAAGTTGGGAGGTGAAACATTAAGTCCCTATCTTTCTCTGTGTTCGATGGATGCTATTTGTTCTAAAAATATGCTTTGAGTGGTAGCAATCATGGAAGACTATATGATAGTTGAGTATGTGGGATTTGCTAAATCAAAGCTCTGACATAGACTCTTCCTGAAAATAAGATGAATTGTAATTGTTTGATGACTAATAACACGGTTTGTTAGTTTTCAAGAAAGTTTGTGATCTATGCTTTAACATGTGAATAGTTTGTTACTTGATCATGAAAAGTTTTGTGAGTTGAGCTACTGTTATGACATATAATTATGCTAGAAAAGGTGATTGAAATTATCGTTGATCAAACTTATGCACCTGCTAGCATTCGCACTTCATAAATTATTTCTTTTATCATTTACCTACTCGAGGACGAGCAGGAATTAAGCTTGGGGATGCTGATACGTCTCCAACGTATCTATAATTTATGAAGTATTCATGCTATTATATTATCCATCTTGGATGTTTAATGGGCTTTGATATGCACTTTTATGTTATTTTTGGGACTAACCTATTGACCCAGAGCCCAGTGCCAGTTTCTGTTTTTTCCCTTGTTTCAGTGTTTCGCGGAAAAAGAATATCAAACGGAGTCCAAACAGAATGAAACCTTCGGGAGAGTTATTTTTGGAACGGAAGCAATCCAGAAGACTTGGAGAATACGTAAGTGTGACGCCCGGATAATTAAGCTACAGTAATCCCCCGCTAATGGTGCCATGTCATCACATTACTATTGCTAATCCTCACTTGATCTAAATCATAATTCAAATTCAAATTAAACTCCAAGATTCAAATTTCTCAAACATGAAAAGTAAAATGTTCAAAGTGTGGCAGATATTCCATAACAAATTATGGCGGTGACCCAACACTTTTGTAAATTATTTAAATGCCTTTTTGTGAATATAACAGTGGCTAAAACAATTATTTAAATGCTTTTTAATTAATAAAAGTTGCAAAGTATTTTATTTAGGTGCCAAGTTATTTTGGCAGTGGCTAATTATTGATACTAATTTAGGTTCTAGCTTTATATTTTGCTAAACTTAAAATAATGTGTAATTAGAATAAAACAGAATAGATAAATAAGAAAAAGAAAAGCAAAAGTACAAAAAAAATGGAAAAGAGGCCCCTGCCCCCCGGGCCTAACTCGCACCTAGGCCGGCCCAGCCAGGCCACCCAACCCACCGGGTCGCCTCCCCCTTCACTGCTCCTCCGACCGCACCCCGACAGTGCCGCGCCCCGCAGCACCACCTCGCCGACGAGGACGATGAGGATAAGGCCACCACCGAGGCCGCCCCCGAGATATTTCTCCAACTCACCTCGCCCTCTCCCCTCCCCTCCTCAGATCCACCGCACCGCGCGCCCGAGCGAAGCCATCGTCACGGCCTCGCCGTGCCCGTGGCCACCGGCCGCCGTCCTCCGTCCGCCCGTGTCGGGGAGCTCCCTCGTCCCCGCCTACGCCGATTGCGGCAACCTCCCCGAGCATGGAGCCCCTGCCCCGTCGGCTTCGAGGTCGTCTTTGACCTTCGGGCGCCCGGGATCACCGCCGCCGTACATCGTCGTTGAGCCACCCCCGAGCCCGCTGCCCCCCCTACAGCTCCATGGTGAGCTCCCGCGCCCCGCTTCCCCTTTTCCCTCGTCGCCGTAGGTTGCGTCTCACCTTCCCTGTCCGGAGCTGCGCCGTCGCGCCTGAACTCGCGGTCGCCGCGGCTATGGCTGCGCTTGACAAGCGTCCTCGCGCCCGGCCACCCCCGCGTCGCTCCTAGTCTCTTGCGACCCATGGCCAAGCCACCGTCACCTGCCGCCGCCACCAGCTGCTCGCCGCCGCCACTGACCACCACCCCCGCCTCCCCGCTGCCACCCCACGGCTTCGGCTTGCGTGCTGCTCGCCGGCCGAGCCCGCGCCCAGCACCACTCTCGCCTACGCGCCGCGGCCACCGCCCGCCTCGCTCGTCGTTGCCACCCCCCCCGCAGCTCCTCTTGCCGCAACCGCTCCGTCCCTGGCCACCGGCCCTCCCCTCCAGCGTCGCTCGAGGCCACCTCCACTGCTGGGCCGCCGCCGGCGCGCCCTGCGCCGGCCTCCTCTTGCCGTGGCTGGCCGGTGGGCCCTGCCGTGCCCGCGACCGTCGCCCGGGTTTGCCCCAATGGGCGCCCCCGCCCGCACCTGCTAACGCCCGCCCCGCTAGCCCCCTGTGCCACTGCCAACGGGGCCCCACACGCCCCTGGTATTGTTTAAAAAGGAGAAATGTTAAAAAATATTAATAAAAATAATTAATTAGTTAGTTAAACACTTAATTAACTTAATTAATTAATCTTAATTAACCTAATGAACTATATTAGTTAGTTAAATCTGTAGTTAGTTAGAACAGTCAATGACATGTGGACCCACTCCTACTATTCACTAATTGACGAGTCTCTGTTGACTTGGTCAACTGGCCCCCCTGGCCCCATCTGTCGGCCACATGTGCTTAATGCTGTTAGCATTTATTATTTAACTGTTTTTCGAATTAAATTAAATCCAGTAATTTGGAAATTCAATAAAACTTTGAAAAATCGTAGAAAATAATCCGTAACTCGGATGAAAAAGTTTTATACATGAAAGTTGCTCAGAACGACGAGACGAATCCGAATACGCTCCCCGTTCATCTGTCACATGTCCCTAGCATAGCGAACCTGCAACCGCCCCCTCTGGTTCGTTTGTCCGAAAATGCCAAACATCGGGAAAACCTTCCCGGATGTTATCCCCCTTCGCCGGTATCGTGTAACGCCACGTTAGAACACGCCTAACACCGTGTATCGTCATGTCATGCTTAGTGCTGCAACTGTATGCTTGTATTTACCGTTTCTTCCCCCTCTTCTCTCCGGTAGACCCCGAGACTGCTGCTGATGCCGCTGTGATCGACTACGTCGACGACGACCCCTTCTTGTCTGCGCAACCAGGCAAGCCCCCCTTTGATCATCCCGATATCGCCCATTCCATTCTCCCATGCTTGCATTAGATTTTGCTACTGTAATTGATTGCTCCTATTCTGATGCATAGCCTGCTTTTGTAACCTACTGTTGTACCTTACCTGCTTATCCTAAACTGCTTAGTATAGGTTGGTTAGTGATCCATCAGTGACGCCCACCTTGTCCTTGTTGCCCCTGATTCATCATCGACGACTCGATCAACGTGATCGACGACCAGAGCCCGACACCTCACATCACATCACGCCCCTTTTGTTGCTCGACTCTGCAGAGCTACTATCGAGTGCCGCTGGTGATCCCTCATAACGCACTCCTGATGATAATTCTGTAGTGTAGCTATTCGGTCGTGGTCATCGAGGGTGATTTCCTCTTTCACCATTCCTGATGCGGCTCTGTCGTTCAACACCTCAAGTGTGAACCTCGAGGGTGGTCCCTCTTACGTTCACCTTGATGATTACATCGAGTGGAAGCCTCCGAGGGTGATTCCTTGAGTTTTCCCCTGGATGTTTGGACACACGGATACCTTGACATTACTTGAGACCTTTGGGAAAGTCGGGCGGGCCCGGAGAGCACCCGCAAGATGGTTACGAGGCACGACCGGGAAGTCAGGCAGCCCTCGAGTGGGCTGGGCTTGCCCTTGCCGTATTTCCTCGAGACGGGGCGCCGGGGTCACATTATCGTGAGTCTCTGCTCGTCTCCGCAAGCTAATAATACACTATGGTTTGGGTATTTGTTCTGAGTTGGCCTCTGGCCTTTACGCACTAACCACCACGCGAGAATAGTTATGGGCCTCGACGTCGCAGTATCAGCCGAAGCTTTGTCAGACGTCCAGTTCAGCATTGCGGCACGGCTGGGCCGGCACCCCAGAGGTGGTGTCGGCACCCCAGAGGTGGTGCCTAGGTCCGCCCTGCACGTAACGACCCGGAGTGTTACGCGCGATGGGCCCAGACCCCGGAGTGCTTAGGATGTAGACCAGCGGGGACCTCTCTGCTGAGCCTAGGTAGGGCTACGACGTGTTGATTTTCCGAGGCCGGGCATTGACCCAGAAAAGTGTGTCCGGCTAGAGTAATCAAGCGTGTTGGAAAACGTGGTGCACCCCTGCAGGGAAGATCTTTATTCAAATACCGTGTCCAAGGTAATGGACGTTCAGACTTATATCTTGATCTAATACAACTAGAAATGGATACTTAAGTTATGTGGCTCCGGGATTGCTTTCTCACAGGGAGTCGAGGAAGGATCTCTGGGCATTGTTACTACAACATGCTTATTAATATAAACCGCTATTCTATACTCTTCTACATGCTGCAAGATGCTTGGAGCTGCTTGAAGATGCTAGTCTTCGATAGGCTAGGCCTTCCCCTCTATTCTGGCATTCTGCAGTTCAGTCCACAGATACAGCCCTTTCATTTGATACCAATGCATACTTAGTTTAGATCTGATGCTTGCGAGTACTTTGGATGAGTACTCACGGTTGCTTTGCTCCCCCTTTCCCCCCTTTTTTCTTCTTTCTGGTTGTTGCAACCATATGGTGGATCCTTGGAGCCAGATGCCACCGCTGACGGATACTACTACATGGAGGCCACCGAAGACTAGGAGTAGTTAGGAGGTCCCAGGCAGGAGGCCTTGCCTCTTCGATCGTGTTGTTTTGTGCTAGCCTTCTTAAGGCATCCTTGTCTAACTTATGTCTATACTCAGATATTGTTGCTTCCGCTGACTCTTGTGTATCGAGCTTGTATTCGAGCCCTCGAGGCCCCTGGCTTGTAATATGAAGCTTGTATTATTTCATTTTGTGTCTAGAGTTGTGTTGTCATATCTTCCCGTGAGTCCCTGATCTTGATCGTACACATTTGCGTGTATTCTGTAGTGTACAGTCGAATTGGGGGCGTCACAGTAAGGGAAGCAACGAGGAAGGCACGAGGCAGGGGGGCGCGCCCACCCCCCTAGGCGGGCCCTCCACCCTTGTGGGCCCCTCGTGTCTCCCCTTACTGACTTCTTTCGCCTATATATATCCATATACCCTAAAACCTTCGAGGAACAGAATAGATCGGGAGTTACGCCGCCGCAAGCCTCTCTAGCCACCGAAAACCAATCTAGACCCGTTCCGGCACCCTACCGGTGGGGGGAATCCCTCTCTGGTGCCATCTTCATCATCCCGGCGCTCTCCATGATGAGGGAGTAGTTCACCCTCGGGGCTGAGGGTATGTACCCGAATTGCTCATGTAGCGACTAGGGGCTGTCAGTATCTTCCATGCTAGGTGGGTTATTCTCACGATGAGTGGACTCCGCTCATCATTCACGAGAAAATGGCTGGTAATTGGGATGCCCAGTCCTATGATCAAAATATCAAAAACAAAATCACAAATAAATTAAACAAAACTCCCCCAGGATAGTTGATAGTTGGACGGCACCCGTTGTTTCGTACAATCCGTGGAGTGTGATTGTTGGTGGAGGGGGAGTAAAATCTTTATGTTTATGTTTGGGAACCGCCTATAATGTATCTAGTATGGAAGATATTGGGAACTCTTGGTTCTTATGTTGACAATGAAAGTATACCTCTCAAATTTATTTTCATCTCTGTTTTAAAAGCTTCGATCTCTGGCACCTCTGCAAATCCCTGCTTCCCTCTGCGAAGGGCCTATCTTTTACTTTTATGCAAGAGTCAGTAGTATTCCTTCTCATTCCAACCTACTCTTTAGATAGCAAGCATCATGTGATGGGGAAAGATCTAAGCATATATGGCCATTCAAATATATTTGATCATGAATTATTATTGTTGACAATTATCTATATGATAAATAAGTTGGGAGGCGAAACATTAAGCCCCTATCTTTCGTTGTGTTCAATGGATGCTATTTGTTCTGAAAATATGCTTTGAGTGGTAGCAATCATGGAATACTATATGATAGTTGAGTATGTGGGATTTGCTAAATCAAAGCTCTTACATAGACCGTTCTTGAAAATAAGATGAACTGCAATTGTTTGATGACTGAGAACATAGTTTGTTAGTTTTCAAGAAAGTTTATGATCTATGCTTTCACATGTGAATAGCTTGCTACTTGATCATCAGAAGCTTTATGGTATGAGCTACTGTTATGATATATATTGATGCTAGAAAAAGTGATTGAAATTATCATTGATCAAACTTGTGCACTTGCTAGCATTCCACATCAAAAATTCTGTTTTTATCATTTACCTACTCGAGGACGAGTAAGAATTAAGCTTGGGGATGCTTGATACGTCTCCAACATATCTATAATTTTTTATTGTTCCATGCTATTATATTATCTATCTTGGATGTTTTATATGCATTTGTATGCTATTTTATATGATTTTTGGGACTAACCTATTAACCTAGAGCCCAGTGCCAGTTTTTGTTTTTTCCTTGTTTTTGAGTTTCGCAGAAAAGGAATATCAAACGGAGTCCAATTGACCTGAAAATTTACGGTGATTTTTTATGGACCAGAAGAAGCCTCCGAAGCAAAAGAGTTGGGCCAGAAGAGCCACGAGGCCTCCACAAGGGTGGAGGGCGTGGCCTACCCCCCCCCCACCGGGCGCGCCCTCCGACCTTGTGGTTGACTCATGGACCCCCCTGACGTGAAACCGACGCCAAAAAATCCTATAAATATAGAAATAGAAACCCCCGAAAAGAAACCTAGATCGGGAGTTCCGCCGCAAACCTCTGTAGCCACCAAAAACCAATCGGGGCCCTGTTCCAGCACCCTGCCGGAGGGGGGGAATCATCACCGGTGGCCATCTTCATCATCCCGGCGCTCTCCATGATGAGGAGGGAATAGTTCACCCTCGGGGCTGAGGGTATGTACCAGTAGCTATGTGTTTGATCTCTCTCTCTCTCTCTCTCTCTCGTGTTATTTATTTGGCACGATCTTGATGTACCGCGAGCTTTGCCATTATAGTTGGAACTTATGATGCTTCCCCCCCCCTCTATATTCTTGTAATGGATTGAGTTTTCCCTTTGAAGTTATCTTATCGGATTGCTTTAAGGATTTGAGAACACTTGATGTATGTCTTGCATGTGCTTATCTGTGGTGACAATGGGATATTCACGTGATCTACTTGATGTATGTTTCGGTGATCAACTTGCGGGTTCAGTGACCGTGTGAACTTATGCATAGGGTTTGGCACACGTTTTTGTCTTGACTCTTAGGGAGAAACTTTGGGCCACTCTTTGAAGTTCTTTGTGTTGGTTTGAATAGATGAATCTGAGATTGTGTGATGCATATCGTATAATCAAACCCGCGGATACTTGTGGTGACATTGGAGTATCTAGGTGACATTAGGGTTTTGGTTGATGTTTGTCTTAAGGTGTTAGTTTAGTACGAACTCTAGGGCTGTTTGTGACACTTACAGGAATAGCCTAATAGATCGATCAGAAACAATAACTTTGAGGTCGTTTCGTACCCTACAATAATCTCTTTGTTTGTGCTCCGCTATTAGTGACTTTGGAGTGACTCTTTGTTGCACGTTGAGGGATTGTTATATGATCTAATTATGTTATCATTGTTGAGAGAACTTGCACTAGTGAAAGTATGAACCCTAGGCCTTGTTTCGAAGCATTGCAATACCGTTTTTGCTCACTTTTACCACTAACTATCTTGCTGTTTTTATATTTTCAGATTACAAAAACCTATATCTACCATCCATATTGCACTTGTATCATCATCTCTTCGCCGAACTAGTGCACCTATACAATTTACCATTGTATTGGGTCTGTTGGGGACACAAGAGACTCTTTGTTATTTGGTTGTAGGGTTGTTTGAGAGAGACCATCTTCATCCTATGCCTCCCATGGATTGATAAACCTTAGGTCATCCACTTGAGGGAAATTCGCTACTGTCCTACAAAACTCTGCGCTTGGAGGCCCAACACGAGTCTACAAGAAGAAGGTTGCATAGTAGACATCACTACCCCATTACACAACTGCACCAGCACCAAGTTTCACATGCAACATCTATAACCTTACGAAATTAGCATCATAGACGGTACATAGACAGAAGAATCTCATCTGGAAAACTGCTGAAGTGGAAGGCGAATATTGAGCCTTCATTGATGTTGAAGGTCTTTGCAACTTTAGGCCAATGCCTGTGGATGATTGACCGTCCATCCTTCGTCCTCTTCAGGAAGACTTCAATATTGAACCGTGGGTGTTGTATGATACCTTCCTCGCCTCCTGACCATACAGGTGGTTTGAGAGGTAATCATCAGTGAACTGCTTTGGAACGGCCTGAAAACAAGGATATGCATAAATATCTTCTCTAGATTTGAAATGGAGCAAAGGAATAAAAAAGACAAGGTATAACAGTTAGTACCATCCTGTAGTGAACTGATGTCTTCTTCATTTTGCAGACGAAGATCTTGTTGTTTTTTGTCGCTAATTTCTTTATCATAACAATCTTTCCGAGTTTCTTGACTTGACTGATATTCATGGACAATTCATGTCCCCATATGCAAAAAGGGTCGAACAGTGGGTCAAAACCTCTGATAGCAGGACCTACATGTGCAAGACCAAATTATTAAAAACCTAATATTTAAAAACAAGAAGTGGAAAGGTGTGTTATTAAGTGCAACATGCGTAATATTTAAAAACAAGCAAACATAGTCATTCAAACTTGTATTGTGCAGGTCTAAGTACACTAGTTATTTTTAAATCAAATGGAAAGGCATGTTAAATACTCTCTCCGATTCTTTTTACTCTGCATATAGGAATTGTCTGAAGTCAAACTTCATAAGTTTGACCTTATTTATATGAAAAAATATCAACATCTACCATGCTAAAGTTATACAACATGAAAATTTAAGTCAGGACACATCTACTGATATTGATTTCATATTGTGAATGTTGGTATTTTTTCTATAAAGTTGGTCAAACTTTACGAGGCTTGACTTTAGAAAAATCTTATATGCGAACTAAAAAGGACCAGAGGGAGTACAACATGCTTAACAGCAACCAAATATAGTCATTCATAGAGCTATTGTTAAAATTGGTATTGATGAAATTGAACTACACAGTTCATACTAGCACATATAGAACATCACATTGTGAATAGCTAAAATAAACAAGGCATACTACGAACAACCAAACATGGAAATTCAAACTAGGCATATGCTAACTACAAACAACCGAACAACCAAAAACCATAGAAATAAACAAGGCGTAAAGCAAACAACCAAATATAGCAATAAATACTGGACATCTTCTCACTACAAAAGGGGTTTGAGAAAACAAATCATGGGATTCCCCCGGTGAAGAGGCACACCAAAACAAATCATTGGTTTCCTCACTTATCACAGATTGGCTTCTCCTCGTGGTTGCCATCGATGAGGTCTGACTTCGCAGCTGACGATCCCAAGCCAGCGTCGCATAACGTGTCCTTCAGAAATGACAAAAGGGGCTCCATGGCGATGAAGGATGGAAAATTGTTCATAACGAGCTGTAGGAGATCAGCGGTAGGGCCATCGATGAGATCGACAGCTGTCGAACCCGAGGGGTTAGGGGTGGGCAACTTAACCTATGACATAGCCCGTGTCAAGCCGTCGCTGTCGACGACCTTGATGTCGTAGCCGGCGTCCGCGACATGCCAGAATACTCTAGCCCTCTGATTGAGAAGCTGTGTCCAGTCATTGTCGTCAGCTTCCTCGACGGCCACCTCGCCGATGTCGGGCGAAGAGGCCGCGGTAAAGCTCTTTTGGGCCATTTGCTACTCAAGCTCCTCGGGAAGCGTAGCCGGGCTTAGGTTGCGATGCTCTGGAGTGGGGGAGGGGTGGGGATGGGGATCTGTGGGAAAGGGGCATTTCGCAGGCGTCATCTAAGAAACTCAGGGCGGCAAGGGTATGTATATCGGTGGGTAACCTGCACGGGCAGACTGGCACAGGTTGATGATGGAGGCGGCGCAGCGGCGGAGGCAACCTAGCTAGGTTTCGAGTGGGGGAGGGGTGATGTGTATGTGTGTGAGCGGGGGATTTGGGGTGTCTATATGGAGGGGGTCCAAGGTGGTGTTTGAGGAAATGCTGCGGGTACTGCAAATTTTACTAGGCGGGAGTAAAATGGCGGGGCTACCAAAAATTTGGATCAAGGGATCGAAGCAGAGCGGGGCAGGAGTAACGAACATCACACACTGTTAAAACATAATAATCATGTGCTATCAAACAGAAAAACACTCCAGCCGAGCAGATATTTTTGAGATTGCGAGGGATGCAGGTGGGAGTAAAAAATGCCGGTGCTACTGAAGATTTGGATCAACTGATGGAATCAGAGCAGGAGTAACAGACATCGCACACGGTCCACACATACGAATCGTGTGCTATCAAACAGAAAAACCCTTTAGGCGGGTAGATATTTTCGAGATTGCGAGGGAGTAGATATTTTCAAGAGCGGGAGGGAAGCCTCATGGATCCCAATCTATTGTGATGATGTGGGTGATAGGGGCAGGGGCGCGGCACACGGGTAGTCCTAGGGAACCGTGTCTGTTGCGTACCCGATCGTAGATGGTTACTGCGTCCAACTCGTCTATTGTTTATAAATTTGGTGAAAAAATGCGGAAAGGGTCAGATCACGAACATGCTTGCATGTGGACCAAATATATGTATGAAAAGGGTGGTTTGATGTTCAAATACCCAATGCACAACTTTGATGTGGCACCTGTCCCACAAAGCGCACATTATTATTGCTAGCCCCCCCCCCACCCAAGACACACACACACACTTCGTGTTGGCAGGAGGCGAATCCTAGCTATGAACGCATGTGATACGTCTCCAACGTATCTATAATTTTTGATTGTTCCATGCTATTATATTATCTGTTTTTGATATTTTATATGCATTAATATGCTATTTTATATTATTTTTGGGACTAACTTATTAACCCATAGTCCAGTGCCAGTTTCTGTTTTTTCCTTGTTTTTGAGTTTTATAGAAAAGGAATATCAAACGGAGTCCAAACGGAATAAAACTTTACGATGATTTTTCTTGGACCAGAAGACACCCGTAGGACTTGGAGACCAGGGCAGAAGAGTCCCGAGGCGACAGCAAGGGTCCAGGGCGCGCCCCCTACCTTGTAGATCCCTCGGAGCTCCTCTAACCCTATTCTTCGGCCTATAAATTCCCATATATTCCTAAACCATCAGAAGCATCCACGAAAATACTTTTCTACCGCATCAACCTTTTGTACCCGTGAGATCCCATCTTGTGGCCTTTTTCGGCAATTTGCCAAAGGGGGATTCCATCAGGAGGGCATCTACATCAACCCTATTGCCCTTCCGATGAAGCGTGAGTAGTTTACCTCAGACCTACGGGTCCATAGCTAGTAGCTAGATGGCTTCTTCTCTCTCTATGATCTTCAATACCATGTTCTCCTCGATGTTCTTGGAGTTACATCCGATGTAATATTCTTTTGCGGTGTGTTTGTCGAGATCCGATGAATTGTGGATTTATGATCAGATTATCTATGAATATTATTTGAATCTTCTCTGAATTCTTATATGCATGATTTGATATCTTTGTATTTCTCTTCGAATTATCAGTTTGGTTTGGCCAACTAGATTCATATTTCTTGCAATGGGAGAGGTGCTTAGTTTTGGGTTCAATCTTGCGGTGCCCTCACCTAGTGACATAGTAGGGGCACTGAGGCACGTATTGTATTGTTGCCATCAAGGATAAAAAGATGGGGTTTTCATCATATTGCTTGAGTTTATCCCTCTACATCATGTCATCTTACTTAAGGCGTTACTCCATTCTTTATGAACTTAATACTCTAGATGCATGCTGCATAGCGGAGTAATAGTTGTGGATGCAGGCAGGAGTCGGTCTACTTGACACGGACGTGATGCCTATATGCATAATCATTGCCTTGGATATCGTCATAACTTTGTGCTTTTCTGTCAATTGCTCGACAATAATTTGTTCACCCACCTTATTATTTGCCTTCAAGAGAGAAGCCTCTTGTGAAACCTATGGCCCCAGGGTCTATTTTCTATCATATATTTTCAGATCTATAAACCAAAAACCCAAAAATACCTTGCTACAATTTATTTGTTTCTACTTTGTTTTACGTTTTAGTAATCTTTTATATCTATCTCTATCAGATCTCGCCATTGCAATTGACCGTGAAGGGATTGACAACCCCTTTATCGTGTTGGGTGCAACTGTTTGATTATTTGTGCAGGTGCACAGACTGGAGACTTGCTTGTACCTCCTACTAGATTGATACCTTGATTCTCTAACTAAGGGAAATACTTATCTCTGCTTTGCTGCATCACCCTTTCCTCTTCAAGGGAAAACCCAACGCAAGCTCAAGAAGTAGTAGCATGCCCCCCAATAGCTAGGTCTGACATCTCACCCTACCATAACACAAAACCGAAATGAGTACATCATGGTCAACCCCCCCCCC
>NC_057805.1:475526505-475556870 GCF_018294505.1 Triticum aestivum | reverse complement strand
CCTTGCTTCCGATCAAATGTGGACTGTGTGCGGGCCCATAGATGTGTTCTTCTGGCATGAGATGGGTGAGACCACATACGAACCACACCTGCGGGTGGCCTGATATGTGTGTGTGTGTGTGTGTGTGCACGTGCGTGTGTGTGCGCATGTCTGTGTGAAAACAATGTGGTGTGATATTTAAATAACCAAATCACAAATTTGATGTGGCACATGTGCTTTGCAAATTAACCAGAAATCTCAGACCCCACGGAGGTTCATCTAGTGAAGTACTACTGTGCCCCCCCCCCCACACACACACTTTGAGTCGATGGGAGGGGGCATCTCACCAAGGCGTATTGTAACACTGACAGGAAGAATCACCACCTTGGTCGTATAACCTCTCTCGTTGTTGGGTCAAAGTCATGCATGGACATCCACACACGGCCCCACAAATAGGCTAGCTTGTCGCCGATAACCACGCGAGGGAGTGCCTGAAGACAACTACTGCGTGCATGTGGCCCAAACATATGTATGAAGTGCTATGTGGTGTTTGAATATACCCAATGCACAACTTTGATGTGGCATCATGCTTTTGGAACCCAAAAGTCCCCACACGGAGCGAGGGTTCACAACATGTATACTATATATATAGGGATTCATGTGTATGCAAGCAGTCAAACTTAGGTCTTGAATCTCACCATGATCGACATACGACTATACGGTAACACGAACCAAGAGAAGAAGAATCCACCCTGGTAACCTCTCTCGTGTTGTTGATCAAAGTGATGAACGTCCACGCGGGCCCACGAATATATAGGTTGTCGATGATAACCAAGCAAGGGAGAGTGTCCAAAGAGAACCGCTGCATGCATGTGCCCCAGACATATGTATGGACATGCGTGATGCATGCGTATATGTTTGAATACCAAAACCACAAAATTTTGATGTGGCGCATGAATGCGTCAAAAATCGCACATTCCCCACACAGATCTGGTTCATGACGTGTCGCGTGCTCACCCCCCCCCCCACACACACTTCAACCCGGTGGGAGGGATTCATGCGTACACATGCGCTCAAAGTTTAAATGTTATCTGTCACATCATGACATGCATGTACTGTACCGTATAAGACGAACCAAAATTTAATCCCCTCCTAATTATAAGTCGAATTAACCTCTATCGTTGTCGGTCAAAGTGATTGACCAACCGGGCACACACAGATGGACGAAGCATCTCGCCGATAACCCTGTGAGTGAGTGCTAGAGGACAACCGTCATCGCTTGCATGGGGGCCAAACACATGTATGGAGATGTGTGGTTGTGATGTTTCAATACCTAATGTATATGCAGAACTTTGATGTGGCACCTGCCTCGGAAATCTTTAAGTCCCCCACACGAACCAAGGTTCATGACGCGCAGTATATGTTGGCCCCCTCCCCTCTTCGACGCGTAATATATACTCCTACGTACCATAACACAACCCGAAAATAATCCTCCTTGTTTGTCAAATTACCTTTCTCGTTGTGTCATATATTAGATGGACGAGGACCTCGCGGGCCCAAGGAGGGAAGCGTCGCAGGAGAATGAGTGACAACCATCGTCTACACGTGGCCCAAGGTGTTGGTGATGTTTTTAATACCCAATATGCACAACTTCTTTGTGGCACCTGCCTCGGAAAACGAAAAGTCCCCACACAGAGCGAGATCGTTCATGACGTGTGTGTCGTATGTGCTGCCCCGGCCCCCTCCTCCCCTCTTCAATGCGTACTATATACTCCTACCGCAACACAACCAAAAAAGAAACCTCCTTGTTGGGTCAAAGTGATGAAGGACAACCTTGCGGGCCCACGGATGGATGCATCGCATGTGAGTGATTGTCCTATATGACATGTAGTATATGTTGCCCCCGACCACCATCTTCGACGCATACTATATATACTCCTACCGTTCATAACAAAAAACCAAAAATTTACCATCCTTGTTGGTCAAATTAACCTCTCTCACCGCAGGTCAGAGTGCTGGACGACGACCTCGCGGGCCCACAGAGAGAGTCACACAAGAGTGAGTGTCCTAGGACCACCGTGTGCATGTGGCCCAAAGATGCATGTCAAACTTTTTCTGCAACGAACATGCGACCAAAGGAGTTTAGTGTTAAAAATTGAAAAAAATAGATAACATTGGTTTCTTTTTATACATTGATTGATTTCCCAGGCATTTAATGTGCAAAAATGAAATTTGATCTACACGAGACCCGTGATAGTGCACGAAAATGGATTGCAAAATCATATGTTTACGTGTCCCTGGGTGCATGTTTAGTCCCCATGCAAGAAATTTCTAACATCGGGAATCTTGATTTTAAAATCCAGTAAATCCAAAACTAAGTTGAAATTGATGAAACTTATCGTGGTATCATATGTACACCAATACACTGTGATATTATATTTTTTCAAATTTAAGACAAGTTTTGATATAATCTTCTTACAGACATGAAATTATCAATAATTATCAACCAATATCGCAAGCGGACTCTTTATTCGAACCGTGTGCGTTAGACCAACAATGTACGCGTCGTGCTTCGGTTAAGCAATAAATCGGAAAAATTAATCATCAAAAAGGAAAAATCAATATAATACGTGTCACCACGCGTCCCGTGTGCCGTACGAGTATGCGTGAGTTGCCGAGACGCGTGCTATCAGTCCACCACACGGGCAGACCGGGAGGCTGAGGCACGCACGTGTTCGCTATGCAGTCACCATGGGGCCTGCTAGTAGTTGTGTCAAATGACGGTAGGCATGCGACCAGTCCGCTTCGTAGGCTCACCGGGAGGCGAGCTAGCCCTTTGACCGCCGCCCAGCTCGCTCCCACTGCTCCATATTAATGGCGCGCCCGATCCGTTGGTCACAATAGGAGGCTGTACCCCCCGTACACAGTTGTCACTGACGCATGGAGTGTATTAGGATTTTCCCAAAATGCACCATCGGAGGGAGTGGCGACGCCGGGGCAGGTGAAGCACCCGGGCAACGCATGAAGCTGGGCACAGAGGTTGATGTCGCCGCCGACGAGGTCTCACATGGGAAACAACGCGACCTTTACTTCGTCACCGTCGTCGTGACTCCCCAGCCAGAAACGGAGGTCCACAGCTACTCCGGCAATGACTCCGACTCCGACAAAAAACCGGTTAGTCCCCCCTTCTTTTATTGGGAATAGAAATCCTTGGTTATGTTAAGATTCGTTAGATCCGTGTAGTGTATTGATTGTTTGAATGGTATCTATGGTTAGTGATTAATTTTTTGTTCTGTACAAATGATTTTTTTTGCTAATAATCCGACTAGGGTTAGCGTGCCTGCTAATAATTCGTAGCCAGATCTTGAGAATTGATTTTGAATGTCCCACATATATGTATGTGCCTTTTTTTCTTCCAGATCTTGAGAATTGATTTTGAATGTCCTAAATGTATGTTTCTGCCTTTTTCAGATTGCTATGTACATAGATGATGCTCCGATCAGCGGCACCGCTGTAGATCCTGCACCCGGCGGCGCCGGCAGAAGCGGCCATGCCCCCTGGATCCGAGGAGCCCGTAGAATATCGAGCGGACCGCATCAGCAATCTCTAGGACACCATCCTTGGGGGGATAATATTCCTTTTCCCCACCAAGGATGGCTGCCACACACAGGTCCTCGCATCTCGCTGGTGCACTCTGTGGCGCGCCGCACCTCTTAATATCGACTGTCGCCAGCTATCTGTCATTCATGATTTTGAACTCCATGGAGCCATCATCTCCTCCCACCAGGGTACCATTCAACGCCTATGCATCTCGGCATGCTGCCTGCTGCACATACCGTGCACGATGGATGCATGGCTGACATCTCATCAATTCAAAAAACTCCAGCATCTTGAGTTCTACCATTACTATACAAATAGCTTCCCACCAAGCATTGTAGTTGTGCCCTCACCACCGATGTCCTCTCATGGTTCTCCTCCTCTCCACACCACCACCTTGGCCCGGTGCCATCTAGTAGACGATCTGGTACAAATGCTTCGACTCCCACTGCTTAAAAAACTCGCGCTTGTGGTGGTCGATCTGCCGGAGGCCTCACTGCACAACATCATCCACTCCTGTTGCCCTGCCCTGGAGCGCTTGTTGCTAGTTTTTGGAAAATAAATCCATATCTGTTGTCTCCAAATAAATTCGCCTCACCCTGTAACCATTGGAATTTGCTTTAAAGGACAGGAGCTCATCATGAGAGATGCCCCTTCACTCCAAAGGTTGGTCCTTGATTATTGGTGTGCACCTTCGCTAATAACTGTGGTCTCTGCGCCTAAACTAGAGACCTTCGGTGTAATTCCTGATCCGCTTGAAGGTTACAAGATGGTGGTTGGCTCCACACTTATTCAGGTACTGTATATTATCATCAACACTTTTGTAATCATAAGATGCATTTTTCATTTGTGCGCATAAGTTTTATATCATCAAAACTTTTGTGATCATAAGATGAAGATTTCATTTGTGCGCATAAGTTTTGTATCATCTTGGAGTACACTTTTGGTACTAATATTATGTTCTATGCTCAATGAAGAGTTTGCCCATGGATACCCTATCAATGGTGCTGGATTCTGTCAAGACCTTATGATACGTCTCCAACGTATCTATAATTTATGAAGTATTCATGCTATTATATTATCAATCTTGGATGTTTAATGGGCTTCGCTGTGCACTTTCATATTATTTTTGGGACTAACCTATTGACCCAAAGCCCAGTGCCAGTTTCTGTTTTTCTCTTGTTTCAGTGTTTCGCAGAAAAAGGAATATGATATGTGTCGTGGAATTGTCACGGCAGATGTCCTAGTGTGAGGACTTAGTCGTGAGGCCAACGCATCTATGTAGTAGCTTGAGAGGGGTTGAGCGGAATCGAGAGATGCAACACAAGACAAGGGTTTAGACAGCTTTGGGCACTGGGAAACATCATCCGGTAACAACCCTAAATGATGTTTGTAGCTAGGTCTCATTATCATCCCAATGGAGTCGCCGGTAAACCGGCTCTTTGTATCTAGCCCTAGAGATTGTTTCTTCTTTCTTGTCCTTCTTTGGGGAGCCCTGCCCCTCCTTATATAAGTTAGAGGGGCGGGTTACATCTGGAGTCCTATTAGGATTAGAACTAGTCTACCTTCTAATACAAATCGGATACAAGTCCAGGTCTTAACTCCTTGTAAGGTAAATATTCCTCACACCTTTCCTCTTAAACCGGCCCACCATTAACATAAACCGGCCTTCTGGGCCTTGGGCCTTGTCATCCGTCCGCCGCCCGCCGGGTTACCAGTGAGTCATAATGTTCAGGCAGGTTGCTTGTAAACCGTCTGGTCAGGGTAGGTCGCCAGTGAATCGCCAAGTGTCAACCAGGTCTCAAGTAAACCGCCAAGCCCGGCCGGGTCATATTTCCAGCCGGTTCATACCACGGGGTATATCCCCGACATTAGCCCCCAGTTTAATTTGGATTTGTCCATGTTAAACTGATCCTGTAAAACAAACACAAGAACCACTTTGACAAGTCGTACTCCGGGTTAAAATTTCTTGTAAACCGGCACCTGGTCATCTTTAAGTCCTTGTCATTTCCTTCTTGATACATGCCCATGAACTCATAGCAAATTTCCTTTAGTAGATACATTCAAACTTTGTGAATGCAAAAAATCCAGATACTCTTCTTGAGAAATCCGGGTCAATAAGCCAGCTTCAGAGTCAATTTGCTGACATTGGTCTCTTGTAGAGAAAAATTGTAAGAAATAATCCACTTGAACCGGCTTCCAAAGCGCCGGATTAAAAAATATTGGTACTGAAATATTCATCTGAATTTCAGCCGGCTTGAAGATGTAAAACTTGCCGGTTTATTATTAAAAAAATTGCCGGGTTATAAAACAGACGATGCCGGGTCATAATTGTTGTTGACACCGGGTCATGTAATTGATATTATATCCATATTACCTGTAGCCCCCAAGTCTTGAGCAGAACAAAGTGATGACTTAAGACTTGCTTCAATATAAATACTGCCACTTTGAAGAAATCCATGTTGTTCATCTCAGTCACTAGTAAAAACTGAATACTCCATGTTATGTAGCCCCCAAGTGCCGGGTTGTCATGCTTGCAGCAACCTGGGACTTGTAATTGCCTGATGCTCAAAAAACTTCAAACAGTGTAGCCCCCAAGGGCCGGATCATTATGCAATAATGAGCAGGGACTTTGTAAATATGATTATGTAGATTTGAACGGCAATGTGTAGCCCCCAAGGGCCGGATCATTATGCAATAATGAGCTGGGACTTTATATATACTTCATTGAGAATAACATCATATGATGTAACCCCACCATGGGGCTTGAACCCACGTCCACAAGGTTAAGAGCTTTGTGCTTTACGAACTGAGCAGTGGACCCTTGAATATAATGGATTAAGACTTGTGTACCTTGAATCATAGATAGGAGCAATTGGTAGCCCCAAGGGCCGGCTCATTACGATGTGCTGAGTCGGGTCTTCAATAAGGTGAGCAAACAATGACTTTGCATTAGCCCCCAAGTGTCATGGTGCATGTTTGCAGCGACATGAGACTTGCATATTTCATATAATCTCAACTTAAAATAATGTAGCCCCCAAGTGCCGGGTTGTAAGCCTGCAGCGACTCGGGACTATTCCTACAATTGTAGAATAAATCATATCCATTGATAATATAATAGCCATTGCGCTAAAGCGACTTTGAAAACCGTAATCATAAGACTGGTTACTGATAACCATAATAAAATCCAGCCATGTTGGCTATTTGAAGATTTGAATATAATCCAATGATTTATGAGCGCAAGACTCCAATGGCGCAATCCAAATATATACTGGTAACTTATAATCCCAAGCCAGTGCGAGTTAATAAATACTAGATAATTTGTCATCATACCGGCGACTTATAGTCGAAAGCTAGGCCGGGTTAATAAACGCCGGTGATTTATAATCATGCTTTATTCAACCTGTTTCTGCATACAACAAGTTTAAAGTGTCCTGGCGGTTTACCGTCGGACGGGTCATAATGCCCAACATATAACCCGGGTTTGTAACCAAGGCTGCACTTAAGAATAATCAAATATGAAATATATCATACCAGTAAGGGTGAATCACATCATTGGTTTACCAACTTTTTGTAGTAAGGGTGATAACCCCAATCTTGAGTACTGATAACTCCTTCCATATTTTGCCGGTTTATAATAAAACTGTACCGGGTTGTAATAAACACCGGATTATCCATATATAATACTAGCGACTTGTAGTTGAAACCAGACCGGGTCAATAAGCGCCAGATTATAACTGATCATGTACTGACAACTTGTAGTTGAAAGCCAAGCCGGGTCAATAAACGCCGGTTTAAAAACGTTATAAATCTCATGGGCTGCCAGACCCCAAATGATAACTTGTAGTCGAGGCTTTTCACGGGCTGCCAGGCCCAAAATCGAGGCTTTTCATGGGCTGCCAGGCCACTGAGTTAAACCATTTTACAAAGCCTTTTAAGATGGACCTCAATCTTTAACCAAACGTCGTTTTAACTTTTACAAGTTCAGGGTCTATGAGATTGACTTGTCAAAAGTTCAGCGGGTCATACCAGGTTTACCTGGACAGAGTAGCTTACTTAAAAAGGTAGGATAACCCGGGGTTTTAGGTGAATACACCTGGCTTCCAAGCCATGGCTTGATAGCCTATTACAAGTGTAGATTCTTTGTTCATTGCAAAGCAAAGAATCCCCAAGCAATATTTTGAGCTGTGCTCAGTGGGTGCCTATGTTTGAGTTGTGCTTTTGCAACACTCTCTTTGGCCCCTAAGTAATTTTCTTTTGGCCTTGAGCCGATCAAGAGGTGTGGCTATGGTTCGAATACGACCAAGCCCCCAAGTGATTTTCCTGGTGGCCTTGCGCCGATCAAGAGGTGTAGCTATGGTTCGAATACGACCAAGCCCCCACGTGATCAATAATATGATAAGCCAATAAGGCAGGATGCCCATGTTTGAACCGCGCATCATGGCAGCAGGTCCTCTTTGGCAACCTTTAACTTTTTGCAGGAGATAAATTCTTCTTGAACCGGGATTTTGAACCGGATATTGAGAGCGTCAGAGCTTTATGGGAGACATCTTTCCCTTGAACTGGATCTTAAACTGGAATCTTCCTTTTTAGCCGGAAATTTTCTGACGGCCTTTAAACTCAAATTTGCGAGAGATTAATTCTTTTTGAACCGGAAATTCTTAAACCAGAATTGAGAGCCTTAGAGCCTTGTGAGAGAACAGATTTCCCTTGAACCGGATTTTAAACCGGCATTCTTCATTTTGAACCGGAAATTTTCTGACGGCCTTTAAATTTTCATCAATATGGTAGTAGCCTCCGGGACCGGGTTATCTTTCCCTCCAACGTCCTGGGGTTCTTGAATTCACTGAAAAACGGCAACATTTGCTGAGTCATATCATTGTAGCCCCCGAGTCTCAAGGCGACTCGAGGAGTTGGCTTGAGATTCTTCATACTTTGCCCTGATATAAACCGGCACATAGCTGAATAGCAGACCGCTGTCATATGTTGAAGCTGTAGTGGCGGCAACTTGTGCGCATGTCCATTGAGTCATCCATCACAGACGGCGGTCAATAAACAGCTCATGCAGACAGGTGCGGCCTAGTATGTTGATGTAGACCAGGCCGCGAGAGACGGACGACAAAGACGACCGCGGCTTCAAAGGCGGCACAGACACATGAATCGGCCGCGGCGTTGTAAACCGGCGTGGATGGGCAAGTTAGCCTCATCATGTTGATGTAAACCGGTCTGCAGAATTACGGCTTGCACATATATTCATCGAGCTTGATGGCATGGTAAGATACTAGCACCTTATAATGGTGGCGCGAGTTATTCATCCATGACACAGCCATAGCTTTTGCAGTGAATAATTGTCCTGCATAAACAATATTGCAGACCAAGGCAAAGGTAAACTTCTCTTTGACAAAAATAATATGTGTTTAGGCCGAAAATAATCCGCCATGACGCTGATGATCACTAGGTGAAGCTGAAATCACTCACGGGTGAATCGGCCGCAGGAGCAGACAGATGAATCGGTCGCGACGTTATAAGCCGGCGCAGAGGAGCAAGTTGCCCTCCGCATTGTAAACCGGCTCAGACGCGTGAACCGCCACGAGGGCAGATGAACGAGTTGTCGGTGGCGTTGTAAGGCGGCGCGGGCGGGTGAGTCGGCCACGACATTGTAAGCCAGTGCGGGAGTCCGTTGAGTAAGGACGACTACCTGTGCCGAATGATGTTGGCACACCTCCATCTCCGCAGCATAATGCTACTTTGTAATAAACAATTATTCTGGTATTTGTCGAAGGTCAATCCAGTTGTGATAACAAAGCGATCATAAAAATCAGCCGGTACAGTCAGCCGCGGCATTGCAAACGGTGCAGATGGAAGAATCAATCACAAGCACCGTAAACCGTGCGGACGACGAATCAATCGTGAGCACGGTGCCGGCTAGTTGATGTAAACCGGACTGCGGGGGATGGTGGCCCGTGCGTGCTTATTGGGTAATTCGCGCGGACCTGATGAGCTGATGCAGACTGGACCGCGGGAACGGCGGCTTGCACGCACGCCTGTCAAGTAGCATGGCATGGTCGAAAGGTACTGCTTGCACTCCGTATCCACGGTACAATGGCATAAAAAATTTATCCTATGTAAAAATATTATGGGGCAAAGTAATTGTTTTTGACAAAAAACAATCAGTTTTAATAAGATAAACTTAGATGGATATCACCTGATTTGTTTGGATGATAGACGGACTGTCCGCAGATCACCTTGGTAATGTTGCAGATACTCATAATAACCGTGAACTGGTGACCCGGCCGGACAACATCTTTTTAGGACCGTCCGTTATGTTATTCTCTTTAGGATAACATATCATCTTAATAGCAGCATGACGATCCAGGACTCATTTCATTCCAAAGTGGCCGACGGAGGAGGCAAGCAGCGGCTTAGAGCAAGGGCATGGCGGCTCATAGCAGAGACAACAGGCGCGAGGCGACTGCAGCAACAGAGCCGGCGGTTCGATCCGGTCGCGACAGCAACTTGGCAACAGCAGCTTGAAACCGCACCTATGGAGGTGAGCAGTAGCGGCAAAAACCGTGCGTCGGCAAGGGCGACTCAGGTACGGCTGGAGGAGAAGGGCAGGCGAGGCACGGGTGACCTGACGGAGGCGGCTCAAGGCGACAACAACGGACTGGTACTAACACTCAGTAGCAGAGTCAATGAATCAATCCTGCTGTCTTCGAGAATCCTCATACCTTTGAAATCTTTATCGCTAACAGAACCATCCACGTTGTCATATTTCTTGATAATTGTACAAATAGCAATAATACTAGCAGTCCGCCTTCCTTAACCATGATTTATTGATCATCTGTGAAA
Organism: Triticum aestivum; assembly: GCF_018294505.1. Lineage (NCBI taxonomy): Eukaryota > Viridiplantae > Streptophyta > Magnoliopsida > Poales > Poaceae > Triticum > Triticum aestivum. Next base: position 475,546,442 of record NC_057805.1, on the reverse strand, counting down.
CATTCACGTGGGTGCCATGTATACGGTTGCAATCAATATGCAAGAAATGCAGTCACAGGCATCTGAGAATTCGTCGGGCGCCTCGAGGCGAGTGGATCATGGAGGACTCCGGGTCGCGGCCGGCTCCAATTCGGGGTCATGGTCGAGGAGGCGAGGCGAAATCCATCCCCGCATCTTCCGGGTCGGATATGGCTCGCAAGCAAGGCAGGGCCGGCTTCGAGACGAGCAGCGGCCACGGGCGGCGGTGCAGTGGCGAGGCGCAAGGGCGGTTCGGTCAAGTGGAGTTGAGGCCGGGGCGGCGGGTTGGCGGTGAAACCGCTCCGGCGAGGGCGGCTCCTGGAGGCGAGGCGGCTCTGGCGAGGTCGGAGTGACAAGGCTGGGCGACTCGATCTATCGTGGGTGGTTTGACCAGTCCACGATCACATCCTCAGGATGTGGCCACCCCAAGATTTAAATAATAACAATGGCTGCGGCTGCTCTGAATATCTCCAGTAGTTACTCTTCATTGTGGCAACCGTGCATGTGTTTGGCGTGTGCTGGATAAAGATTGGTACCACACGGCGTATATCGGCTGTAGTAAAACTTCTGTCAGTTTCGGTCGACTCTTGGCAGTATTAGCAACAATTGATCCGAACAGAACTTTGTTTCGCCGCATAATTTTTTCATCTCGAGCGACTAACTTGGAAAGGCAACTTTTTTTCCTCTTCTTGAATCTTGTCTGATGAACCTGCAGTCGATGTAGATCCTTCCAACCGGCTTTTCTTTGTCAGGCAATTGTGAACTTCTTGATCCCTGAAGAGCTCCCTTCAAGAACTCAACACCACCGTGCGCGGGCCCCACGGTGGGCGCCAACTGTCGTGGAATTGTCACGGCAGATGTCCTAGTGTGAGGACTTAGTCGTGAGGCCAACGCATCTATGTAGTAGCTTGAGAGGGCTTGAGTTGAACCGAGAGACGCAACACAAGACAAGGGTTTAGACAGCTTCGGGCCCCGGGAAACATCATCCGGTAATAACCCTAAATGATGTTTGTGGCTAGGTCTCATTATCATCCCGATGGAGTCGCCTGTAAACCGGCTCTTTGTATCTAGCCCTAGAGATTGTTTCTTCCTTCTTGTCCTTCTTTGGGGAGCCCCGCCCCTCCTTATATAAGTTAGAGGGTCGAGTTACATGTGGAGTCCTATTAGGATTAGGACTAGTCTACCTTCTAATACAAACCGGATACAAGTCCGGGTCTTAACTCCTTGTAAGGTAAATATTCCTCACACCTTTCCTCTTGAACCGGACCACCATTAACATAGACCGGCCTTCTGGGCCTTGGGCCTTGTCATCCGTCCGCCGCCCGCCGGGTTACCAGTGAGTCATGATATTCAGGCAGGTTGCTTGTAAACCGTCTGGTCAGGGCAGGTCGCCAGTGAATCGCCAAGTGTCAACCGGGTGTCAAGGAAACCGCCAAGCCCGGCCGGTTCATACCGCGGGGTATATCCCCGACAATATGTGTTTTGCTTGGAGCGTCATTTTATTTTCTTTAGCTTTGCTTGCTATTTGAATAAAATACCAAGATCTGAAATTCTTAAATGAGAGAGAGTCTTCACACAGCTACATAATTATTTAACTACTCATTGATCTTCACTTATATCTTGTTGGAGTACTTTCTCATTTACTCGTGTGCTTCACTTATATCCTATGAGTAAATAGTTGAATGATTTGAATATCATAAATCTGAAATTATATATGTTTCATATGCCTTCCCATGGGGAGTACTGCCTTCACATATAAGAAGTAGAGGTGGTAAATTTATTGAAGGTTAGCAAACATTGTATTGGTCACTTGAACAATTCATGAAAGAATATTGAAGGAAGAGAGATTTCACATATAAATATACTATCTTGGACATCTTCTATGATTGTGAGCCCCATTAATTATTTTCAAACCTGAGCAAATTAGTTGAAGATGGACAAGGAAGACAACGTAATGAGTTATGCTTGGGTATATTTGTATAGAAGTTATATTGTTATGGATCCTCTAACATGTGGTTCTTGCTATTTAGAATCCTTTGCTAGGCAAAATATCTGTACTAAGCGGGAATACTGCTTGTACATCCAAATTCCTTGAACCAAGTTTCTTCCATGAGTGTCCACCATATCTACCTATATGCAGTATTTACCTGCCGTCCCAAGTAAATTTGCATGTGCCAAACTCTAAACCTTCAAATAATAATCTGTTTTGTATGCCCGAATCGCTCATGTAGCGACTAGGGGCTGTTAGTATCTTCCATGCTAGGTGGGTTATTCTCACGATGAGTGGACTCCGCTCATCATTCACGAGAAAATGGCTGGTAACTGGGATGCCCAGTCCTATGATCAAAAGATCAAAAATGAATTCGCAAATAATTTAAACAAAACTCCCCCAGGAAAGTTGATAGTTGGACGGCACCAATTGTTTCGGACAAGCCGTGGAGTGTGAATGTTGGTGGAGGGGGAGTAAAAACTTTACGTTTCTGCGTGGGAACCGCCTATAATGTATGTAGTATGGAAGATATTGGGAACTCTTGGTCGTTATGTTGACAATGAAAGCATACCTCTCAAAATTATTTTCATCTCTGTTTTTGCTTCGAGCTCTGGCACCTCTGCAAATCCCTGCTTCCCTCTGCGAAGGGCCTTTCTTTTACTTTTATGCAAGAATCAGTAGTATTCCTTCTCATTCCAACCTACTCTTTAGTTGGCAAGCATCATGTGATGGAAAGATCTGAGCATATATGGCCATTCAAATATATTTGATCATGAATTATTATTGTTGACAATTATCTATATGATAAATAAGTTGGGAGGCGAAACATTAAGCCCCTATCTTTCTCTGTGTTTGATGGATGCTATTTGTTCTAAAAATATGCTTTGAGTGGTAGCAATCATGGAAGACTATATGATAGTTGAGTATGTGGGGTTTTCTAAATCAAAGCTCTAGCATAGACTCTTCCTGAAAATAAGATGAATTGTAATTGTTTGATGACTAATAACACGGTTTGTTAGTTTTCAAGAAATTTTATGATCTATGCTTTAACATGTGAATAGTTTGTTACTTGATCATGAAAAGTTTTATGAGTTGAGCTACTGTTATGACATATAATGATGCTAGAAAAGGTGATTGAAATTATCGTTGATCAAACTTATGCACCTGCTAGCATTCACACTTCATAAATTATTTATTTTATCACTTACCTACTCGAGGACGAGCAGGAATTAAGCTTGGGGATGCTGATACGTATCCAATGTATCTATAATATATGAAGTATTCATGTTATTATATTATCCATCTTGGATGTTTAATGGGCTTGCTATGCACTTTTATATTATTTTTGGAACTAACCTATTGACCCAGAGCCCAGTGCCAGTTTCTATTTTTTCCCTTGTTTCAGTGCTTCGCAGAAAAGGAATATCAAATGGAGTCCAAACGGAATGAAACCTTCGGGAGAGTTATTTTTGGAACGGAAGCAATCCAGAAGACTTGGAGTATACGTAAGGGAAGCAACAAGGAAGGCACGAGGCAGGGGGCGCGCCCACCCCCTTGGGCGTGCCCTCCACCCTCGTGGGCCCCACGTGGCTCACCTTACCAACTTCTTTCGCCTATATATATCCATAGACCCTAAAACCTTCGAGGAACAGAATAGATCGGGAGTTCCTCCGCCGCAAGCCTCTGTAGCCACCGAAAACCAATCTAGACCCGTTCCGGCACCCTGCCGGAGGGGGGAATCCCTCTCTGGTGGCCATCTTTATCATCCCGGCGCTCTCCATGACGAGGAGGGGGTAGTTCACCCTCGGGGTTGAGGGTATGTACCAGTAGTTACGTGTTTGATCTTTCTCTCTCTCGTGTTCTTGAGGTGGTACGATCTTGATGTATCGCGAGCTTTTCTATTATAGTTGGATCTTATGTGTTTCTCCCCCTCTACTCTCTTGTAATGGATTGAGTTTTCCCTTTGAGGTTATCTTATCGGATTGAGTCTTTAAGGATTTGAGAACACGTGATGTCAGGGATATACCCCGCGGCGTAAACCGGCCGGAAGTATAACCCGGCCGGACTGGGCGGTTTATTTGAGACCCCACTGACACTCGGCAATTCACCGGCGACCCGCACAGACCAGACAGTTTACAAGCAACCTGACTGAACATTATGATTCACTGGTAACCCGGCAGGCGGGACAGACGGTGAGAAGGCCCAAGGCCCAGAAGGCCGGCTCATGGTGGGCCGGTTTAAGAGGAAAGGCATGAGGAATATTTGTCTTACAAGGAGTTAAGAACTGGACTTGTATCCGGTTTGTATTAGAGATAGACTAGTCCTAATCCTAATAGGACTCCACATGTAACCCACCCCTTCAACATATATAAGGAGGGGCAGGGCTCCCCAAAGAGGGACAGGCAAGAAGAAACAATCTCTAGGGCTAGACATAAAGAGCCGGTTTACGGCGTCTCCCTCGTGATGATAATGAGACCTAGCCACAAACAGCATGTAGGGTTGTTACCTGATGATGTTTCCCGGGGCCCGAAGCTGTCTAAATTCTTGTCTTGTGTTGCGTCTCTTGATTCCGCACAACCCCTCTCAAGCTACCACATAGATGTGTTGGCCTCGCGACTAAGTCCTCACCCTAAGGACATCTGCCGTGACAAAACCACGACAGTTGGCGCCCACCATGGGGCCCGCGCACGGTGGTATTGAGTTCTTGGAGGGAGCCCTTCAGGGATGGAGAAGCTTGCGCGTGCCGGATGAGGAAGAGCCGGTGCAGAAAAATTTACGTCCTCGACAAGCAGTTGGAACAGCGTGTATGGAATTAAGACTGAGAAATTTAGGGTTGTGTGCTAAGCGGCCGTCGCATGCACCATGAAGATCCGCCGAGACCGAGACGAGAGTAATTTTTATGGCCATCTTGGGCGACTTGTCAAGTTGCAGCAACAAGGACGCGTCTAGACATAAAGCCTAGCGCACCGCTGGTTGGATTCAACAGAGGACCGAGGAACAATACAGCCACCCGTGTGTTAAAAAAGGAGAGAGAGAAGGGGTGCATGAACCGGAGGATGTTGTGGACGGGGATTCACTGGATCGACCACAACCAGGCAGTAGGGAGAAGGCAGACAAGGACTCCGCCTTGGCCTCTGTTCCAAGTCACCTGCCTCCGGTTCTAACTCGGATGCCTCTGCTGCGAAGCCCCTACGATTGCCTCTGCCGTGGTGGTCGCGGGCCCGCCGCGGGTTCGCCGGCGCGTCAAAGCCGCCTACACCTACGCGACCCGTCTCGCTCCGCCGTAGCGGCTAGTCAATGCCTGAGCGACCCGCCACTGCCGCGGCCTCATCTACAAAACTGCCGATGTTCTGCATCAAGCAACCATGGCCGCCTCGCCGGCGAGTCGGCCTCGTGGCTTTCAAATCACCTCCAATGGCTGCACTTCAGCCAGCCCTGTCGCCACAAGCCGCTGTTGTTCTCGGGCCGCCCCTCGCTCGGCTTCGCGCCGCGCCACCGATCGCCGTCCTTACGTCCTCCATGGCCTCACTTGAAGTCGTCATTGACTCTGTGTCAGAACCGTCGTGGCCGCGCTGATGCCGCTCTTATCGCGCGTTGAGCCGTCCTGTTGCTGTTGATTGGCCGGCGCGCTGTTCCTCTGCCCAGAAGAGTCGCCGACGCTGAGCTCCGTGGCCTGCCCATTGTTAAAACCGCCAGTGCCATTGAGCGCCGCGGTCTACCTGTCTTAAGACGCCGCTCGCCTCTACCGGCGTGCTGTCCTGACACGCCCTCCACCGCCTCACATCTTCAGCTTCACCGGCGTTGTGCGACCCGGCCGCCCGCTGGTTCTGGCCTCCTGCTTACTGTGCTGGACCTGCCGCGAGCCGCCCGCCCGCTACCATGGTTCATCTCTGCTTGTTTCTGATAGGTTTTCAAGTGCGCTGGATTGCAGCAAAAAGAACACCATGTTCAGTTTGTGAGGTAGCTCCAGCCCAAGGGACAGCCTGAGATGCTGAACCACCATGTTTAGAAACTTGATTCAGCAACATTATGATTCTTGAATTAGATTTTGAGATCCTTCCGGAAGTTCAACATGGAACAATTTCAAACAGTGGAAGGGAGCGTTGTGCGACCTGTTAGTGAATTACAAGCGCTTCAGGATGAAAGAAAGAAAGTGAATCAGGATACATTTTCAAGTGTATTGACCTGACAGTGAAGAATCAAATATTCAAAGCAAAGCTACAAATCCTTGGCACCAGATTCAAGGTTTGATGGACTCTGGAGCCAACGATGTGGAAAAAAAAGACAGCCATCAGAAGATGCTAGTACAAGTAGTACTGATTAATGACAATACAAAGATCACATCAAGCGCCGTCGACATCTGTCCGTGTCACGCTGGCCGAAAGACATACGCGGTCCCGCCATCTCTCTGGGTCGATCTGTTCCAAAACCGGTTTAAGAATTTCTGGTTCAAAAAGAATTAATCTCTCGCAAGTTCGAGTTTAAATGCCGTCAGAAAATTTCCGGCTGAAAATAAAGATTCCAGTTTAAAATCCGGTTCAAGAGAAATATGTCTCCCACAAAGCCTTAAAGCTCTCAATATCCGGTTTAAAATCCCGGTTCAAGAAGAATTTATCTCTTGCAAAAAGTTAAAGGTTGCCGAAGAGGACCTGCTACCATCATGCGCGGTTCAAACATGGGTATCCTGCCTTATTGGCTTATCATATTATTGATCACTTGGGGGCTTGCTCGTATCCGAACCATAGCTACACCTCTTGATCGGCGTAATGCCACAGCATCACTTGGGGGCTTGGTCGAACCCGAACCATAGCTACACCTCTTGATCGGCGTAATGCCACAACATCATTTGGGGGCTTGGTCGAACCCGAACCATAGCAACGCCTCTTGATCGGCGTAATGCCACAACATCACTTGGGGGCTTGGTCAAACCCGAACCATAGCAACACCTCTTGATCGGCGTAATGCCACAGCATCACTTGGGGGCTTGGTCGAACCCGAGCCATAGGAACACCTCTTGATCAAATTTGGGGCCTGGCAGCCCGTGAAAAGCCTCGACTACAAGTTTTCATTTGCTTTTTGCTAAGTTTTTCTCTCTTTTGACAAAGCTTATGATGTTTTTTGTTAAACCGGCGTTCATTGACTCGGCTTGACTTTGAACTACAAGTTGTCAGTATATGATCAGTCATAATCCGGAGATTATCAACCCAGTCTGGTTTCGACTATAAGTCGCCAGTATTATATATGGTTAATCCGGTGTTTATCACAACCCGGTACGGTTTTATCATAAACCGGCACAATATGGAAGGAGTTATCAGTACTCAAGATTGGGGTTATCACCTTTACTACAATAAAGTTGGCCAACCAACGATGTGATTCAATGACACGGAAATAGGTTGAATAAAGCATAAATCACCGGTGTTTATTAACCCGGCCTGGCTTTAAGACGATAAGTCGCCAGTGTATGATGAGAAATTATCCGGTGTTTGTTAACCCGACCTGGCTTTGCACTATAAGTCGCCAGTATATATTTGGATTGCGCTATTGGAATCATGCGCTTATAAATCGTTGGGTATATTATTCCAATCTTTAATAGCCAATATGGCTGGATTTTTCTTATGGTTATCAATAACCAGTATTATGATTAAGGTTTTCAAAGTCACTTTAGCACAATGGCTATCATATTATCAATGGATATGATTTATTCTACAATTGAAGGAATAGTCCGAGTCTCTGCAGGCTTATGACCCGGCACTTGGGGGCTACATTATTTAAATTGAGATTATATCAAATATGCAAGTCTCATGTCGCTGCGAGCATGCACCATGACACTTGGGGGCTAATGCAAAGTCATTTTTTGCTCATCTTATTGAAGACCCGACTCATCATATCATAATGAGCCGGCCCTTGGGGGCTACCAATTGCTCATGTCAACAATTCAAGGTACACAAGTCTTAAAACCATTATATTGAAAGGTCCATTGCTCAGTTGGTAAAGCACAAGGCTCTTAACCTTGTGGACGTGGGTTCAAGCCCCATGATGGGGGTTACATTATATGATGTTCTTTTCAAAGAAGTATATATAAAGTACCAGCTCAATATTATCTTACTGAGCCGGCCCTTGGGGGCTACACGTTATTGTTCAAATCTACATGATCATATCTACAAAGTCCCAGCTCATTATTTCATAATGACCCGGCCCTTGGGGGCTACACTGGTTGAAGTTTTTATGAGCATAAGGCAATTACAAGTCCCAGGTTGCTGCAAGCATGACAACCCGACACTTGGGGGCTACATATGTGGAATATTCAGTTTTGACTAGTGATTGCGATAAACAACCGGGATTTCTTCAAGGTTGCAATATTTATATTGAAGCAAGTCTTAAGTTGTTACTACACTCCCTTCTTAAGACTTGGGGGCTACAAGTCATATGCATATAAGGGATCAATATTTTCAAGCTTGATGATTAGCAACAATTATGACCCGGTGCCATCGATATTTACAAGCCGGCAATTTTGGTAATATTAAACCGGCAAGTTTTACTTCTTCAAACAGGCTGAACATCAGATGAGTATTTCAAGACCAATATTTCTTAAGCCGACGCTTTGGAAGCCGACTCAAGTGGATTATTCTTCACAATATTTCTCTGTGAGAAACCAATGTCAGTAAATTGAGTATGAAGCTGACTTATTGACCTGGATTTTCTAGAAGAAGGAAATGACAAGGAATTAAGGATGATCAGGTGCCGGTTTACAAGAATTCTTAACCCGGAGTATAATCTGTCAAGTTTGTTCTTGTGTTTATTTTACAGGATTAGTTTAACATGGATAAATCCAAATTAAACTGGGGGCTAATGTCGGGGATATACCCCGCGGCGTAAACCGGCCGGAAGTATAACCCTGCCGGACTGGGCGGTTTATTTGAGACCCCACTGAGATTCGGCAATTCACCGGCGACCCGCACAGACCAGACGGTTTACAAGCAACCTGACTGAACATTATGATTCACTGGTAACCCGGCGGGCGGGACAGACGGTGACTAGGCCCAAGGCCTAGAAGGCCGGCTCATGGTGAGCTGGTTTAAGAGGAAAGGCGTGAGGAATATTTGTCTTACAAGGAGTTAAGACCTGGACTTGTATCCGGTTTGTATTAGAGATAGACTAGTCCTAATCCTAATAGGACTCCACATGTAACCCGCCCCTTCAACATATATAAGGAGGGGCAGGGCTCCCCAAAGAGGGACAGGCAAGAAGAAACAATCTCTAGGGCTAGACACAAAGAGCCGGTTTACGGCGTCTCCCTCGTGATGATAATGAGACCTAGCCACAAACAGCATGTAGGGTTGTTACCGGATGATGTTTCCCGGGGCCCGAAGCTGTCTAAATCCTTGTCTTGTGTTGCGTCTCTCGATTCCACACAACCCCTCTCAAGCTACCACATAGATGCGTTGGCCTCGCGGCTAAGTCCTCACCCTAAGGACATCTGCCGTGACAAAACCACGACACTTGATGTATGTCTTGCATTTTCTTATCTGTGGTGACAATGGGATATTCACGTGATCTACTTGATGTATGTTTTGGTTATCAACTTGCGGGTTCAGTGACCTTGTGAACTTGTGCATAGGGTTGGCACATGTTTTCGTCTTGACTCTCCGGTAGAAACTTTGGGGCACTCTTTGAAGTACTTCGTGTTGGTTTGAATAGATGAATCTGAGATTGTGTGATGCATATCATATAATCATACCCACGGATACTTGAGGTGACATTGGAGTATCTAGGTGAAATTAGGGTTTTGGTTGATTTGTGTCAGAAGGTGTTATTCTAGTACGAACTCTATGATAGATCGAACGGAAAGAATAGCTTCGTGTTATTTTACTATGTTCTCTTTAATAGATCGATCAGAAAGGATAACTTTGAGGTGGTTTCGTACCCTACAATGATCTCTTCGTTTTTTCTCCGCTATTAGTGACTTTGGAGTGACTCTTTGTTGCATGTTGAGGGATAGTTATATGATCCAATTATGTTATTATTGTTGAGAGAACTTGCACTAGTGAAAGTATGAACCTTAGGCCTTGTTTCCTAGCATTGCAATACCGTTTGTGCTCACTTTTATCGTTAGTTACCTTGTTGTTTTTATATTTTCAGGTTACAAAAACCTATATCTACCATCCATATTGCACTTGTATCACCATCTCTTCGCCGAACTAGTGCACCTATACAATTTACCATTGTATTGGGTGTGTTGGGGACACATGAGACTCTTTGTTATTTGGTTGCAGGGTTGTTTGAGAGAGACCATCTTCATCCTATGCCTCTCATGGATTGATAAACCTTAGGTCATCCACTTGAGGGAAATTTGCTACTGTCCTACAAACCTTTGCACTTGGAGGCCCAACAACGTCTACAAGAAGATTGCGTAGTAGACATCAAGCTCTTTTCTGGCGCCGTTGCTGGGGAGGTGAGTGCTTGAAGGTATATCTTTAGATCTTGCAATCAAATCTTTTAGTTTCTTGTTTTATCACTAGTTTAGTTTATAAAAGAAAACTACAAAAAAATGGAATTAAGGGTGCCTCATATGCTTCATCTTTTTAATGTCTTCCGTGAAAATAAGGATTCCGATAATTGTGCTCAATTGCTAGAGGAAGAATGTATTAAAATGTTTGGCACTAAATCTTTGAATGATGAGCATGATTGCAATGTTGTTAGTATGAATTCCTTGAATACCCATGATGCTAATGATATGCAAAGCCACAAGCTTGGGGAAGCTATGTTTGATGAAGATGATATTTTTTGTCCCCTAAGTTTGGATGAGCAAATTTATTATGATGAAAGCATGCCTCCTATTTATGATGATTATTGTGATGACACATATGCTATAAAGAATAAAGATAACCATGAAACTTGTCATCATGATTTTAATTTTCAATTGGATTATGCTTCACATGATAGTTATTTTGTTGAGTTTCTCCCACTATTATTCATGAGAACAAATTTGCTTATGTGGAGGGTAATAAAATTTCTATGCAAGTAGATCATGAAAAGAATGCTTTATGTGCTGGTTATATTGTTGAATTCATTCATGATGCTACTGAAAGTTATTATGAGAGAGGAACATATGGTTCCACATATTGCAATAATATCAAGTTTCCTCTCTATGTGCTTAAAGTTTTAAAGTTATGCTTGTTTTGCCTTCCTATGCTAGTTGATTATTGTTCCCATAAGTTGTTTGCTCACAAAATCCCTATGAATAGGAAGTGGGTTAGACTTAAATTTGCTTGCCATGTGTTTCATGATGCTCTCTTTATGTTTCAATTCTTATCTTTTAGGTGAGCATCATCGAAATCATCATGCCTAGCTAGGGGCGTTAAAAGTTAGCGCTTGTTGGGAAGCAACCCAAATTTATTTTTGTTTCTTTATTTTTGGTTCTGTTTAGTAATAAATATTTGATCTAGCCTCTGGTTAGATGTAGTTTTATGTTTTAATTAGTGTTTGTGCCAAGTAAGACCTATAGGATCTTCTTGGATGATAGTTATTTGATCTTGCTGAAAATTCCAGAAACTTTCTGTTCACGAAAACAATTGTCTAAAATCACCAGAACATGATAAAATACTGATTCCAATTGCAGTAGATCAATAAAAAAATTATCTAGGTCGTCCTATTTTGGTAGAATTTTGTGAATTCCAGAAGTTTGCGTTAGTTACAGATTACTACAGACTGTTCTGTTTTTCACAGATTCTGTTTTTCATGTGTTGTTTGCTTATTTTGATGAATCTATGGCTAGTAAAATAGTTTATAAACCATAGAGAAGTTGGAATACAGTAGGTTTAACACCAATACAAATAAACAATGAGTTCATCACAGTACCTTGAAGTGGTGTTTTGTTTTCTTTCGCTAACGGAGCTCACGAGATTTTCTGTTAAGTTTTGTGTTGTGAAGTTTTCAAGTTTTGGGTAAAGATTCGACGGACTATGGAATAAGAAGTGGCAAGAGCCTAAGCTTGGGGATGCCCAAGGCACCCCAAGGTAATATTCAAGGACAACCAAGAGCCTAAGCTTGGGGATGCCCCGGATGGCATCCCCTCTTTCGTCTTCGTTCATCGGTAACTTTACTTGGAGCTATATTTTTATTCACCACATGATATGTGTTTTGCTTGGAGCATCATTTTATTTTCTTTAGCTTTGCTTGCTGTTTGAATAAAATACCAAGATCTGAAATTCTTAAATGAGAGAGAGTCTTCACATAGCTACATAATTATTTAACTACTCATTGATCTTCACTTATATCTTGTTGGAGTAGTTTCTCATTTACTCGTGTGCTTCACTTATATCCTATGAGTAAATAGTTGAATGATTTGAATATCATAAATCTGAACTTATATATGTTTCATATGCCTTTCCCATGGGGAGTAATGCCTTCACATATAAGAAGTAGAGGTGGTAAATTTATTGAAGGTTAGCAAACATTGTATTGGTCACTTAAACAATTCATGAAAGAATATTGAAGGAAGAGAGATTTCACATATAAATATACTATCTTGGACATCTTCTATGATTGTGAGCCCCATTAATTATTTTCAAACCTGAGCAAATTAGTTGAAGATGGACAGGGAAGACAACGTAATGAGTTATGCTTGGGTATATTTGTATAGAAGTTATATTGTTATGGATCCTCTAACATGTGGTGCTTGCTATTTAGAATCCTTTGCTAGCCAAAATATCTGTACTAAGCGGGAATACTGCTTGTGCATTCAAATTCCTTGAACCAAGTTTCTTCCATGAGTGTCCACCATATCTACCTATATGCGGTATTTACCTACCGTCCCAAGTAAATTTGCATGTGCCAAACTCTAAACCTTTAAATAATAATCTGTTTTGTATGCCCGAGTCGCTCATGTAGCGACTAGGGGCTGTCAGTATCTTCCATGCTAGGTGGGTTATTCTCACGATGAGTGGTCTCCGCTCATCATTCACGAGAAAATGACTTGTAACTGGGATGCCCAGTCCTATAATCAAAAGATCAAAAACAAATTCGCAAATAATTTAAACAAAACTCCCCTAGGAAAGTTGATAGTTGGACGGCACCCGTTGTTTCGGACAAGCCGTGGAGTGTGAATGTTGGTGGAGGGGGAGTAAAAACTTTACCTTTCTGCGTGGGAACCGCCTATAATGTATGTAGTATGGTAGATATTGGGAACTCTTGGTCGTTATGTTGACAATGAAAGCATACCTCTCAAAATTATTTTCATCTCTGTTTTTGCTTCGAGCTCTGGCACCTCTGCAAATCCCTGCTTCCCTCTGCGAAGGGCCTATATTTTACTTTTATGCAAGAATCAGTAGTATTCCTTCTCATTCCAACCTACTCTTTAGTTGGCAAGCATCATGTGATGGAAAGATCTGAGCATATATGGCCATTCAAATATATTTGATCATGAATTATTATTGTTGACAATTATCTATATGATAAATAAGTTGGGAGGTGAAACATTAAGCCCCTATCTTTCTCTGTGTTCGATGGATGCTATTTGTTCTAAAAATATGCTTTGAGTGGTAGCAATCATGGAAGACTATATGATAGTTGAGTATGTGGGATTTGCTAAATCAAAGCTCTGACATAGACTCTTCCTGAAAATAAGATGAATTGTAATTGTTTGATGACTAATAACACGGTTTGTTAGTTTTCAAGAAAGTTTGTGATCTATGCTTTAACATGTGAATAGTTTGTTACTTGATCATGAAAAGTTTTGTGAGTTGAGCTACTGTTATGACATATAATTATGCTAGAAAAGGTGATTGAAATTATCGTTGATCAAACTTATGCACCTGCTAGCATTCGCACTTCATAAATTATTTCTTTTATCATTTACCTACTCGAGGACGAGCAGGAATTAAGCTTGGGGATGCTGATACGTCTCCAACGTATCTATAATTTATGAAGTATTCATGCTATTATATTATCCATCTTGGATGTTTAATGGGCTTTGATATGCACTTTTATATTATTTTTGGGACTAACCTATTGACCCAGAGCCCAGTGCCACTTTCTGTTTTTTCCCTTGTTTCAGTGTTTCGCGGAAAAAGAATATCAAACGGAGTCCAAACAGAATGAAACCTTCGGGAGAGTTATTTTTGGAACGGAAGCAATCCAGAAGACTTGGAGAATACGTAAGTGTGACGCCCGGATAATTAAGCTACAATAATCCCCCGCTAATGGTGCCATGTCATCACATTACTATTGCTAATCCTCACTTGATCTAAATCATAATTCAAATTTAAATTAAACTCCAAGATTCAAATTTCTCAAACATGAAAAGTAAAATGTTCAAAGTGTGGCAGATATTCCATAACAAATTATGGCGGTGACCCAACACTTTTGTAAATTATTTAAATGCCCTTTTGTGAATATAACAGTGGCTAAAACAATTATTTAAATGCTTTTTAATTAATAAAAGTTGCAAAGTATTTTATTTAGGTGCCAAGTTATTTTGGCAGTGGCTAATTATTGATACTAATTTAGGTTCTAGCTTTATATTTTGCTAAACTTAAAATAATGTGTAATTAGAATAAAACAGAATAGATAAATAAGAAAAAGAAAAGCAAAAGTACAAAAAAAATGGAAAAGAGGCCCCTGCCCCCCGGGCCTAACTCGCACCTAGGCCGGCCCAGCCAGGCCACCCAACCCACCGGGTCGCCTCCCCCTTCACTGCTCCTCCGACCGCACCGCGACAGTGCCGCGCCCTGCAGCACCACCTCGCCGACGAGGACGATGAGGATAAGGCCACCACCGAGGCCGCCCCCGAGATATTTCTCCAACTCACCTCGCCCTCTCCCCTCCTCTCCTCAGATCCACCGCACCGCGCGCCCGAGCGAAGCCATCGTCACGGCCTCGCCGTGCCCGTGGCCACCGGCCGCCGTCCTCCGTCCGCCCGTGTCGGGGAGCTCCCTCGTCCCCGCCTACGCTGATTGCGGCAACCTCCCCGAGCACGGAGCCCCTGCCCCATCGGCTTCGAGGTCGTCTTTGACCTTCGGGCGCCCGGGATCACCGCCGCCGTACATCGTCGTTGAGCCACCCCCGAGCCCGCTGCCCCCCCTACATCTCCATGGTGAGCTCCCGCACCCCGCTTCCCCTTTTCCCTCGTCGCCGTAGGTCGCGTCTCACCTTCCCTGTCCGGAGCTGCGCCGTCGCGCTTGAACTCGCGGTCGCCGCGGCTATGGCTGCGCTTGACGAGCGTCCTCGCGCCCGGCCACCCTCGCGTCGCTCCTAGTCTCTTGCGACCCATGGCCAAGCCACCGTCACCTGCCGCCGCCACCAGCTGCTCGCCGCCGCCACTGACCACCACGCCCGCCTCCCCGCTGCCACCCCACGGCTCCGGCTTGCGTGCTGCTCGCCGGCCGAGCCCGCGCCCAGCACCACTCTCGCCTACGCGCCGCGGCCACCGCCCGCCTCGCTCGTCGTTGCCACCCCCCCGCAGCTCCTCTTGCCGCAACCGCTCCGTCCCTGGCCACCGGCCCTCCCCTCCAGCGTCGCTCGAGGCCACCTCCGCTGCTGGGCCGCCGCCGGCGCGCCCTGCGCCGGCCTCCTCTTGCCGTGGCTGGCCGGTGGGCCCTGCCGTGCCCGCGACCGTCGCCCGGGTTTGCCCCAATGGGCGCCCCCGCCCGCACCTGCTAACGCCCGCCCCGCTAGCCCCCTGTGCCACTGCCAACGGGGCCCCACACGCCCCTGGTATTGTTTAAAAAGGAGAAATGTTAAAAAATATTAATAAAAATAATTAATTAGTTAGTTAAACACTTAATTAACTTAATTAATTAATCTTAATTAACCTAATGAACTATATTAGTTAGTTAAATCTGTAGTTAGTTAGAACAGTCAATGACATGTGGACCCACTCCTACTATTCACTAATTGACTAGTCTCTGTTGACTTGGTCAACTGGCCCCCCTGGCCCCATCTGTCGGCCACATGTGCTTAATGCTGTTAGCATTTATTATTTAACTTTTTTTCGAATTAAATTAAATCCAGTAATTTGGAAATTCAATAAAACTTTGAAAAATCGTAGAAAATAATCCGTAACTCGGATGAAAAAGTTTTATACATGAAAGTTGCTCAGAACGACGAGACGAATCCGAATACGCTCCCCGTTCATCTGTCACATGTCCCTAGCATAGTGAACCTGCAACCGCCCCCTCCGGTTCGTCTGTCCGAAAATGCCAAACTTCGGGAAAACCTTCCCGGATGTTATCCCCCTTCGCCGGTATCGTGTAACGCCGCGTTAGAACACGCCTAACACCGTGTATCGTCATGTCATGCTTAGTGCTGCAACTGTATGCTTGTATTTACCGTTTCTTCCCCCTCTTCTCTCCGGTAGACCCCGAGACTGCTGCTGATGCCGCTGTGATCGACTACGTCGACGACGACCCCTTCTTGTCTGCGCAACCAGGCAAGCCCCCCCCTTTGATCATCCCGATATCTCCCATTCCATTCTCCCATGCTTGCATTAGATTTTGCTACTGTAATTGATTGCTCCTATTCTGATGCATAGCCTGCTTTTGTAACCTACTGTTGTACCTTACCTGCTTATCCTAAACTGCTTAGTATAGGTTGGTTAGTGATCCATCAGTGACGCCCAACTTGTCCTTGTTGCCCCTGATTCATCATCGACGACTCGATCAACGTGATCGATGACCAGAGCCCGACACCTCACATCACATCACGCCCCTTTTGTTGCTCGACTCTGCAGAGCTACTATCGAGTGCCGCTGGTGATCCCTCATAACGCACTCCTGATGATAATTCTGTAGTGTAGCTATTCGGTCGTGTTCATCGAGGGTGATTTCCTCTTTCACCATTCCTGATGCGGCTCTGTCGTTCAACACCTCAAGTGTGAACCTCGAGGGTGGTCCCTCTTACGTTCACCTTGATGATTACATCGAGTGGAATCCTCCGAGGGTGATTCCTTGAGTTTTCCCCTGGATGTTTGGACACACGGATACCTTGACATTACTTGAGACCTTTGGGAAAGTCGGGCGGGCCCGGAGAGCACCCGCAAGATGGTTACGAGGCACGACCGGGAAGTCAGGCAGCCCTCGAGTGGGCTGGGCTTGCCCTTGCCATATTTCCTCGAGACGGGGCGCCGGGGTCACATTATCGTGAGTCTCTGCTCGTCTCCGCAAGCTAATAATACACTATGGTTTGGGTATTTGTTCTGAGTTGGCCTCTGGCCTTTACGCACTAACCACCACGCGAGAATAGTTATGGGCCTCGACGTCGCAGTATCAGCCGAAGCTTTGTCAGACGTCCAGTTCAGCATTGCGGCACGGCTGGGCCGGCACCCCAGAGGTGGTGCCTAGGTCCGCCCTGCACGTAACGACCCGGAGTGCTACGCGCGATGGGCCCAGACCCCGGAGTGCTTAGGATGTAGACCAGCGGGGACCTCTCTGCTGAGCCTAGGTAGGGCTACGACGTGTTGATTTTCCGAGGCCAGGCATTGACCCAGAAAAGTGTGTCCGGCTAGAGTAATCAAGCGTGTTGGAAAACGTGGTGCACCCCTGCAGGGAAGATCTTTATTCAAATACCGTGTCCAAGGTAATGGACGTTCAGACTTATATCTTGATCTAATACAACTAGAAATGGATACTTAAGTTATGTGGCTCCGGGATTGCTTTCTCACAGGGAGTCGAGGAAGGATCTCTAGGCATTGTTACTACAACATGCTTATTAATATAAACCGCTATTCTATACTCTTCTACATGCTGCAAGATGCTTGGAGCTGCTTGAAGATGCTAGTCTTCGATAGGCTAGGCCTTCCCCTCTATTCTGGCATTCTGCAGTTCAGTCCACAGATACAGCCCTTTCATTTGATACCAATGCATACTTAGTTTAGATCTGATGCTTGCGAGTACTTTGGATGAGTACTCACGGTTGCTTTGCTCCCCCTTTCCCCCCTTTTTTCTTCTTTCTGGTTGTTGCAACCATATGGTGGATCCTTGGAGCCAGATGCCACCACCGACGGATACTACTACATGGAGGCCACCGAAGACTAGGAGTAGTTAGGAGGTCCCAGGCAGGAGGCCTTGCCTCTTCGATCGTGTTGTTTTGTGCTAGCCTTCTTAAGGCATCCTTGTCTAACTTATGTCTGTACTCAGATATTGTTGCTTCCGCTGACTCTTGTGTATCGAGCTTGTATTCGAGCCCTCGAGGCCCCTGGCTTGTAATATGAAGCTTGTATTATTTCATTTTGTGTCTAGAGTTGTGTTGTCATATCTTCCCGTGAGTCCCTGATCTTGATCGTACACATTTGCGTGTATTCTGTAGTGTACAGTCGAATTGGGGGCGTCACAGTAAGGGAAGCAACGAGGAAGGCACGAGGCAGGGGGGCGCGCCCACCCCCCCTAGGCGGGCCCTCCACCCTTGTGGGCCCCTCGTGTCTCCCCTTACTGACTTCTTTCGCCTATATATAACCATATACCCTAAAACCTTCGAGGAACAGAATAGATCGGGAGTTACGCCGCCGCAAGCCTCTCTAGCCACCGAAAACCAATCTAGACCCGTTCCGGCACCCTACCGGTGGGGGGAATCCCTCTCTGGTGCCATCTTCATCATCCCGGCGCTCTCCATGACGAGGGAGTAGTTCACCCTCGGGGCTGAGGGTATGTACCAGTAGGTATGTACCCGAATTGCTCATGTAGCGACTAGGGGCTGTCAGTATCTTCCATGCTAGGTGGGTTATTCTCACGATGAGTGGACTCCGCTCATCATTCACGAGAAAATGGCTGGTAATTGGGATGCCCAGTCCTATGATCAAAATATCAAAAACAAAATCACAAATAAATTAAACAAAACTCCCCCAGGATTGTTGATAGTTGGACGGCACCCGTTGTTTCGTACAATCCGTGGAGTGTGATTGTTGGTGGAGGGGGAGTAAAATCTTTATGTTTATGTTTGGGAACCGCCTATAATGTATCTAGTATGGAAGATATTGGGAACTCTTGGTTGTTATGTTGACAATGAAAGCATACCTCTCAAATTTATTTTCATCTCTGTTTTAAAAGCTTCGATCTCTGGCACCTCTGCAAATCCCTGCTTCCCTCTGCGAAGGGCCTATCTTTTACTTTTATGCAAGAGTCAGTAGTATTCCTTCTCATTCCAACCTACTCTTTAGATAGCAAGCATCATGTGATGGGGAAAGATCTAAGCATATATGGCCATTCAAATATATTTGATCATGAATTATTATTGTTGACAATTATCTGTATGATAAATAAGTTGGGAGGGGGAACATTAAGCCCCTATCTTTCGTTGTGTTCAATGGATGCTATTTGTTCTGAAAATATGCTTTGAGTGGTAGCAATCATGGAATACTATATGATAGTTGAGTATGTGGGATTTGCTAAATCAAAGCTCTTACATAGACCGTTCTTGAAAATAAGATGAACTGCAATTGTTTGATGACTGAGAACATAGTTTGTTAGTTTTCAAGAAAGTTTATGATCTATGCTTTAACATGTGAATAGCTTGCTACTTGATCAATAGAAGCTTTATGGTATGAGCTACTGTTATGATATATATTGATGCTAGAAAAAGTTATTGAAATTATCATTGATCAAACTTGTGCACTTGCTAGCATTCCACATCAAAAATTCTGTTTTTATCATTTACCTACTCGAGGACGAGTAAGAATTAAGCTTGGGGATGCTTGATACGTCTCCAACATATCTATAATTTTTTATTGTTCCATGCTATTATATTATCTATCTTGGATGTTTTATATGCATTTATATGCTATTTTATATGATTTTTTGGACTAACCTATTAACCTAGAGCCCAGTGCCAGTTTTTGTTTTTTCCTTGTTTTTGAGTTTCGCAGAAAAGGAATATCAAACGGAGTCCAATTGACCTGAAAATTTACGGTGATTTTTTATGGACCAGAAGAAGCCTCCGAA
>NC_057805.1:475519593-475526285 GCF_018294505.1 Triticum aestivum | reverse complement strand
TCCGACCTTGTGGTTGACTCATGGACACCCCCTGACGTGAAACCGATGCCAAAAAATCCTATAAATATAGAAATAGAAACCCCCGAAAAGAAACCTAGATCGGGAGTTCCGCCGCAAACCTCTGTAGCCACCAAAAACCAATCGGGGCCCTGTTCCAGCACCCTGCCGGAGGGGGGAATCATCACCGGTGGCCATCTTCATCATCCCGGCGCTCTCCATGATGAGGAGGGAATAGTTCACCCTCGGGGCTGAGGGTATGTACCAGTAGCTATGTGTTTGATCTCTCTCTCTCTCTCGTGTTATTTATTTGGCACGATCTTGATGTACCGCGAGCTTTGCCATTATAGTTGGAACTTATGATGCTTCCCCCCCCTCTATATTCTTGTAATGGATTGAGTTTTCCCTTTGAAGTTATCTTATCGGATTGCTTTAAGGATTTGAGAACACTTGATGTATGTCTTGCATGTGCTTATCTGTGGTGACAATGGGATATTCACGTGATCTACTTGATGTATGTTTCGGTGATCAACTTGCGGGTTCAGTGACCTTGTGAACTTATGCATAGGGTTTGGCACACGTTTTTGTCTTGACTCTTAGGGAGAAACTTTGGGCCACTCTTTGAAGTTCTTTGTGTTGGTTTGAATAGATGAATCTGAGATTGGGTGATGCATATCGTATAATCAAACCCGCGGATACTTGTGGTGACATTGGAGTATCTAGGTGACATTAGGGTTTTGGTTGATGTTTGTCTTAAGGTGTTAGTTTAGTACGAACTCTAGGGCTGTTTGTGACACTTACAGGAATAGCCTAATAGATCGATCAGAAACAATAACTTTGAGGTCGTTTCGTACCCTACAATAATCTCTTTGTTTGTGCTCCGCTATTAGTGACTTTGGAGTGACTCTTTGTTGCACGTTGAGGGATTGTTATATGATCTAATTATGTTATCATTGTTGAGAGAACTTGCACTAGTGAAAGTATGAACCCTAGGCCTTGTTTCGAAGCATTGCAATACCGTTTTTGCTCACTTTTACCACTAACTATCTTGCTGTTTTTATATTTTCAGATTACAAAAACCTATATCTACCATCCATATTGCACTTGTATCATCATCTCTTCGCCGAACTAGTGCACCTATACAATTTACCATTGTATTGGGTCTGTTGGGGACACAAGAGACTCTTTGTTATTTTGTTGTAGGGTTGTTTGAGAGAGACCATCTTCATCCTATGCCTCCCATGGATTGATAAACCTTAGGTCATCCACTTGAGGGAAATTCGCTACTGTCCTACAAAACTCTGCGCTTGGAGGCCCAACACGAGTCTACAAGAAGAAGGTTGCATAGTAGACATCACTACCCCATTACACAACTGCACCAGCACCAAGTTTCACATGCAACATCTATAACCTTACGAAATTAGCATCATAGACGGTACATAGACAGAAGAATCTCATCTGGAAAACTGCTGAAGTGGAAGGCGAATATTGAGCCTTCATTGATGTTGAAGGTCTTTGCAACTTTAGGCCAATGCATGTGGATGATTGACCTTCCATCCTTCGTCCTCTTCAGGAATACTTCAATATTGAACCGTGGGTGTTGTATGATACCTTCCTCGCCTCCTGACCATACAGGTGGTTTGAGAGGTAATCATTAGTGAACTGCTTTGGAAAGGCCTGAAAACAGGATATGCATAAATATCCTCTCTAGATTTGAAATGGAGCAAAGGAATAAAAAAGACAAGGTATAACAGTTAGTACCATCCTGTAGTGAACTGATGTCTTCTTCATTTTGCAGAC
This sequence comes from Triticum aestivum, assembly GCF_018294505.1. NCBI lineage: Eukaryota > Viridiplantae > Streptophyta > Magnoliopsida > Poales > Poaceae > Triticum > Triticum aestivum. The sequence goes on along the minus strand of NC_057805.1, from coordinate 475,524,488 downwards.
GAAGATCTTGTTGTTTTTTGTCGCTAATTTCTTTATCATAACAATCTTTCTGAGTTTGCTGACTTGACTGATATTCATGGACAATTCATGTCCCCATATGCAAAAAGGGTCGAACAGTGGGTCAAAACCTCTGATAGCAGGACCTACATGTGCAAGACCAAATTGTTAAAAACCTAATATTTAAAAACAAGAAGTGGAAAGGTGCGTTATTAACTGCAACATGCCTAATATTTAAAAACAAGCAAACATAGTCATTCAAACTTGTATTGTGCAGGTCTAAGTACACTAGTTATTTTTAAATCAAATGGAAAGGCATGTTAAATACTCTCTCAGGTCCTTTTTACTCTGCATATAGGAATTGTCTGAAGTCAAACTTCATAAGTTTGACCTTATTTATATGAAAAAATATCAACATCTACCATGCTAAAGTTATACAACATGAAAATTTAAGTCAAGACACATCTACTGATATTGATTTCATATTGTGAATGTTGGTATTTTTTCTATAAAGTTGGTCAAACTTTACGAGGCTTGACTTTAGAAAAATCTTATATGCGAACTAAAAAGGACCAGAGGGAGTACAACATGCTTAACAGCAACCAAATATAGTCATTCATAGAGCTATTGTTAAAATTGGTATTGATGAAATTGAACTACACAGTTCATACTAGCACATATAGAACATCACATTGTGAATAGCTAAAATAAACAAGGCATTCTACGAACAACCAAACATGGAAATTGAAACTAGGCATATGCTAACTACAAACAACCGAACAACCAAAAACCATAGAAATAAAAAAGGCGTAATGCAAACAACCAAATATAGCAATAAATACTGGACATCTTCTCACTACAAAAGCGGTTTGAGAAAACAAATCATGGGATTCCCCCAGTGAAGAGGCACGCCAAAACAAATCATTGGTTTCCTCATTGGCAAATTTTTCATAACGAGCTGTTAGAGATCAGCGGTAGGACCATCGATGAGATCGACAGCTGTCGAACCCGAGGGGTTGGGGGTGGGCAACTTAACCTATGACATAGCCCGCGTCAAGCCATCGCTGTCGACGACCTTGATGTCGTAGCCGGCGTCCGCGACATGCCAGAATACTCTAGCCCGCTGATTGAGAAGCTGTGTCCAGTCATCGTCGTCAGCTTCCTCGACGGCCACCTCGCCGATGTTGGGTGAAGAGGCCGCGGTAAAGCTCTTTTGGGCCATTTGCTACTCAAGCTCCTCAGGAAGCATAGCCGGGCTTAGGTTGCGATGCTCTGGAGTGGGGGAGGGGGTGGGGATGGGGATCTGTGGGAAAGGGGCGTTTCGCAGGCGTCATCTAAGAAACTCAGGGCAGCAATGGTATGTATTTCGGTGGGTAACCTGCACGAGCCAACCGGCAGAGGTTGACGATGGAGGCAGCGCAGCGGCGGAGGCAACCTAGCTAGGTTTCGAGTGAGGGAGGGGTGATGTGTATGTGTGTGAGCGGGGGATTTGGGGTGTCTATCTGGAGGGGGTCCAAGGTGGTATTTGAGGAAATGTTGCGGGTACTGAAAATTTTACTTGGCGGGAGTAAAATGGCGGGACTACCAAAAATTTGGATCAAGGGATCGAAGCAGAGCGGGGCAGGAGTAACGAACATCACACACTGTTAAAACATAATAATCGTGTGCTATCAAACAGAAAAACACTCCATCCGAGCAGATATTTTTGAGATTGCGAGGGATGCAGGTGGGAGTAAAATGCCGGGGCTACTGAAAATTTGGATCAACTGATTGAATCAGAGCAGGAGTAACAGATATCGCACACGGTCCACACATACGAATCGTGTGCTATCAAACAGAAAAACCCTTTAGGCGGGTAGATATTTTCAAGATTGCGAGGGAGTAGATATTTTCAAGAGCGGGAGGGAAGCCTCATGGATCCCAATCTATTGTGATGATGTGGGTGATAGGGGCAGGGGCGCGGCACACGGGTAGTCCTAGGGAACCGTGTTTGTTGCGTACCCGATCACAGACGGTTAGTGCGTCCGACTCATCTATTGTTTATAAATTTGGCGAAAAAATGCGGAAAGGGTCAGATCACGAACATGCTTGCATGTGGACCAAATATATGTACGAAAAGGGTGGTTTGATGTTCAAATACCCAATGCACAACTTTGATGTGGCACGTGTCCCACAAAGCGCACATTATTATTGCTAGCCCCCCCCCCACCCAAGACACACACACACTTCATGTTGGCGGGAGGCGAATCGTAGCTATGAACGCATGTGATACGTCTCCAACGTATCTATAATTTTTGATTGTTCCATGCTATTATATTATCTATTTTGGATGTTTTATATGCATTAATATGCTATTTTATATTATTTTTGGGACTAACTTATTAACCATAGTCCAGTGCATGTTTCTGTTTTTCCTTGTTTTTGAGTTCTATAGAAAAGGAATATCAAACGGAGTCCAAACGGAATAAAACTTTACGATGATTTTCTTGGACCAGAAGACACCCGTAGGACTTGGAGACCAAGGCAGAAGAGTCCCGAGGCGACAGCAAGGGTCCAGAGCGCGCCCCCCTACCTTGTAGATCCCTCGGAGCTCCTCTAACCCTATTCTTCGGCCTATAAATTCCCATATATTCCTAAACCATCAGAAGCATCCACGAAAATACTTTTCTACCGCAGCAACCTTTTGTACCCGTGAGATCCCATCTTGGGGCCTTTTTCGGCAATCTGCCGGAGGGGGATTCCGTTAGGAGGGCATCTACATCAACCCTATTGCCCTTCCGATGAAGTGGAGTAGTTTACCTCAGACCTACGGGTCCATAGCTAGTAGCTAGATGGCTTCTTCTCTCTCAATGATCTTCAATACCATGTTCTCCTCGATGTTCTTGGAGTTCCATCCGATGTAATATTCTTTTGCGGTGTGTTTGTCGAGATCCGATGAATTGTGGATTTATGATCAGATTATATATGAATATTGTTTGAATCTTCTCTGAATTCTTATATGCATGATTTGATATCTTTGTATTTCTCTTTGAATTATCAGTTTGGTTTGGCCAACTAGATTGATATTTCTTGCAATGGGAGAGGTGCTTAGTTTTGGGTTCAATCTTGCGGTGTCCTCACCTAGTGACATAGTAGGGGCACCGAGGCACGTATTGTATTGTTGCCATCAAGGATAAAAAGATGGGGTTTTCATCATATTGCTTGAGTTTATCCCTCTACATCATGTCATCTTACTTAAGGCGTTACTCCATTCTTTATGAACTTAATACTCTAGATGCATGCTGGATAGCGGAGTAATAGTAGTAGATGCAGGCAGGAGTCGGTCTACTTGACACGGACGTGATGCCTATATGCATAATCATTGCCTTGGATATCGTCATAACTTTGTGCTTTTCTGTCAATTGCTCGACAATAATTTGTTCACCCACCTTATTATTTGCCTTCAAGAGAGAAGCCTCTGGTGAAACCTATGGCCCCAGGGTCTATTTTCTATCATATATTTTCAGATCTATAAACCAAAAACCCAAAAATACCTTGCTACAATTTATTTGTTTCTACTTTGTTTTACGTTTTAGTAATCTTTTATATCTATCTCTATCAGATCTCGCCATTGCAATTGACCATGAAGGGATTGACAACCCCTTTATCGTGTTGGGTGCAAGTGTTTGATTATTTGTGCAGGTGCATAGATTGGACACTTGCTTGTACCTCCTACTGGATTGATACCTTGATTCTCTAACTAAGGGAAATACTTATCTCTACTTAGCTGCATCACCCTTTCCTCTTCAAGGGAAAACCCAACACAAGCTCAAGAAGTAGTAGCATGCCCCCTAATAGCTAGGTCTGACATCTCACCCTACCATAACACAAAACCGAAATGAGTACATCATGGTCAACCCCCCCCCCCTTTGCTTCTGATCAAATGTGGACTGTGTGCGGGCCCATAGATGTGTTCTTCTGGTATGAGATGGGTGAGACCACATACGAACCACACCTGCGGGTGGCCCGATATGTGTGTGTGTGTGTGTGTGTGTGTTTGTGTGTGTGCACGTGCGTATGTGTGCGCGTGTCTGTGTGAAAACGATGTGGTGTGATATTTAAATAACCAAATCACAAATGTGATGTGGCACATGTGCATTGCAAATTAACCGGACATCTCCGACCCCATGGAGGTTCATCTGGTGAAGTAGTACTGTGCCCCCCCCCACACACACACACACTTTGAGTCGGTGGGAGGGGGCATCTCACCAAGGCGTATTGTAACACTGACAGGAAGAATCACCACCTTGGTCGTATAACCTCTCTCGTTGTTGGGTCAAAGTCATGCATGGACATCCACACGCGGCCCCACAAATAGGCTAGCTTGTCGCCGATAACCACGCGAGGGAGTGCCCGAAGACAACTGCTGCGTGCATGTGGCCCAAACATATGTATGAAGTGCTATGTGGTGTTTGAATACACCCAATGCACAACTTCGATGTGGCACCGTGCTTTTGGAACCGGAAAGTCCCCACACGGAGCGAGGGTTCACGACATGTATACTATATATATAGGGATTCATGTGTATGCAAGCACTCAAACTTAGGTCTTGAATCTCACCATGATCGACATACGACTATACGGTAACACGAACCAAGAGAAGAAGAATCCACCCTGGTAACCTCTCTCGTGTTGTTGATCGAAGTGATGAACGTCCACGCGGGCCCTCAAATATATAGGCTGTCGATGATAACCAAGCAAGGGAGAGTGTCCAAAGACAACCACTGCATGCATGTGCCCCAGACATATGTATGGACATGCGTGATGCATGCATATATGTTTGAATACCAAAAACACAACATTTTCATGTGGCACATGAATGTGTCGAAAATCGCACAGTCCCCACACAGATCTGGTTC
>NC_057805.1:475495827-475519423 GCF_018294505.1 Triticum aestivum | reverse complement strand
ACCTGGTGGGAGGGATTCATGCGTACACATGCGCTCAAAGTTTAAATGTTATCTCTCACATCATGACATGCATGTACTGTACCGTATAAGACGAACCAAAATTTAATCCCCTCCTAATTATAAGTCAAATTAACCTCTATCATTGTCGGTCAAAGTGATTGACCAACCGGGCTCACACAGATGGACGAAGCATCTCGCCGATAACCCTGTGAGTGAGTGCTAGAGGACAACCGCCATCTCTTGCATGTGGGCCAAACACATGTATGGAGATGTGTGGTTGTGATGTTTGAATACCTAATGTATATGCAGAACTTTGATGTGGCACCTGCCTCGGAAATCTTTAAGTCCCCCACACGAACCGAGGTTCATGACGCGCAGTATATGTTGGCCCCCTCCCCTCTTCAACGCGTAATATATACTCCTACGTACCATAACACAACTCGAAAATCATCCTCCTTGTTTGTCAAATTATCTTTCTCGTTGTGTCATATATTAGATGGACGAGGACCTCGCGGGCCCATGGAGGGAAGCGTCGTAGGCGAATGAGTGAAAACCATCGTCTACACGTCGCCCAAGGTGTTGGTGATGTTTTTAATACCCAATATGCACAACTTCTTTGTGGCACCTGCCTCGGAAAACGAAAAGTCCCCACACAGAGCGAGATCGTTCATGACGTGTGATAGTATGTGCTGCCCCGGCACCCTCCTCCCCTCTTCAATGCGTACTATATACTCCTACTGCAACACAACCCAAAAAGAAACCTCCTTGTTCGGTCAAAGTGATGAAGGACAACCTTGCGGGCCCATGGATGGAAGCATCGCATGTGAGTGATTGTCCTATATGACATGTAGTATATGTTGCCCCCGGCCACCATCTTCGACGCATACTATGTATACTCCTACCGTTCATAACAAAAAACAAAAAAATGACCATCCTTGTTGGTCAAATTAACCTCTCTCACCGCAGGTCAGAGTGCTAGACGACGACCTCGCGGGCCCACAGAGAGAGCCACACAAGAGTGAGTGTCCTAGGACCACCGCGTGCATGTGGCCCAAAGATGCATGTCAAACTTTTTTTGCAACGAACATGCGACCAAAGGAGTTTAGTGTTAAAAATTAAAAAAATAGATAACATTGGTTTCTTTTTATACATTCATTGATTTCCCAGGGATATAATGTGCGAAAATCAAATTTGATCTACATGAGACCCGTGATAGTGCACGAAAATGGATTGCAAAATCATATGTTTACGTGTCCCTGGGTGCATGTTTAGTCCCCATGCAAGAAATTTGTAACATCGGGAATCTTGATTTTAAAATCCAGTAAATCCAAAACTAAGTTGAAATTGATGAAACTTATCGTGGTATCATATGGACACCAATACACTGTGATATAATATATTTTTTCAAATTTAAGACAAGTTTTGAAATAATCTTCTTACACACACGAAATTATCAATAATTATCAACCAATATCGCAAGCGGACTCTTTATTCGAACCGTGTGCGTTAGACAAACAATGTACGCGTCGTGCTTCGGTTAAGCAATAAATCGGCAAAATTAATCATCAAAAAGGAAAAATCAATATAATATGTGTCACCACGCGTCCTGTGTGCCGGACGAGCATGCATGAGTTGACGAGACGCATGCTATCAGTCCACCACACGGGCAGACCGGGAGGCTGAGGCATGCGCGTGTTCGCTACGCAGTCACCATGGGGCCTGCTAGTAGCTGTGTCAAATGACGGTAGGCATGCCACCAGTCCGCTTCGCAGGCTCACCGGGAGGCGAGCTAGCCCTTTGACCGCTGCCCAGCTCGCTCCCACTGCTACATATTAATGGCGCGCCCGATACCTTGGTCATAATAGGAGGCCGTACCCCCCGTACACAGTTGTCACTGACGCATGGAGTGTATTAGAATTTTCCCAAAGTGCACCATCGGAGGGAGTGGCGACGCCGGGGCAGGTGAAGCACCCACGCAACGCATGAAGCTGGGCACAGAGGTTGATGTCGCCGCCGACGAGGTCTCGCATGGGAAACAACGCGACCTTTACTTCGTCGCCGTCGTCGTGACTCCCTAGCCGGAAACGGAGGTCCAAAGCTACTCCGGCAACGACTTCGACTCCGACGGAAAACCGGTTAGTCCCCCTTCTTTTATTGGGAATAGATATCCTTGGTTATGTTCACCCAGTCCATAAAATCAGAGTAAGGTTTGTAATATCCATGTAGTGTATTGATTGTTTGAATGGTATCTATGGTTAGTGATTAATTTTTTGTTCTGTACAAATGATTTTTTTTGCTAATAATCCGACTAGGGTTAGCGTGCGTGCTAATAATTCGTAGCCAGATCTTGAGAATTGATTTTGAATGTCCCACATATATGTTTGTGCCTTTTTTTTCTTCCAGATCTTGAGAATTGATTTTGAATGTCCTACATGTATGTTTCTGCCTTTTTCGGATTGCTATGTACATAGATGAGGATCCGGTCAGCGGCACCGCTGTAGATCCTGCACCCGACGGCGCGGGCAGAAGCGGCCATGCCCCTGGATCCGAGGAGCCCGTAGAATATCGAGCGGACCGCATCAGCAATCTCTTGGACACCATCCTTGGGGGGATAATATTCCTTTTCCCCACCAAGGATGGCTGCCACACACAGGTCCTCACATCTCGCTGGTGCACTCTGTGGCGCGCCGCACCTCTTAATATCGACTGTCGCCGGCTATCTGTCGTTCATGATTTTGAACTCCACGGAGCCATCATCTCCTCCCATCAGGGTACCATTCAACACCTATGCATCCCGGCATGCTGCCTGCTGCACATACCGTGCACGGTGGATGCATGGCTGACATCTCATCAATTCAAAAAACTCCAGCATCTTGAGTTCTACCATTACTATACAAATAGCTTCCCACCAAGCATTGTAGTTGTGCCCTAACCACCGATGTCCTCTCATGGTTCTCCTCCTCTCTCCACACCGCCACCTTGGCCCGGTGCCATCTAGTAGACAATCTGGTCCAAATGCTTCGACTCCACACTGCTTAAAAAACTCGCACTTGTGGTAGTCGATCTGCCGGAGGCCTCACTGCACAACATCATCCACTCCTGTTGCCCTGCCCTGGAGCGCTTGTTGCTAGTTTTTGGAAAATAAATCCGTATCTGTTGTCTCCAAATAAATTCGCCTCACCCTGTAACCATTGGAATTTGCTTTAAAGGATAGGAGCTCATCATGAGAGATGCCCCTTCACTCCAAAGGTTGGTCCTTGATTATTGGTATGCACCTTCGCAAATAATTGTGGTCTCTGCGCCTAAACGGGAGACCTTCGGTGTAATTCCTGATCCGCTTGAAGGTTACAAGATGGTGGTTGGCTCCACACTTATTCAGGTACTGTATATTATCATAAACACTTTTGTAATCATAAGATGCATTTTTCATTTGTGCGCATAAGTTTTATATCATCAACACTTTTGTAATCATAAGATGAAGTTTTCATTTGTGGGCATAAGTTTTGTATCATCTTGGAGTACACTTTTGGTACTAATATTATGTTCTATGCTCAATGAAGAGTTTGCCCATGGATACCCTATCAATGGTGCTGGATTCTGTCAAGACCTTATGATACGTCTCCAACGTATCTATAATTTATGAAGTATTCATGCTATTATATTATCCATCTTAGATGTTTAATGGGCTTTGCTATGCACTTCTATATTATTTTTTGGGACTAACCTATTGACCCAAAGCCCAGTGCCAGTTTCTGTTTTTCCCTTGTTTCGGTGTTTCGCAGAAAAGAAATATGATATGTGTCGTGGAATTGTCACGGCAGATGTCCTAGTGTGAGGACTTAGTCGTGAGGCCAACGCATCTATGTAGTAGCTTGAGAGGGGTTGAGCGGAATCGAGAGACGCAACACAAGACAAGGGTTTAGACAGCTTCGTGCCCTGGGAAACATCATCCGGTAACAACCCTAAATGATGTTTGTGGCTAGGTCTCATTATCATCCCGATGGAGTCGCCGGTAAACCGGCTCTTTGTATCTAGCCCTAGAGATTGTTTCTTCTTTCTTGTCCTTCTTTGGGGAGCCCTGCCCCTCCTTATATAAGTTAGAGGGGCGGGTTACATGTGGAGTCCTATTAGGATTAGGACTAGTCTACCTTCTAATAAAACTGGATACAAGTCCAGGTCTTAACTCCTTGTAAGGTAAATATTCCTCACACCTTTCCTCTTAAACTGGCCCACTATTAACATAAACCGGCCTTTTGGGCCTTGGGCCTTGTCATACGTCCGCCGCCCGCCGGGTTACCAGTGAGTCATAATGTTCAGGCAGGTTGCTTGTAAACCGTCTGGTCAGGGCAGGTCGCCAATGAATCGCCAAGTGTCAACCAGGTCTCAAGTAAACCGCCAAGCCCGGCCAGGTCATATTTCCGGCCGGTTCATACCGCGGGGTATATCCCCGACATTAGCCCCCAGTTTAATTTGGATTTATCCATGTTAAACTGATCCTGTAAAACAAACACAAGAACCACTTTGACAAGTCATACTCCGGGTTAAAATTTCTTGTAAACCGGCACCTGATCATCTTTAAGTCCTTGTCATTTCCTTCTTGTTACATGCCCATGAACTCATAGCAAATTTCCTTTAGTAGATACGTTCAAACTTTGTGAATGCAAAAAATCCAGATACTTTTCTTGAGAAATCCGGGTCAATAAGCCAGCTTCAGAGTCAATTTGCTGACATTGGTCTCTTGTAGAGAAATATTGTAAGAAATAATCCACTTGAACCGGCTTCCAAAGCGTCGGATTAAAAAATATTGGTATTGAAATACTCATCTGAATTTCAGCCGGCTTGAAGATGTAAAACTTGCTGGTTTATTATTAAAAAAATTGCCGGGTTATAAAACAGACGATGCCGGGTCATAATTGTTGTTGACACCGGGTCACGTAATTGATCTTATATCCATATTACCTGTAGCCCCCAAGTCTTGAGCAGAACAAAGTGATGACTTAAGACTTGCTTCAATATAAATACTGCCACTTTGAAGAAATCCATGTTGTTCATCTCAGTCACTAGTAAAAACTGAATACTCCATGTTATGTAGCCCCCAAGTGCCGGGTTGTCATGCTTGCAGCAACCTGGGACTTGTAATTGCCTGATGCTCAAAAAACATCAAACAGTGTAGCCCCCAAGGGCCGGGTCATTATGCAATAATGAGCAGGGACTTTGTAATATGATTATGTAGATTTGAACAGCAATGTGTAGCCCCCAAGTGCCGGATCATTATGCAATAATGAGCTGGGACTTTATATATACTTCATTGAGAATAACATCATATGATGTAACCCCACCATGGGGCTTGAACCCACGCCCACAAGGTTAAGAGCTTTGTGCTTTACCAACTGAGCAGTGGACCCTTGAATATAATGGATTAAGACTTGTGTACCTTGAATCATTGATAGGAGCAATTGGTAGCCCCCAAGGGCCGGCTCATTACGATGTGATGAGTCGGGTCTTCAATAAGGTGAGCAAACAATGACTTTGCATTAGCCCCCAAGTGTCATGGTGCATGCTTGCAGCGACATGAGACTTGCATATTTGATATAATCTCAACTTAAAATAATGTAGCCCCCAAGTGCCGGGTTGTAAGCCTGCAGCGACTCGGGACTATTCCTTCAATTGTAGAATAAATCATATCCATTGATAATATAATAGCCATTGCGCTAAAGCGACTTTGAAAACCGTAATCATAATACTGGTTACTGATAACCATAATAAAATCCAGCCATGTTGGCTATTTGAAGATTTGAATATAATCCAATGATTTATGAGCGCATGACTCCAATGGCGCAATCCAAATATATACTGGTAACTTATAATCCCAAGCCAGTCCGGGTTAATAAATACTGGATAATTTGTCATCATACCGGCGACTTATAGTCGAAAGCCAGGCCGGGTTAATAAACGCCGGTGATTTATAATCATGCTTTATTCAACCTGTTTCTGCATACAACAAGTTTAAAGTGTCCTGGCGGTTTACCGTCGGACGGGTCATAATGCCCAACATATAACCCGGGTTTATAACCAAGGCTGCACTTAAGAATAATCAAATATGAAATATATCATACCAGTAAGGGTGAATCACATCATTGGTTTACCAACTTTTTGTACTAAGGGTGATAACCCCAATCTTGAGTACTGATAACTCCTTCCATATTTTGCCGGTTTATAATAAAACTGTACCGGGTTGTAATAAACACCGGATTATCCATATATAATACTAGCGACTTGTAGTCGAAACCAGACCGGGTCAATAAGCGCCAGATTATAACTGATCATGTACTGACAACTTGTAGTTGAAAGCCAAGCCGGGTCAATAAACGCCGGTTTAAAAAGGTTATAAATCTCATCAAAGGAGAAAAAACTTGGCAAATAAAAGCATATGAAAACTTGTAGTCGAGGCTTGTCACGGGCTGCCAGGCCCCAAATCGAGGATTTTCATGGGCTGCCAGGCCACTGAGTTAAACCATTTTACAAAGCCTTTTAAGATGGACCTCAATCTTTAACCAATCGTCGTTTCAACTTTTACAAGTTCAGGGTCTATGAGATTGACTTGTCAAAAGTTCGGCGGGTCATACCAGGTTTACCTGGACGGACTGGCTTACTTAAAAAGGCAGGATAACCCGGGGTTTTAGGTGAATACACCTGGCTTCCAAGCCGTGGCTTGATAGCCTATTACAAGTGTAGATTCTTTGTTCATTGCGAAGCAAAGAATCCCCAAGCAATATTTTGAGTTGTGCTCAGTGGGTGCCTATGTTTGAGTTGTGCTTTTGCAACACTCTCTTTGGACCCTAAGTAATTTTCTTTTGGCCTTGAGCCGATCAAGAGGTGTGGCTATGGTTCGAATACGACCAAGCCCCCAAGTGATTTTCCTGGTGGCCTTGCGCCGATCAAGAGGTGTAGCTATGGTTCGAATACGACCAAGCCCCCACGTGATCAATAATATGATAAGCCAATAAGGCAGGATACCCATGTTTGAACCGCGCATCATGGCAGCAGGTCCTCTTCGGCAACCTTTAACTTTTTGCAAGAGATAAATTCTTCTTGAACCGGGATTTTGAACCGGATATTGAGAGCGTCAGAGCTTTATGGGAGACATCTTTCCCTTGAACCGGATCTTAAACCGGAATCTTCCTTTTCAGCCAGAAATTTTTTGACGGCCTTTAAACTTGAATTTGCGAGAGATTAATTCTTTTTGAACCGGAAATCCTTAAACCGGAATTGAGAGCCTTAGAGCCTTGTGAGAGAACAGATTTCCCTTGAACCGGATTTTAAACCGGCATTCTTCATTTTGAACCGGAAATTTTCTGACGACCTTCAAATTTTCATCAATATGGTAGTAGCCTCCGGGACCAGGTTATTTTTCCCTCCAACGTCCTGGGGTTCTTGAATTCACTGAAAAACGACAACATTTGCTGAGTCATATCATTGTAGCCCTCGAGTCTCAAGGCGACTCGAGGAGTTGGCTTGAGATACTTCATACTTGGCCCTGATATAAATCGGCACATAGCTGAATAGCAGAGTGCTGTCATATGTTGAAGTTGTAGTGGCGGCGACTTGTGCGCATGTCCATTGAGTCATCCATCGCAGACGGCGGTCAATAAACAGCTCATGCAGACAAGTGTGGCCCAGTATGTTGATGTAGACCAGGCCGCGAGAGATGGACGACAAAGACGACCGCGGCTTCAAAGGCGGCACAGACACATGAATCGGCCGCGGCGTTGTAAACTGGCGTGGATGGGCAAGTTAGCCACATCATATTGATGTAAACCGGTCTGCAGAATGACGGCTTGCACATATATTCATCGAGCTTGATGGCATGGTAAGATACTAGCGCCTTATAATGGTGGCGCGAGTTATTCATCCATGACACAGCCATAGCTTTTGCAGTGAATAATTGTCCTGCATAAACAATATTGCAGACCAAGGCAAAGGTAAACTGCTCTTTGACAAAAATAATATGTGTTAATAAAATATATTTTAGATGGATATCACCTGATGTGTTTAGGCCGAAAATAATCCGCCATGACGCTGATGATCACTAGGTGAAACTGAAATCACTCACTGGTGAATCGGCCGCAGGAGCAGACAGATGAATCGGCCACGGTTTTATAAGCCGGCGCAGACGAGCAAGTTGCCCTCCACATTGTAAACCGGCACAGACGCGTGAACCACCACGAGGGCAGATGAACGAGTTGTCGGTGGCGTTGTAAGGCGGCGCGGGCGGGCGAGTCGGCCACAGCATTGTAAGCCGGTGCGGGAGTCCGTTGAGTAAGGACGACCACCTGTGCCGAATGATGTTGGCACACCTCCATCTCCGCAGCATAATGCTACTTTGTAATAAACAATTATTCTGGTATTTGTCGAAGGTCAATCCAGTTGTGATAACAAAGCGATCATAAAAATCAGCCGGTACAGTCAGCCGCGGCATTGCAAATGGTGCAGATGGAAGAATCAATCACAAGCACCGTAAACCGTGCGGACGACGAATCAATCGTGAGCACAGTCCCGGCTAGTTGATGTAAACCGGACTGCGGGGGATGGCGGCCCGTGCGTGCTTATTGGGTAATTCGCGCGGACCTGATGAGCTGATGCAGACTGGACCGCGGGAACAGCGGCTTGCACGCACGCCTATCAAGTAGCATGGCATGGTCGAAAGGTAGTGCGTGCACTCCGTATCCGCGGTACAATGGCATAAAAAGTTTATCATGTGTAAAAATATTACAGGGCAAAGTAATTGTTTTTGACAAAAACAATCAGTTTTAATAAGATAAACTTAGATGGATATCACCTGATTTGTCTGGATGATAGACGGACTGTCCGCAGATCACCTTGGTAATGTTGCAGATACTCATAATAACCGTGAACTGGTGACCCGGCAGGACAACATCTTTTCAGGACCGCCAGTTATGTTATTCTCTTTAGGATAACATATCATCTTAATAGCAGCATGACGATCCAGGACTCATTTCATTCCAAAGTGGCCGGCGGAGGAGGCAAGCAGCGGCTTAGAGCAAGGGCATGGTGGCTCATAGCAGAGAAGGCAGGGCGCGAGGCGACTGCTGCAACAGAGGCCGGCGGTTCGATCCAGTCGCGACAGCAACTTGGCAACAGCAGCTTGAAACCGCACCTGTGGAGGTGAGCAGTAGCGGCAAAAACCATGCATCGGAGATGCCGGTCAACTGGTGAGGACTAGCACGGCAGCGGCTCGACGCGCCGGCAAGGGTGACTCAGGTACGGCTAGAGGAGAGGGGCAGGCGAGGCACGGGTGACCTGACGGAGGCGGCTCAAGGCGACAGCAACGGACTGGTACTAACACTCAGTAGCAGAGTCAATGAATCAATCCTGCTGTCTCCGAGGAATCCTCATACCTTTGAAATCTTTATCGCTAACAGAACCATCCACGTTGTCATATTTCTTGAGAATTGTACAAATAGCAATAATACTAGCAGTCCGCCTTCCTTAACCATGATTTATTGATCATCTATGAAACATTGACGTGGGTGCCATGTATACGGTTGCAATCAATATGCAAGAACTGCAGTCATAGGCATCTGAGAATTCGTCGGGCGCCTCGAGGCGAGTGGATCATGGAGGACTCCGGGTCGCGGCCGGCTCCGATTCCGGGTCGTGGTCGAGGAGGCGAGGCGAAATCCATCCCCGCATCTTCCGGGTCGGATATGGCTCGCAAGCAAGGCAGGGCTGGCTTTGAGACGAGCAGCGGCCACGGGAGATGCTGCAGTGGCAAGGCGCAAGGGCGGTTCGGTCAAGTGGAGGTGAGGCCGGGGCGGCGGGTAGGCGGTGAAACCGCTCCGGCGAGGGCGGCTCCTGGAGGCGAGGGCGGCTCCTGGAGGCGAGGCCGGAGTGACGAGGCTGGGCAACTCGATCTATCGTGGGTGGTTTGACCAGTCCACGATCACATCCTCAGGACGTGGCCACCCCAAGATTTAAATAATAACAACGGCAGCGGCTGCTCTGAATATCTCCAGTAGTTACTCTTCATTGTGGCAGCCGTGCATGTGTTTGGCGCGTGCTAGATAAGGATTGGTACCACATGGCGTATATCGGTTGTAGTAAAACTTCTGTCGGTTTCGGTCGATGCTTGGCAGCATTAGCAACAACAGATCCGAACAGAACTTTGTTTCGCCGCATAATTTTTTCATCTCGAGCGACTAACTTGGAAAGGCAACTTTTTTTCCTCTTCTTGAATCTTGTCTGATGAACCTGCAGTCGATGTAGATCCTTCCAACCGGCTTTTCTTCGTCGGGCAATTGCGAACTTCTTGATCCCTGAAGAGCTCCCTTCAAGAACTCAACACCACCGTGCGCGGGCCCCATGGTGGGCGCCAACTATTGTGGAATTGTCACGGCAGATGTCCTAGTGTGAGGACTTAGTCATGAGGCCAACGCATCTATGTAGTAGCTTGAGAGGGGTTGAGCGGAATCGAGAGACGCAACACAACACAAGGGTTTAGACAGCTTCGGGCCCCGGGAAACATCATCCGGTAATAACCCTAAATGTTGTTTGTGGCTAGGTCTCATTATCATCCCGATTGAGTCGCCGGTAAACCGGCTCTTTGTATCTAGCCCTAGAGATTGTTTCTTCTTTCTTGTCCTTCTTTGGGGAGCCCTACCCCTCCTTATATAAGTTAGAGGGGTGGGTTACATGTGGAGTCCTATTAGGATTAGGACTAGTCTACCTTCTAATACAAACCGGATACAAGTCCGGGTCTTAACTCTTTGTAAGGTAAATATTCCTCACACCTTTCCTCTTAAACCGGCCCACAATTAACATAGACCGGCCTTCTGGGCCTTGGGCCTTGTCATCCGTCCGCCGCCCGCCGGGTTACCAGTGAGTCATAATGTTAAGGCAGGTTGCTTGTAAACCATCTGGTCAGGGCAGGTCGCCAGTGAATCGCCAAGTGTCAACCGGGTCTCAACTAAACCGCCAAGCCCGGCCGGGTCATATTTCCAGCCGGTTCATACCGCGGGGTATATCCCCGACAATATGTGTTTTGCTTGGAACGTCATTTTATTTTCTTTAGCTTTGCTTGCTGTTTGAATAAAATACCAAGATCTGAAATTCTTAAATGAGAGAGAGTCTTCACATAGCTACATAATTATTTAACTACTCATTTATCTTCACTTATATCTTGTTGGAGTAGTTTCTCATTTACTCGTGTGCTTCACTTATATCCTATGAGTAAATAGTTGAATGATTTGAATATCATAAATCTGAAATTATATATGTTTCATATGCCTTCCCATGGGGAGTAATGCCTTCACATATAAGAAGTAGAGGTGGTAAATTTATTGAAGGTTAGCAAACATTGTATTGGTCACTTGAACAATTCATGAAAGAATATTGAAGGAAGAGAGATTTCACATATAAATATACTATCTTGGACATCTTCTATGATTGTGAGCCCCATTAATTATTTTCAAACCTGAGCAAATTAGTTGAAGATGGACAAGGAAGACAACGTAATGAGTTATGCTTGGGTATATTTGTATAGAAGTTATATTTTTATGGATCCTCTAACATGTGGTGCTTGCTATTTAGAATACTTTTCTAGCCAAAATATTTGTACTAAGCGGGAATACTGCTTGTGCATCCAAATTTCTTGAACCAAGTTTCTTCCATGAGTGTCCACCATATCTACCTATATGCGGTATTTACCTACCGTCCCAAGTAAATTTGCATGTGCCAAACTCTAAACCTTCAAATAATAATCTGTTTTGTATGCCCGAATCGCTCATGTAGCGACTAGGGGCTGTCAGTATCTTCCATGCTAGGTGGGTTATTCTCACGATGAGTGGACTCCGCTCATCATTCACGAGAAAATGGCTGGTAACTGGGATGCCCAGTCCTATGATCAAAAGATCAAAAACAAATTCGCAATTAATTTAAACAAAACTCCCCCAGGAAAGTCGATAGTTGGACGGCACCCGTTGTTTCGGACAAGCCGTGGAGTGTGAATGTTGGTGGAGGGGGAGTAAAACTTTACCTTTCTGCGTGGGAACCGCCTATAATGTATGTAGTATGGAAGATATTGGGAACTCTTGGTCGTTATGTTGACAATGAAAGCATACCACTCAAAATTATTTTCATCTCTGTTTTTTGCTTCGAGCTCTGGCACCTCTGCAAATCCCTGCTTCCCTCTGCGAAGGGCCTATCTTTTACTTTTATGCAAGAATCAGTAGTATTCCTTCTCATTACAACCTACTCTTTATTTGGCAAGCATCATATGATGGAAAGATCTGAGCATATATGGCCATTCAAATTTATTTGATCATGAATTATTATTGTTGAAAATTATCTATATGATAAATAAGTTGGGAGGCGAAACATTAAGCCCCTATCTTTCTCTGTGTTCGATGGATGCTGTTTGTTCTAAAAATATGCTTTGAGTGGTAGCAATCATGGAAGACTATATGATAGTTGAGTATGTGGGGTTTTCTAAATCAAAGCTCTGACATAGCCTCTTCCTGAAAATAAGATGAATTGTAATTGTTTGATGACTAATAACACGGTTTGTTAGTTTTCAAGAAAGTTTATGATCTATGCTTTAACATGTGAATAGTTTGTTACTTGATCATGAAAAGTTTTATGAGTTGAGCTACTGTTATGACATATAATGATGCTAGAAAAGGTGATTGAAATTATCGTTGATCAAACTTATGCACCTGCTAGCATTCACACTTCATAAATTATTTCTTTTATCATTTACCTACTCGAGGACGAGCAGGAATTAAGCTTGGGGATGCTGATACGTATCCGACGTATCTATAATTTATGAAGTATTCATGTTATTATATTATCCATCTTGGATGTTTAATGGGCTTTGCTATGCACTTTTATATTATTTTTGGGACTAACCTATTGACCCAGAGCCCAGTGCCAGTTTCTATTTTTTCCCTTGTTTCAGTGCTTCGCAGAAAAGGAATATCAAACGGAGTCCAAACGGAATGAAACCTTCGGGAGAGTTATTTTTAGAACGGAAGCAATCCAGAAGACTTGGAGTATACGTAAGGGAAGCAACAAGGAAGGCACGAGGCAGGGGGGCGCCCACCCCCCTGGGCGCGCCCTCCACCCTCGTGGGCCCCACGTGGCTCCCCGTACCAACTTCTTTCGCCTATATATATATCCATATACCCTAAAACCTTCGAGGAACAGAATAGATCGGGAGTTCCGCTGCCGCAAGCCTCTGTAGCCACCGAAAACCAATCTAGACCCATTCCGGCACCCTGCCGGAGGGGGGAATCCCTCTCCGGTGGCCATCTTCATCATCCCGGCGCTCTCCATGACGAAGAGGGAGTAGTTCACCCTCGGGGCTGAGGGTATGTACCAGTAGCTATGTGTTTGATCTCTCTCTCTCTCATGTTCTTGAGGTGGTACAATCTTGATGTATCGCGAGCTTTGCTATTATAGTTGGATCTTATGATGTTTCTCCCCCTCTACTCTCTTGTAATAGATTGAGTTTTCCCTTTGAAGTTATCTTATCGGATTGAGTCTTTAAGGATTTGAGAACACTTGATGTATGTCTTGCATGTGATTATCTGTGGTGACAATGGGATATTCACGTGATCTACTTGATGTATGTTTTGGTAATCAACTTGCGGGTTCAGTGACCTTGTGAACTTAGCATAGGGTTGGCACACATTTTCGTCTTGACTCTCCGGTAGAAACTTTGGGGCACTCTTTGAAGTACTTTGTGTTGGTTTGAATAGATGAATCTGAGATTGTGTGATGCATATCGTATAATCATACCCACGGATACTTGAGGTGACATTGGAGTATCTAGGTGACATTAGGGTTTTGGTTGATTTGTGTCTTAAGATGTTATTCTAATACGAACTCTATGATAGATCGAACGGAAAGAATAGCTTCGTGTTATTTTACTACGTTCTCTTGAATAGACCGATCAGAAAGGATAACTTTGAGGTGGTTTCGTACTTTACAATGATCTCTTTGTTTGTTCTCCGCTATTACTGACTTTGGAGTGACTCTTTGTTGCATGTTGAGGGATAGTTATATGATCCAATTATGTTATTATTGTTGAGAGAACTTGCACTAGTGAAAGTATGAACCTTAGGCCTTGTTTCCTAGCATTGCAATACCGTTTGTGCTCACTTTTATCATTAGTGACCTTGCTGTTTTTATATTTTCAGATTACAAAAACCAATATCTACCATCCATATTGCACTTGTATCACCATCTCTTCGCCGAACTAGTGCACCTATACAATTTACCATTGTATTGGGTGTGTTGGGGACACAAGAGACTCTTTGTTATTTGGTTGCAGGGTTGTTTGAGAGAGACCATCTTCATCCTATGCCTCCCACGGATTGATAAACCTTAGGTCATCCACTTGAGGGAAATTTGCTACTGTCCTACAAACCTCTGCACTTGGAGGCCCAACAACGTCTACAAGGAGAAGGTTGCGTAGTAGACATCAAGCTCTTTTCTGGCGCCGTTGCCGGGGAGGTGAGTGCTTGAAGGTATATCTTTAGATCTTGCAATCGAATCTTTTAGTTTCTTGTTTTATCACTAGTTTAGTTTATAAAAGAAAACTACAAAAAAAATGGAATTAAGGGTGCCTCATATGCTTCATCTTTTTAATGCCATCCATGAAAATAAGGATTCCGATAATTGTGCTCAATTGCTAGAGGAAGAATGTATTAAAATGTTTGGCACTAAATCTTTGAATGATGAGCATGATTGCAATGTTGTTAGTATGAATTCCTTGAATACCCATGATGCTAATGATATGCAAAGCCACAAGCTTGGGGAAGCTATGTTTGATGAAGATGATATTTTTTGTCCCCCAAGTTTTGATGAGCAAATTTATTATGATGAAAGCATGCCTCCTATTTATGATGATTATTGTGATGACACATATGCTATAAAGAATAAAGATAACCATGAAACTTGTCATCATGATTTTAATTTTCAATTGGATTATGCTTCACATGATAGTTATTTTGTTGAGTTTCTCCCACTATTATTCATGAGAACAAATTTGCTTATGTGGAGGGTAATAAAATTTCTATGCAAGTAGATCATGAAAAGAATGCTTTATGTGCTGGTTATATTGTTGAATTCATTCATGATGCTACTGAAAGTTATTATGAGAGAGGAACATATGGTTCCACATATTGCAATAATATCAAGTTTCCTCTCTATATGCTTAAAGTTTTAAAGTTATGCTTGTTTTGCCTTCCTATGCTAGTTGATTATTGTTCCCATAAGTTGTTTGCTCACAAAATCCCTATGAATAGGAAGTGGGTTAGACTTAAATTTGCTTGCCATGTGTTTCATGATGCTCTCTTTATGTTTCAATTCTTATCTTTTAGGTGAGCATCATCGAAATCATCATGCCTAGCTAGGGGCGTTAAAAGTTAGCGCTTGTTGGGAAGCAACCCAAATTTATTTGTGTTCCTTGCTTTTTGGTTCTGTTTAGTAATAAATATTTGATCTAGCCTCTGGTTAGATGTAGTTTTATGTTTTAATTAGTGTTTGTGCCAAGTAAGACCTATAGGATCTTCTTGGATGATAGTTATTTGATCTTGCTGAAAATTCCAGAAACTTTCTGTTCACGAAAATAATTGTCTAAAATCACCAGAACGTGATAAAATACTGATTCCAATTGAAGTAGATCAATAAACAAATTATCTAGGTCGTCCTAGTTTGGTAGAATTTTCTGAGTTCCAGAAGTTCGCGTTAGTTACAGATTACTACAGTCTGTTCTGTTTTTGACAGATTCTGTTTTTCGTGTGTTGTTTGCTTATTTTGATGAATCTATGGCTAGTAAAATAGTTTATAAACCATATAGAAGTTGGAATACAGTAGGTTTAACACCAATACAAATAAACAATGAGTTCATTACAGTACCTTGAAGTGGTGTTTTGTTTTCTTTCGCTAACGGAGCTCACGAGATTTTCTGTTAAGTTTTGTGTTGTGAAGTTTTCAAGTTTTGGGTAAAGATTCGATGGACTATGGAATAAGGCGTGGCAAGAGCCTAAGCTTGGGGATTCCCAAGGCACCCCAAGGTAAAATTCAAGGACAACCAAGAGCCTAATCTTGGGAATGCCCCGGATGGCATCCCCTCTTTCGTCCTTTCCCATGGGGAGTAATGCCTTCACATATAAGAAGTGGCAAGAGCCTAAGCTTGAATGATTTGAATATCATAAATCTGAAATTATATATGTTTCATATGCCTTTCCCATGGGGAGTAATGCCTTCACATATAAGAAGTGGAGGTGGTAAATTTATTGAAGGTTAGCAAACATTGTATTGGTCACTTGAACAATTCATGAAAGAATATTGAAGGAAGAGAGATTTCACATATAAATATACTATCTTGGACATCTTCTATCATTGTGAGCCCCATTAATTATTTTCAAACCTGAGCAAATTAGTTGAAGATGGACAAGGAAGACAATGTAATGAGTTATGCTTGGGTATATTTGTATAGAAGTTATATTGTTATGGATCCTCTAACATGTGGTGCTTGCTATTTAGAATCCTTGGCTAACCAAAATATCTGTACTAAGCGGGAATACTGCTTGTGCATCCAAATTCCTTGAACCAAGTTTCTTCCATGAGTGTCCACCATATCTACCTATATGCGGTATTTACCTACCGTCCCAAGTAAATTTGCATGTGCCAAACTCTAAACCTTCAAATAATAATCTGTTTTGTATGCCCGAATCGCTCATGTAGCGACTAGGGGCTGTCAGTATCTTCCATGCTAGGTGGGTTATTCTCACGATGAGTGGACTCCGCTCATCATTCACGAGAAAATGGCTGGTAACTGGGATGCCCGGTCCTATGATCAAAAGATCAAAAACAATTTCGCAAATAATTTAAACAAAACTCCCCCAGGAAAGTTGATAGTTGGACGGCACCCGTTGTTTCGGACAAGCCGTGGAGTGTGAATGTTGGTGGAGGGGGAGTAAAAACTTTACCTTTCTGCGTGGGAACCGCCTATAATGTATGTAGTATGGAAGATATTGGGAACTCTTGGTCGTTATGTTGACAATGAAAGCATACCTCTCAAAATTATTTTCATCTCTGTTTTTGCTTCGAGCTCTCGCACCTCTGCAAATCCCTGCTTCCCTCTGCGAAGGGCCTATCTTTTACTTTTATCCAAGAATCAGTAGTATTCCTTCTCATTCCAACCTACTCTTTAGTTGGCAAGCATCATGTGATGGAAAGATCTGAGCATATATGGCCATTCAAATATATTTGATCATGAATTATTATTGTTGACAATTATCTATATGATAAATAAGTTGGGAGGCGAAGCATTAAGACCCTATCTTTCTCTGTGTTCGATGGATGCTATTTGTTCTAAAAATATGCTTTGAGTGGTAGCAATTATGGAAGACTATATGATAGTTGAGTATGTGGGATTTGCTAAATCAAAGCTCTGACATAGACCCTTCCTGAAAATAAGATGAATTGTAATTGTTTGATGACTAATAACACGGTTTGTTAGTTTTCAAGAAAGTTTATGATCTATGCATTAGCATGTGAATAGTTTGTTACTTGATCATGAAAAGTTTTATGAGTTGAGCTACTATTATGACATATAATGATGCTAGAAAATGTGATTGAAATTATCGTTGATGAAACTTATGCACCTGCTAGCATTCACACTTCATAAATTATTTCTTTTATAATTTACCTACTCGAGGACGAGCAGGAATTAAGCTTGGGGATGCTGATACGTCTCCAACGTATCTATAATTTATGAAGTATTCATGCTATTATATTATCCATCTTGTATGTTTAATGGGCTTTGATATGCACTTTTATATTATTTTTGGGACTAACCTATTGACCCAGAGCCCAGTGCCAGTTTCTGTTTTTTCCCTTGTTTCAGTGTTTCGCTGAAAAGGAATATCAAACGGAGTCCAAACGGAATGAAACCTTCGGGAGAGTTATTTTTGGATAATTAAGCTACAGTAATCCCCCGCTAATGGTGCCATGTCATCACATTACTATTGCTAATCCTCACTTGATCTAAATCATAATTCAAATTCAAATTAAAGTTCAAGATTCAAATTTCTCAAACATGAAAAGTAAAATGTTCAAAGTGTGGCAGATATTCCATAACAAATTATGGCGGTGACCCAACACTTTTGTAAATTATTTAAATGCCCTTTTGTGAATATAACAGTGGCTAAAACAATTATTTAAATGCTTTTTAATTAATAAAAGTTGCAAAGTCTTTTATTTAGGTGCCAAGTTATTTTGGCAGTGGCCTAATTATTGATACTAATTTAGGTTCTAGCTTTATATTTTGCTAAACTGAAAATAATGTGTAATTAGAATAAAACAGAATAGATAAATAAGAAAAAGAAAAGCAAAAGTACAAAAAAAATGGAAAAGAGGCCCCTGCCCCCCGGGCCTAACTCCCACCTAGGCCGGCCCAGCCAGGCCACCCAACCCACCGGGTTGCCTCCCCCTTCACTGCTCCTCCGACCGCGCAGCGACAGTGCCGCGCCCCGCCGCACCACCTCGCCGACGAGGACGATGAGGATAAGGCCTCCACCGAGGCCGCCCCCGAGATATTTCTCCCACTCACCTCGCCCTCTCCCCTCCCCTCCTCAGATACACCGCACCGCACGCCCGAGCGAAGCCATCGTCACGGCCTCGCCGTGCCCGTGGCCACCGGCCGCCGTCCTCCGTCCGCCCGTGTCGGGGAGCTCCCTCGTCCCCGCCTACGCCGATTGCGGCAACCTCCCCGAGCACGGAGCCCCTGCCCCGTCGGCTTCGAGGTCGTCTTCGACCTTCGGGCGCCCGTGATCGCCGCCGTCGTACATCGCCGTTGAGCCACCCCCGAGCCCGCTGCCCCCCCTACAGCTCCATGGTGAGCTCCCGCGCCCCGCTTCCCCTTTTCCCTCGTCGCCGTAGGCCGCGTCTCACCTCCCCTGTTCGGAGCTGCACCGTCGCGCCTGAACTGACAGTCGTCCGGCTATGGCTGCGCTTGACGAGCGTCCTCGCACTCGGCCACCGCCGCGTCGCTCCTAGTCTCACGCCGCTTGCGACCCGTGGCCAAGCCACCGTCACCTGCCGCCGCCACCAGCTGCTCGCTGCCGCCACCGACCACCACGCCCGCCTCCCCGCTGCCACCCCACGGCTCCGGCCTGCGTGCTGCTCGCCGGCCGAGCCCGCGCCCAGCACCAGTGTCGCCTACGCGCCGCGGCCACTGCCCGCCTCGCTCGTCGTTGCCCCCCCATAGCTCCTCTTGCCGCAGCCGCTCCATCCCTGGCCACCGGCCCTCCCCTCCCGCGTCGCTCGAGGCCACCTCCGCTGCTGGGCCGCCGCCGGCATGCCCTGCGCCAGCCTCCTCCTGCCGCGGCTGGCCGGTGAGCCTCGCCGCGGCCGCGGCCGCGACCGTCACCCGGGTTTGCCCCGATGGGCGCCCCCGCCCGCACCTGCTAACGCCCGCCCCGCTAGCCCCCTGTGCCACTGCCAACGGGGCCCCACACGCCCCTGTTATTGTATAAAAAAGAGAAATGTTAAAAAATATTAAT
Source organism: Triticum aestivum (assembly GCF_018294505.1). NCBI lineage: Eukaryota > Viridiplantae > Streptophyta > Magnoliopsida > Poales > Poaceae > Triticum > Triticum aestivum. The sequence goes on along the minus strand of NC_057805.1, from coordinate 475,499,828 downwards.
AAAAATAATTAATTAGTTAGTTAAACACTTAATTAACTTAATTAATTAATCTTAATTAACCTAATGAACTATATTAGTTAGTTAAATCTGTAGTTAGTTAGAACAGTCAATGACATGTGGTTAACTGGCCCCCTGGCCCCATCTGTCGGCCACATGTGCTTAATGCTGGGTACACTTCTGTGTCCCATAGCATTTATTATTTAACTGTTTTTCGAATTAAATTAAATCCAGTAATTTGGAAATTCAATAGAACTTTGAAAAATCATAGAAAATAATCCGTAACTCGGATGAAAAAGTTTTATACAAGAAAGTTGCTCAAAACGACGAGACGAATCTGAATACGCTCCCCGTTCATCTTTCACATGTCCCTACCATAGCGAACCTGCAACCGTCCCCCTCCGGTTCGTCTGTCCGAAAATGCCAATCTTCGGGAAAACCTTCCCGGATGTTATCCCCCTTCGCCGGTATCGTGTAACGCCGCATTAGAACACGCCTAACACCGTGTATCGTCATGTCATGCTTAGTGCTGCAACTGTATGCTTGTATTTACTATTTCTTCCCCCTCTTCTCTCCGGTAGACCCCGAGACTGCCGCTGATGCCGCTGTGATCGACTACGTCGACGACGACCCCTTCTTGTCTGAGCAACCAGGCAAGCCCCCCCCCCCTTTGATCATCCCGATATCGCCCATTCCATTCTCTCATGCTTGCATTAGATTTTGCTACTGTAATTGATTGCTCCTATTCTGATGCATAGCCTGCTTTTGTAACCTGCTGTTGTACCTTACCTGCTTATCCTAAACTGCTTAGTATAGGTTGGTTAGTGATCCACCAGTGACCCCCACTTTGTCCTTGTTGCCCCTGCTTCATCATCGACGACTCGATCAACGTGATCGACGACCAGAGCCCGACACCTCACATCACATCACGCCCCTTTTGTTGGTCGACTCTGCAGAGCTACTATCGAGTGCCGATGGTGATCCCTCATAACGCACTCCTGATGATAATTCTGTAGTGTAGCTATTCGGTCGTGGTCATCGAGGGTGATTTCCTCTTTCACCATTCCCGATGCGGCTCTGTCGTTCAACACCTCAAGTGTGAACCTCGAGGGTGGTCCCTCTTACGTTCACCTTGATGATTACATCGAGTGGAATTCCTCCGAGGGTGATTCCTTGGGTTTTCCCCTTGATGTTTGGACACACGGATACCTTGACATTACTTGAGACCTTTGGGAAAGTCGGGCAGGCCCGGATGTTGGAAATATGCCCTAGAGGCAATAATAAAATGGTTATTATTGTATTTCCTTGTTCATGATAATTGTCTATTGTTCATGCTATAATTGTATTAACCTGAAACCGTAATACACGTGTGAATACATAGACCACAACATGTCCCTAGTAAGCCTCTAGTTGACTAGCTCGTTGATCAATAGATGGTCGTGGTTTCCTGGCCATGGACATTGGATGTCATTGATAACGGGATCACATCATTGGGAGAATGATGTGATGGACAAGACCCAATCCTAAGCATAGCACAAGATCATGTAGTTCGTTTGCTAGAGCTTTTCTAATGTCAAGTATTGTTTCCTTAGACCATGATATTGTGCAACTCCCGGATAGTGTAGGAATGCATTGGGTGTATCAAACGTCACAACGTAACTGGGTGACTATAAAGGTGCACTACAGGTATCTCCGAAAGTGTCTGTTGGGTTGGCACGAATCAAGACTGGGATTTGTCACTCCGTATGACGGAGAGGTATCTCTGGGCCCACTCGGTAATGCATCATCATAATGAGCTCAACGTGACTAAGGAGTTAGCCACGGGATCATGCATTATGGAACGAGTAAAGAGACTTGCTGGTAACAAGATTGAACGAGGTATGGGGATACCGACGATCGAATCTCGGCAAGTAACATACCGATAGACAAAGGGAATTGAATACGGGATTGATTGAATCCCCGACATCGTGGTTCATCCGATAAGATCATCGTGGAACATGTGGGAGCCAACATGGGTATCCAGATCCCGCTGTTGGTTATTGGCTGGAGAACGTCTCGGTCATGTCTGCATGGTTCCCGAACCCATAGGGTCTACACACTTAAGGTTCGGTGACGCTAGAGTTGTTATGGGAATTAGTATGTGGTTACCGAAGGTTGTTCGGAGTCACGGATGAGATCCTGGACATGACGAGGAACTTCGGAATGGTCCGGAGGTGAAGATCGATATATTGGACGAAGGGTATTGGAGTCCGGAATTGTTCTAGGAGTACCGGGTGACGACCAGCGTGACCGAAAGGTGTTCGGAGGCCCCAGCAAGCGTTGGGGGCCTTATGGGCCAAGGGGAGTGTAACGCCCACGATGCGGCTATATCTCCCACGTGTCGAGGCACGACTTAGAGGCATAACCGCATAGTGGTTTTGTCGCAAGAAGGTTCATCTTCACACAATCCCATGTAATGAACAAGAATGGGATAAAGAGTTGGCTTACAATCGCCACTTCACACAATACATAAATATCATTCATACATCATCCAAAATACAATCATATAGACCGACTACGGCCAAAATCCAGATGAAAATAAGACAACCCCAAATGCTAGATTCCCGATCGTCCCAACTGGGCTCCACTACTGATCATCAGGAAAAGACACATAATAACGACCACGTTCCTCGTCGAACTCCCACTTGAGATCGACGCCATCATCTGCACTGGCATCGTCGGCACCTGCAACTGGTGTTGGAAGTATCTGTGAGTCACGGGGACTCAGCAATCTCACACCCGCGAGATCAAGACTATTTAAGCTTATAGGACAAAGAGGTGCAAAGAGGTGGAGCTGCAGCGGCAAAAGCATATATGGTGGCTAACTTGCGCAAATGAGAGCGAGAAGAGAAGCAATGGAACGGGCGTCATCTAATAATGACCAAGAAGAGGTCCTGAACACCTACTTACGACATACATAACACAGACCGTGTTCACTTCCCGGACTCCACCGAGAAGAGACCATCACGGCTACACACGCACTTGGTGTATTTTAATTGGGTCAAGTGACAAGTTATCTACAACCGGACATTAACAAATCCCATCTGCCTCATAACCGCAGGCACGGCTTTCGAAAGATAATACCCTGCAGGGGTGTCCCAACTTAGCCCATCATAAGCTCTCACGGTCAACGAAGGATAAACCTTCTCCCAGAAAGACCCGATCAGTCTCGGAATCCCGGTTTACAAGACATCTCGACAATGGTAAAACACGACAAGCAAAGCCTCCCGAATGTGCCGACAAATCCCGATAGGAGCTGCACATATCTCGTTCTCAGGGCACACCGGATTGTCCAAGCTTCCGGTAGGCCAGACCAGAGTTGCCCCTGGTGGCCACCGGCGACTGACAGTTTGGACCAATACTCAGACGAGCACTGGCCCGGGGGTTTAAAATAAAAATGACCCTCGGGCTCTAGAAAACCCGGGGGGAAAAGGTATAGGTCGCAAATGGTAAAACCAAGGTTGGGCCTTGCTGGAGGAGTTTTATTCAAGGCGAACTGTCAAGGGGGTCCCATAAATCACCCGACCGCGTAAGGGACGCAAACTCAAGGAACATAATCCCGGTATAACAGTAACTAGGGCGGCAAGAGTGGAACAAAACACCAGGCATAAGGCCGAGCCTTCCACCCTTAACCAAAATATATAGATGCATTAATTAAATAAGAGATATTGTGATATCCCAACATATCCATGTTCCGACATGGAACAAACTTCAACTTCACCTGCAGCTAGCAACGCTATAAGAGGGGCTGAGCAAAAGCGGTAACATAGCCAAACAACGGTTTGCTAGGAAAGGTTGGTTAGGGGCTGACATGGCTGAAATAGGAGACATGATATAGCAAGTGATAGGTAGCGAGCATGGCAATAGAGCGAACAACTAGCATAGCAAAGATAGAAGTGATTTCGAGGGGTGGTCATCTTGCCTGCAAGATTCTCAGAGTTGTCGAAAGCTTGATCCTCGTAAAC
>NC_057805.1:475485929-475492148 GCF_018294505.1 Triticum aestivum | reverse complement strand
GATATGATCAAACTTCCATTCCGGAATAGCAAGAGGTTGGAGGAGACCAGCTGGTCGTTGGTGTTCTGCTTTCACTCTTCGGCAGACGTCACATTCATTCACGAATTGAGCAATTTCTCGCTTCATTCGAGTCCACCAATACGACTGCTTGAGGTCATGATACATCTTCGTACTTCCAGGATGAATGGAAAGGAGAGAATTGTGCGCCTCGTTCATTATGACTTTCCTTAGATCACCTTTCGGAACCACAATCCGGTCCTCGAAGAACAAAGTGTCTCTGTCATCAATGCGATAGCACTTGTATTTGGAAAGACCCTTGTCGATACCACGTTTCACCTTCTTCACCATGGCATCAAGGAGTTGAGCCTCACGAATTTGATCTTCCAAAGTAGGAGATACTATGAGGTTGGCAAGAACGCCTTGAGGAACAACTTGGAGATTCAGCTTGCGGAAAGCTTCACAAAGATCCGGCTGGAAAGGCTTGAGAATTAAGCTGTTGCAATAAGCTTTCCTGCTTAACGCATCTGCAATGACATTAGCCTTGCCTGGAGTATATTCGATACTCGGATTGTACTCTTGAATCATTTCGACCCATCGAGTCTGCCTGAGGTTGAGGTTGGGCTGAGTGAAGATATACTTGAGACTCTTGTGATCAGTGAAAATGTCCACTTGTCTTCCCAACAAGAGATGTCTCCACGTAACCAATGCATGGACAACTGCCGCCAACTCAAGATCGTGAGTGGGGTAGTTCTTCTCGTTGGGCTTCAACTGCCGGGAGGTATAGGCCACAACTTTCTTCTCTTGCATTAACACGGCACCGAGACCTTGGAGAGAAGCATCACAGAAAACTTCATACGGCTTGGATTCATCAGGAGGAGTCAAGACAGGAGCTGTGACTAGTTTCTGTTTGAGAGTGTTGAAAGCAACTTCACACTCAGGAGACCAGACATACTTCACATGCTTCTGTAGGAGGTTGGAAAGAGGCTTTGCAATCTTGGAAAAATTCTCAACGAATCTTTGGCAATAGCTTGCAAGACCCAGAAAACTGCAGAGCTGCTTGACATTTTGAGGAGGTTCCCAATCCAGAACTGCGGACACCTTCTCGGGGTTAACAGCGATGCCTTTGGCAGAGATGATGTGACCAAGGAAAAGAACTTCATCGAGCCAAAACTCACATTTGGAGAACTTCGCATAGAATTGATACTCTCTGAGCTTGTCGAGCACCAATCGCAGATGTTTGGCATGATCCTGCTTGTTCTTGGAGAAGACCAAGATATCATCGAGATACACCAGAACAAATTCATTGGTATAAGGGTTGAAGATGAAATTCATCATCCGAGAGAACACCGGAGGAGCATTTACAAGGCCGAAAGACACGACAGTATATTCATAAGAACCAAAGCTTGTTCTGAATGCTGTCTTGGGAATATCTTCTTCACGAATGCGAATCTGATGATAACCCATACGAAGGTCAAGCTTCGAGAATACTTTAGCGCCCTTGAGTTGCTCAAATAGCTCATTGATGTTGGGAAGTGGGTACTTGTTCTTGATTGTCTTCTTGTTCAATGGACGGTAGTCGACACAAAGTCGGTCCGTGCCATCCTTCTTGTTGACAAAAAGAACACCACAACCCCATGGAGAAGAACTCGGTCTGATCAAACCCAGACGTTCTTGTTCATCGAGCTGCTTCTTCAATTCCTTCAGCTCGTTAGGTCCAAGCTTGTATGGACGCTTGCAAACGGGTACAGTACCAGGCTCTAGTTCGATAACGAACTCAACTGGCCGGTGCGGAGGCATACCCGGAAGCTCTTCTGGAAAGACATCTTGATACTCGCAAACGACTGGAATTTGAGAGATGGCATCCAATTCGCCCTTCTCATTGAGAGAGAAAAACCGAATGGTTTCATCACGAGCGGCAAAAACAATCACATCCTCAGACGAGTGTGTCAGTTGAATTTCTCTGGCAGCACAATCAAGTTGAGCCTTGTGCTTAGAAAGCCAGTCCATCCCGAGAATAAGATCAATATCCGAGTCACCAAGAACAATTGGAGAAGACTGAAATGCATAATCGCCCATCTTGATGGTAACATTCGGAACCATGGAACTTGCATTCATGCATTTGCCTGGAGAGACAACTGCTAACGGCCTAGGCAATCCTTGGAAATGCAATTCATGCTTGGATGCAAAAGGTCTTGATATGAAAGAAAGAGATGCACCAGTATCAAAAAGAACTTTTGCAGGAATATCATTAACTGAGAGATTACCCATTATCACATCAGTAGATTCCTCCGCTTGAGCTGCATTCATCATGTTCACCTTTGCAAACTTTGGATTATGCTTGACCACTGCATTGCTGGAAGATCTGACAGGAGGAGGAGGAGGAGGAAGACGCCTCTGGTTGAAGCACTTGTTAGCATAGTGACCTTTCTCCTGACATTTGTTGCAAGTCACCTCTGAGAGTGGACGGTGATAAGGAGCATTGGACTTGGGAGCTTGATTCTGAGACTTGTTCTGATAGCCAGAGTTGGAAGAGTTTGAAGAACCATGGCCACCTTTGTTCTTCTGCTGGTAAGGCTGACGAAACGGAGGAGGAGGAGGCAACCAGAACTTCTGTTGCTTAGCTGTCACAAGTGAGGAAGAAGAAGACTGAACTGCGTCCCTGACTCTTTTCTTAGAAGCCTCACACTTGAGCTGAGCAGCCTCTTGCTTCAGTGCCATATTGTAGAATTGATCAAACTGAGAAGGCTCAACAAGAACGAGAGCTAACTGCAGATCCTCTTTAAGGCCACCTCGGAAGTGATAGATCATGCTCTTCTCATCAGGAACGTCTTGTTTAGCGAAGCGAGCAAGTTTCTGAAACTGAATGTTGTATTGATACACAGACATGTTTCCTTGCTTGAGATTGCGGAACTCCTCACGCTTGCTCTCAACAACACTTTGTGGAATGTGGTGCGCTTTGAAGTCCCGACAGAAGTCAGTCCAAGTAATCACACGACCTCCTCTGGAATCTTTGTATTGTTGAAACCAATCAGCAGCTTGGTCCTTGAGCTGGAAAGAAGCGAACTTGACAAAGTCCTCAGGCCTGACATTGCTACATTCAAAATGCTTGTTGATGTCCACGAGCCAATCATCGGCATCCGTGGCCTCGGCACAGTAGCTGAAAGACTTGGGCTGATTTGCGAGAAACTGGTTGAGAGTGGCAAAGTGAAACTGATTGTTGCCTTGACCTTGATTGCCTTGATTGCCTTGCCCTTGAGTACGTTCTTGCAAGAGTTGCAGAATCATCTGAGCATTGGCGTTGGTGGCTGCCATGATTGATTGCCATGCCTCCGGAGGTGGAGGTGGTGGCGGAGGGTTCGCTTGACTCCCTTCATTGCGATCCGGATTCTGACGCGTTGGCGGAGCCATCCTGAAGAGGGTGACATCCATTAGCATCTCGATAGACAAAAGATAAGTAGAATCAACGGATAGAAATTGCAACATATAGTCTTCACAATAAGCATTCGAACGAAGATGAACGAATGAATTCCGTAGTAAACGATCACACTTCCATAAGTTGAGAAGCCACTTGAAAAAGATATGGAATGGACATATGAATTCGAAGAAACTCGAATACCACATACAAAATAAAACAAAGTATTGGCTTGCAGAATAAGCTGGAACAAACATATGATAGATATTTCGTCCGAAGTTTTCGTGGTGGGGCCCACACGGGCTCAATCGTACAGCACCATCATGTACAAGGCTGTGCACATGACATACGAAGCGTCCCCGAGTCGGCAAAGCCATGGACTCTTTAAGACACAACGAGACCACTGTAAAATCAACCGTATACAGGCGGACCACTAGACGTCGAACCCCAATCTCATATCATGCGTCTGTCGGAAAGATATCCTAAGGCTACTAGAATTCCCACTTATGAACTCCCGAAACTTTCTGGTTATGCAATCTGGTGTAGGGGATACAGGGGACACAAATATATATCACCCAAACTAATAATCCCTAGATCCAGTTGTATCCATCCGTCAACACATAACCAAGAAACCTTCGGAAATCGTTTACCTCAACCTTCGAAAAACATCCGTTATACAAGTTATGGCAATACTCCCGAACTCCCGCCCCAGTACTGGGTGGCGTCGAGGTGATCTCACCAACAACTGCATAAAAGAGATTTCGATGTCGGCGAAACTTAGGTATTCCAGAACTGCAACGATAAAATTGTGACGACAACACCTCGGAGCTCAACTCCCCGGGACACTGCCACAACCCCTAAATGACAGGAGGCACCAAGAACAATGTTCTCGTCACAAATCCATCGGAACGACTCCAAGATACCCGCGTGATCCTAAAAAATTTTTTAGTGAAATTTGAGGAGAGAACAGTCAAAACTTCTACGTCAGGAGACCTCACTAGAGCGACGAAGGGACTAAGGAGTAAAAAGAATCCTACTCTCCGATATATATAATCCTAAGACTCAAAACATTTGTTCTAGACTCAACAACGTCAGCGATTCGATCAAGCAGGGGGCTCCTAAGTCGGGGATGGCTCTGATTACCAACTTGTAACGCCCACGATGCGGCTATATCTCCCACGTGTCGAGGCACGACATAGAGGCATAACCGCATAGTGGTTTTGTCGCAAGAAGGGTCATCTTCACACAATCCCATGTAATGAACAAGAATGGGATAAAGAGTTGGCTTACAATCGCCACTTCACACAATACATAAATATCATTCATACATCATCCAAAATACAATCATATAGACCGACTACGGCCAAAATCCAGATGAAAATAAGACAACCCCAAATGCTAGATTCCCGATCGTCCCAACTGGGCTCCACTACTGATCATCAGGAAAAGACACATAATAACGACCACGTTCCTCGTCGAACTCCCACTTGAGATCGACGCCATCATCTGCACTGGCATCGTCGGCACCTGCAACTGGTGTTGGAAGTATCTGTGAGTCACGGGGACTCAGCAATCTCACACCCGCGAGATCAAGACTATTTAAGCTTATAGGACAAAGAGGTGCAAAGAGGTGGAGCTGCAGCGGCAAAAGCATATATGGTGGCTAACTTGCGCAAATGAGAGCGAGAAGAGAAGCAATGGAACGGGCGTCATCTAACAATGACCAAGAAGAGGTCCTGAACACCTACTTACGTCATACATAACACAGACCGTGTTCACTTCCCGGACTCCGCCGAGAAGAGACCATCACGGCTACACACGCACTTGGTGTATTTTAATTGGGTCAAGTGACAAGTTATCTACAACCGGACATTAACAAATCCCATCTGCCTCATAACCGCGGGCACGGCTTTCGAAAGATAATACCCTGCAGGGGTGTCCCAACTTAGCCCATCATAAGCTCTCACGGTCAACGAAGGATAAACCTTCTCCCAGAAAGACCCGATCAGTCTCGGAATCCCGGTTTACAAGACATCTCGACAATGGTAAAACACGACAAGCAAAGCCTCCCGAATGTGCCGACAAATCCCGATAGGAGCTGCACATATCTCGTTCTCAGGGCACACCGGATTGTCCAAGCTTCCGGTAGGCCAGACCAGAGTTGCCCCTGGTGGCCACCGGCGACTGACAGTTTGGACCAATACTCAGACGAGCACTGGCCCGGGGGTTTAAAATAAAAATGACCCTCGGGCTCTAGAAAACCCGGGGGGAAAAGGTATAGGTCGCAAATGGTAAAACCAAGGTTGGGCCTTGCTGGAGGAGTTTTATTCAAGGCGAACTGTCAAGGGGGTCCCATAAATCACCCGACCGCGTAAGGGACGCAAACTCAAGGAACATAATCCCGGTATAACAGTAACTAGGGCGGCAAGAGTGGAACAAAACACCAGGCATAAGGCCGAGCCTTCCACCCTTAACCAAAATATATAGATGCATTAATTAAATAAGAGATATTGTGATATCCCAACATATCCATGTTCCGACATGGAACAAACTTCAACTTCACCTGCAGCTAGCAACGCTATAAGAGGGGCTGAGCAAAAGCGGTAACATAGCCAAACAACGGTTTGCTAGGAAAGGTTGGTTAGGGGCTGACATGGCTGAAATAGGAGACATGATATAGCAAGTGATAGGTAGCGAGCATGGCAATAGAGCGAACAACTAGCATAGCAAAGATAGAAGTGATTTCGAGGGGTGGTCATCTTGCCTGCAAGATTCTCAGAGTTGTCGAAAGCTTGATCCTCGTAAAC
>NC_057805.1:475216518-475483740 GCF_018294505.1 Triticum aestivum | reverse complement strand
GGCGGTGGAGAGAGAGGCGGGTGAGGTGGCGCGCGCCGATTGGCTGCGGACGGTGCGTCCGGCCGACGGCGGACGTGTCCGGCGCGGCGCGAGGAGAGGGTTAGGGTTTCGTCTGCAAATGTATTTCGGGATGTCCACCTATAAATAGGTAGAGGGAGCTAGGAGACTCCAAATGAGGTGCGGTTTTCGCCCACACGATCGTGATCGAACGACCTAGAGCATGGAAGAGAGTTTGGTGGGTTTTGGGCTGGTTTTGGAGGGGGGTTTTGCTGGATACTCAAATGGACTTAGCGGAGGCCCGGTTAACCGATGGAGAACCAAACGACCTCCGAATGGAACGAAACTTGACCGGTAGTCTCCGGGTGGTATAATAAAGCCACTTGACAAGCCTCGGTCCATTCCGAGAAAGTTTGACACACGCACACGAAAGAAAACTAGAGGGGTGCACCGGAGGAGATAGGAGCGCCGGATTGGAAAACGGACAACGGGGAAAATGCTCGGATGCATGAGACGAACACGTATGCGAATGCAATGCACATGATGATATGATATGAAAATGCATGACATGACAAAATACAAAACGAAAGACAAAACCCAACAACGGAGGGAAAAACATATCACATAGCCGGAAATGGCAAGAGTCGGAGTTACAAATATGGCAAGTTACATGCGAGGTGTTACAGGGAGGGGGCACATCAGCCCACTAAGGGGTTGTGCGCCCCTCCCACCCCATCTCACGTAACGTGGAGAGGTGGGGGCGCCTGCCCTAGGGCAGCCACCCCTCCCGGCTTGGGGGGCAAGTTTCCTAGGGGTGGGGGCGCCCAAACCCATCTAGGGTTTCCCCTGTGGCCGCCGCCCCTCCCCTAGGGAACCCTAGGGCACCTCCTCCACCCCCTTCCCCCTATATATAGTGAGGGAGAGAGAGGGCAGCCGCACCCCTTCCCTGGCGCAGCCCTCTCCTCCTCCAACTCTTCCTTCTCCTCCGTAGAGCTTGGCGAAGCCCTGCAGGAATACCACAAGCTCCACCACCACGTCGTCGTGCTGTCGGAGTCCTCCCTCAACTTCTCCTCTCCCCTTGCTGGATCAAGAAGGAGGAGACGTCCCCGGGCAGTACGTGTGTTGAACGCGGAGGCGCCGTCCGTTCGGCGCTAGATCGGATCTTCCGCGATTTGAATCGCCGCGATTACGACTCCATCAACCGCGTTCTTGTAACGCTTCTGCTTAGCGATCTTCAAGGGTATGAAGATGCACTCCCTATCTCTCGTTGCTAGTATCTCCTAGATTGATCTTGGTGACACGTAGGAAAATTTTGAATTATTGCTACGTTACCCAACAGTGGCATCATGAGCAAGGGTCTATGCGTAGATTCTATGCACGAGTAGAACACAAAGTAGTTGTGGGCGATGATTTGTTCAATTTGCTTGCCATTACTAGTCTTATCTTGATTCGGCGGCATTGTGGGATGAAGCGGCCCAGACCGACCTTACACGTACACTTACGTGAGACAGGTTCCACCGACTGACATGCACTTGATGCATAAGGTGGCTAGTGGGTGTCTGTCTCTCCCACTTTAGTCGGATCGGATTCGATGAAGAGGGTCCTTATGAAGGGTAAATAGCAATTGGCATATCACCGTTGTGGCTTTTGCGTAGGTAATAAACGTTCTTGCTAGAAACCCATAGCAGCCACGTAAAACATGCAACAACAATTAGAGGACGTCTAACTTGTTTTTGCAGGGTATGCTATGTGATGTGATATGGCCAAAAGGATGTGATGAATTATATATATGTGATGTATGAGATTGATCATGTTCTTGTAATAGGAATCACGACTTGCATGTCGATGAGTATGACAACCGGCAGGAGCCATGGGAGTTGTCTTAATTTATTGTATGACCTGCGTGTCAATGAAAAACGCCATGTAATTACTTTACTTTATTGCTAACCGATATCCATAGTAGTAGAAGTAATAGTTGGCGAGACAACTTCATGAAGACACGATGATGGAGATCATGATGATGGAGATCATGGTGTCATGCCCGTGACGAAGGTGTTTATGCCGCGCCTCGAAGATGGAGATCAAAGGCGCAAGATGATATTGGCCATGTCATGTCACTTTATGATTTGCATGTGATGTTTACATCCTATTTTCTTAGAACGACGGTAGCATAAATAAGATGATCCCTCACTAAAATTTCAAGAGATGTGTTCCCCCTAACTGTGCACCGTTGCGAAGGTTCGTTGTTTCGAAGCACCACGTGATGATCGGGTGTGATAGATTCTAACGTTCGCATACAACGGGTGTAAGCCAGATTTACACATGCGAAACACTTAGGTTGACTTGACGAGCCTAGCATGTACAGACATGGCCTCGGAACACAAGAGACCGAAAGGTCGAACATGAGCCATATAGTAGATACGATCAACATGAAGATGTTCACCGATGACGACTAGTCCGTCTCACGTGATGATCGAACATGGCCTAGTTGACTCGGATCATGTATCACTTAGATGACTAGAGGAATGTCTATCTAAGTGGGAGTTCATTAAATAATCAGATGAACTTAATTATCATGAACATAGTCAAAAGGTCTCTGCAAATTATGTCGTAGCTTACGCTTTAGGTCTACTATTTAAGATATGTTCCTAGAGAAAATTTAGTTGAAAGTTGATAGTAGAAATTATGCGGACTGGGTCCGTAAACTGAGGATTATCCTCATTGCTGCACAGAAAACTTATGTCCTTAATGCACCGCTCGGTGTGCTGAACCTCGAGCGTCGTCTGTGGATGTTGAGAAACATCTGACATACACGTTTTGATGACTACGTGATAGTTCAGTGCGTAATGCTAACGTTTTAGAATTGTGGCACCAAAGACGTTTTTGAAACGTCGCAGAACATATGAGATGTTACAAAGACTGAAAATGGGATTTCAGACTAGTGCCCACGTCAAGAGGTATGGGACCTCTGACAAGTTTCTTAAGCCCGCAAACTAAGGGAGAAAAGCTCAATCATTGAGCATGTGCTCAGATTGTCTGAGTACTACAATCGCTTGAATCGAGTGGGAGTTAATCTTCCAGATGAGATAGTGATGGTTCTCCATAGTCACTGCCACCAAGCTATTAGAGCTTCATGATGAACTATAACATATCAGGGATAGACATGATGATCCTTGAGCAATTTGCGATGTTTGACACCGCGAAAGTAGAAATCAAGTAGGAGCATCAATTGTTGATGGTTAGTAAAACCACTAGTTTCAAGAAGGGCAAGGGAAAGAAGGGATACTTCATGAAACGGCAAATCAGTTGCTGCTGTAGTGAAGAAACCCAAGGTTGAACCCAAACCCGAGACTAAGTGCTTCTGTAATGAGGGGAACGGTCACTGAAGCAGAACTACCCTAGATACTTGCACTACAAAAAAATACACTTCCGTGATGATACATGTTTGTCACAGAGGGTCGCGTTTTTTGTCATGCATGTACATCCATGACAAATTTATGACAGAATCAAGATAGTCATACATGTGCTGTCGTAGAACTGTTCCATGACATTACCAAAATTATCATCACGGAAGTGTCCACTTCCATGCCGATAAATCGCGCGTCACAGAAGTGCTTTCGTCAAGGGTGACCGACACATGGCATCCACTGTAACAGAACACCGTTAAGCTATCAGGTCGGGTTTTGGATCCGATAACCCGTTAACAGCCCCGACCAATGGGGATTTTCCACGTGTAATATGATCATTGGCTAGAGGAAACACGTGTCGGCTCATCGTTGGGACAGATGTCATCCACTCATTGGACGGAAGGCGCCTATGATACGTCGACACGTGGCACGGCCCAACAGAGGCCCATTCCTGTGAAAAGGCCGACCCGTTTGACTTGGTCAAAAGGTGGCGGTCCGGCCCATGGAAAGCCTGTTAACGGCCTGTTTGCATATAGCCCATTTACAGCTCGCTAACCCAAGGCTCGTTACACCCTATCCGAATTAGGCCAAGTAGCGTCATCTGGGCCATCCAATATGATTCCAGCCCATTTTCACTTCTGGCGCATGTATGGCCCATGACGTCTTTCGGCCCATATGTGGCCCTATGTAACTCTTGGCCTATTAACAGCCTGTGGTGAAACTGGCCCGTAATGAACAGTGTATCACTTTACACTCATTAACGGCCCATGGTGAAACTGGCCCGTAATGAACAGTGTATCACTTTATACCCATTAACGGCCCGTTATTCCGTTGGTCCGTTTCCAGCCCATGTTATCTTTTGGCCTTCTCAGAGCCCATTTATTCTTGGGCTCATTTCCAGGATTCGTTTACTTACGGCCCGTTACTGTCATTTTCTGCTTGTGGGCCAAATTCAGCCCATGGTTACAGTCGGCCTGTTTGTGGTCCGTTAATACGTTGGGCCGTTTTCATAGCGTCATCAAATACGGCCTATTAACGATTGCCCATTATGGTCGGCCCATGAACGGACGATTCCAACTCTAGCCCGTTTACGGCCATAATGCGGTCTGTTTGGCCCATGTTTGGCTAATCGATCATACGGCCCGTATAAGGCCCATTGATGATACGGCCCGCAGAAGGCCCATTGTTTCTACGGCCCATAGAAGGCCCATTGTTTCTATGGCCCGTAGAAGTCCCACTGTTTCTACGACCAGTAGGAGGCCCAGTGTCACTACGGTAAATATTAGCCCATGGTTATTGTGGCCTAGTTTAAAAAAATAGGTTATTGCAGCCACTAGCTAACCGCGGAAAAAGAACTGCAATGACTACAAGCAAACAAATAAGCAAGACAACAAGGAAATAAATAAGCAAGCAACTAACGCTAGGCTATCACGACTATTACACATATTACATCCACTGGGCATCAAAGTTCGCCACCAGTGCAAATATAGGGAACAAAGCAACATATCATATACACTGGTTGTCAAAGTTGGCGACCAGCGCAAATAAACGCCATAGCAAAACAAATCCAGAACTGAAACCACTTCAGAAGATCTCAAGAAACAATATCCTGGGTACCCATAATGCTGGCAAGATGCTTAGCAAGCTTATTAACTTTCTCTTGTTTGGCGCTTAAATCCTCCAGCGCTTGCTGTTGCACCAGAAAATATGCATCTGAATTCTGCAGGGACTTCCTCAGTCCTTCAGCTTCCTGTCGCAGCACATCTGATCGATGTCTTTCAACTTGAAGTTGAGACTCAAGAAGACGAACTGATTCAGGCAGCGAGTTCGAAGAGCTTGTGCCAGCAGTAGTGGCCAGTAACTCGAACACTACATCAAGACAGGACTTTTGGGTTCCCTCACTGTCGTCAAGATAGTTTTTATCAGCTTTCTTGGAGACCAACAGGGATGTCTCACTATCTTGAACCTTATCTGCATTACTTCCTTTACCATTGGATAACGCGGTACTGTTCTCCAATATTTTGTCCGCATTCTAAAAGAGAAACAAGCAGACACATCACATGTTTACCATGTTGTATATGAAACTCATTTTGGTAAATGAGTTCAGTAGTAAAGTGGACAGGATAACAGCATGAAACAAACATATATCTATGTACCATGGTCACTTTATGGTCTATATCATTCTAGTTTTTGTTGCCAAATCAAGATAGAGACACAGTTCAAATAATATTTGTTCAAGACAAAGCAGAATAGACAGAATATAAGTGTGGGTAACTATAGAGCAATAACAACACTTGTAATGTGCATGACATGAGAACATAACTGTTTATTCAATTGAAACTGAAATCAACATAGAGCAGGTTACAACAGCAAACCAGTTAAAGAAACAGGTTTAAAACATACCTGTTGCGCCATTGGAGTTTCAATTCCATCCTTCAAATTTGAAAATAGTTGGTATGAGTAAATACAGTAATGCAAGAGCAAAGGAGTATGAACCATAGCTACAGAACCTGACCTGAGAACAAATCTTCTTCTCCTTTAAGCGTTGAGTTGGGATTCGGAGTGGTGGTCCTCGTGCTTTGGGCACTGCAGTTCCCTTACTAACTGCTCGTGTTTGGGTGCTCTGTGGTGGAGACGGTGCTGTGTCAACTGGAACTGGGTTACTATCTGCCGGGGTTGGGGTTAGAAGGGGTGTAGCTGGTTCTCTGTCCAACTGGGTAGGGGTACAATCTGCGAGAGTCTGGGTTATGTGTGGTGGATCTGGTCCTTGGGCAAGTACAACCGTGGTTCTATCTGCATCAACTGGTAGCACTATCTTTTCTGAAGACCGTGTTGTTACTCCCTTAGATACTGCCATCACGCTCTCCAATTCAAATGGCTGATAAACAAGAAAAGTAATTGAAAGTATAGACATTGTATGATAGACAGGTGCAATGGATAGTGGGGAATAAAAGAGGGCATGAAATAATTCATATTTATGTTGTCTAACCAAACAGGATAGCATGACACAATTTCACATATATGATGGCTAACTAAACAGGATAGCATGACACAATTTCACATTATGATGGCTAACTAAAAAAGATGGAAAGACATAGTTCAAAATATGAGACTATGTAAACAGGATGACATGACATAACTATATAATGTGTTTATTAAATAGGTTGGCATGCCATAATTCACATACATTCACGGATAGAATGCCATAATTCAAAATATGATGACTGTAAACACTAAACAGGATGAGATGATATAACTATATGATGTCTTTATTAAATGGGTTGCCATGCCATAATTCAGATAGATGATGTGTATGTACTATGTAAACATGATGGCATGATATAATTCAAATATATGATTTATATAGTAAGCAAGTAAGCAGATGGCAATCCATATATGATGTAAAAACTAAGCAATGCAAGACAACATGCATGACATGGGTAATATAACCCTGCCAAGTTTGAGCATAGACCTCAGGGGGGAAATAGGACTGGTCATCAGTCTCTGAATCCTCCTCTGAGGAGCTCTCTGTAACCAGCAAGATGTCTGCTTCAGCAGGTAGCATTGTCTGCTCTGAATACCTTGTTTTCACTCCAGATACTTCCATCACCGCTTCAAATGGCTGATGCACAGGAAGAGTAGTTGAATATACAAACGTTGTCGACAAATGGAACACGTAATACAAAAAAATGATAGCATGATATAATTCACATACATGATGATTGGCTAAACAACATGGCATTGCATAATTCACATATATAATGCCTTTGCAACAAGATAGCATTGTATAATTCACATATATAATGTCTTGCAACAAGATGGCAATGCATAATTCACATATATGGTAATTAGACACTGAACAGGTGGCATTCACACAAAGCATGTCTAAACTAATCAAATGACATAGCAATGCGAGACACCATACGCACGATATGAGCAACATAACCCTGCCAAGTTAGAGCATACACCTCGGGGGGGAATAGGACTGGTCATCTGTCTCTGAATCCTCCTCTGAGGAGCTATCCGTAACCAGCGAGATATGCGCTTCGTCAGATAGCATAGTCTGCTCTGAAGACCTTGTTTTCACTCCAGAATTTGCCATCACCGTGTCAAATGGCTGATGCACACGAAGAGCAGTTGAATGTACTAACATTGTTGACAAATGTAATATGTAACGAAAAAAAGGATGGCCTGATATAATTTACATATAAGATGACTGGCTAAGCAGGATGGCATTGCAAAATTCACATATATGATGCCTGGCTAAACAAGATGGCGTTGCATAATTCACATAAACGATGAATAAACTAAACAGATGGCATTCGCACAAAGGATGTCTAAACTAAGCAGATGACATATTTGATGTATAAAGTAAGCAATGCAAGACACCATATGCATGATATAACCAACATCAGCATGCCAAGTTAGAGCGAAGACCTCAGGGGGTAAATAGGAGTTGTCTTCTCCTTCTGAATCCCCCTCAGAACAGATATCTTCCTCTCGATTACAATCCGAAATGCGTGGAGGGGGGCTGCCTTTGCGCCTACCATGGAGCGACGTCTGCATGAAATTTTATTGCCACGCAAGGCTCGTCTCTTTTGCTCTACATGTTCAGTTCCATTGTTTACAATAACTGTCATGCATAGGAATAAAACATAGTGAGATTATGTAAGGAGTGCATGCAGAAATCCAGAGTGATGGTAGCAACCTGTGGATAGACCCAAAACCAATAATAGCAGGCAGATAATGGCTTCAGTTAAAAAATACAGATAATGGCTTCTTTACTGTTTGTTTCCCACCCAACATGAAACTCATAGTAGACACCGGAGATTAACCAGATAGTAGATAGATACTATTGATAGCGGCCCCGATATGTACCCCACAACCATTTAAAAACTCAAGTTTGACCATTAGTTTGGAGCTGACTCAGAGTCTAATCGGTGAACAGGACGATAAAGTAGCATGTAATATTAAGCGATGCATAACGTAAGCAGACACGAAAGAGTGCGACCTCTCTTGCGGACCCGTGTAGTCCTCGAGGTCATCTGCTCGGTTGATGATGGTAATGCAGTTTTCATGGCTGCCAGCGGCGGGGAAGAAGATCTGAGGCGGCGAAAGACAGTCTGGAGGCCGGATCCCTGCTGTGCTGGACCCTTCTGTCGTTGGAGCAGCTGAGCTGGGGTGGACGACGGCGCAGCAGGAGCGGGACAAACCACGCAAGGTTTTCTTTGACAACTATCTGTAAGAGAAGTAATTCTGTAAGGGCTCGTTTGAATTGGAGGATTCCAACAATGCAGGGATAGGAAATAGACAGGAATAGGATAGGAATGCACGTGCAAAACAGAGAATTTAAAAACACAGGATTTCTGCCAATCTGGGTGTTTGATTCACAACAATTGGAAGATCACAGGATGCAAAGAAGCATGGTGAGATTAAGTCAAACCACAAGAAAATGTACGGTTATAATGCTATTATGCTACTATCTCTTAGTCTTGTGCTTCATGAATAGGAATTTGAAAAGGAGGACAAGTGAAAATTAAAATTCCTACGTTTTTTCTTTCAAGGAGACACTAAAGGAACAAATCCGTGTGCTCAGTGGACAATATATATAACATGTAGAGTAAAAAAGAGATGCAACAAGTGTACAACCTGTTTGGCGAAGCCATGTCGATCTTAGTGTGATTGGGTTGGCCGGTGAGGATGCTCCGGCTGACTTTGCTGTTGGAGGAGGAGAAGAAGATCTTAGGCATGTGGAGATGGAGCCCGAGGTACTACTCCGCTGTGATGGAGGGTTTCATCGTTGGAGCAGCTCCGGTGAGTTGTACGACGCCGAGGCTGAAGCAGGACAAGAGAGACAACGAACAACGTTAACCTGAGTGGAATTCTAATAGCATCTCCAATACATGACGTAAAATACATAACCACAAAGTGCTAGATGTAAAATACATCAGCCGCTCATCTCTGAACTTAACTATCAAAACTGAACTTAACTGTCAAAACTAAACTTAACTGTCGAAACTGAACTTAATTGTCGAAACTGGATTTTGCTGTCAAAACTGAATTTTGCTGTCGAAACTGAACGCACTAGCAAGGTGAGGCTACACGTCGGTCGACTGACTTTTTCATCTCTGGTCAGTGAATTTTGCAGCCGTTGGATACGAAATCAAGGGCATGCGGTTCATCTTCAACCTCCACCCCCATGAGCCGCCAGCCACTACCGGCCAAACAGCAGCCCCCACCGCCCCGAAAACACTCCCCACCGCCGGTCCGCCGCCGCCCCGGCCATCCCTCTAGCCTCCCCCCCCCCCGTGCCGAGCTTTTTCTCCGGCGATCCCCACGCCATCGCCCCGCCAACGCCCGCCACCGCCCCCATCCTGAACCCTAAGATAGATAGTGGGGTACCTCTCCGGCGAGCCCCCCTCCCTGCTGCGGCTGGTTCTTCCTTCACCCC
This sequence comes from Triticum aestivum, assembly GCF_018294505.1. NCBI lineage: Eukaryota > Viridiplantae > Streptophyta > Magnoliopsida > Poales > Poaceae > Triticum > Triticum aestivum. The sequence goes on along the minus strand of NC_057805.1, from coordinate 475,473,885 downwards.
GGCGAGCCCCCCACCCCCTGAAAATCGACTGACCCAAAAGTCGATTCAGTCGACTGAAGTGTAGCTAAATCGGAGCAGCATCACAAGCAAGAGCAAGAGCGAGAGCAGCAGCGCGAGCAAGAGCAATAGCAAGAGCAGACCAGGCAGGGGACCGAGAGCAAGAGCAGAGCAGCAGCGCGAGCGAGAGCTAAAGCAGCAACAACTCCTACTGATGTGGACGTCGCCGCCGAGGGAGCGACGCCATGGAGGAAGTGGCCGGCGACGCCGCCGTGGATGGAGCCGCGCCGTGTCGGCTCGGGACCGAGCGCCGGCAGCACCGTGAGATCGAATCAAGAAGAAAATGCGGCGATTAGTGTACAACCTCTTTGGTGGCGCCGATTAGGCCGCAGCTTCATCTGAGGAAACGGTGATGATGATGCTCTTCCGGTGGTGCAGGTGAAGACGGCGGTGTGGGAATGGAGGTGGCGCGAAAGACGAGGGGAACGTCGGGGCAGCTCCTTGGAGGTGGAGGACGGGGTGGCTGAACCGGCGGGACGATGAGATCGACGACGGATCCTCATCCGGTACGGTGGATGAGGGACGTCGAGGTGTTGCTGTGGACGACGTCGTCGGGGAAGAGGCTCCGGCTGGGTGGCGGACGGAGCAGGGTGTGGGGTTTCGTCGCGGGTTTTCGCGGCCTCGGTGTACGAATGGGTGGGCGGATGGGATGGCAGTGGGGAACCATGGCTTAGAGACGCGCTTGTCCGAAATGTGGGGTAAGTTACGAAAGTACCCCCACCGATTTGAGGCGGTTCTTTCGGTTCAGGGGTACCACGGGCATTTCGCGTGTCGGGATTTCACAGGAGGTGGGAGTTTTCGCGCGCGTTGTAATTTCGGAATAGCAAGGCGCGGGTTGAGATGGAGGGAGTTGTCGGAGCACAACGAGACAAAGATATATCTTAAATATTTCGGGCTAACAAGGCGCGGGTTGAAATTTCCGGACAAGCCTAACGTGTACTGTACCAAATCAATGCGCACTACAAATGTCATTCAAAACTTTGAATTCATGTTATGTTCAATTAAAATATTTCGCTACGTGTATAATGCATGCAACCTACTACTCAAATGAACGTTTTAGTGCATTCCAAACGTATATACTACCGCTTCAATATGAACTAAATTTGAATTCGTTTCTCTATTTGAATAAGATCTACAGTAATGATTGTTGTGAAGTCAAAGCATTTGAATTCGTTTCTCTGTTTTAATAAGATCTACAATCATCATTATTGTCAAGTTAAACCATCGTTTGTGTATTATCTTCACAGCACACCACATGATTAGTCTCGAGTTACATATGAACTATGTGTACTATATGAACTCGAACTAGATTTTTTGAATCCACTTTATTTTGATTTCAAATCACATTACATTTCTAGCTCTAGCTAGATCTTCATAATCTAAACCATGTCTCATATGTATAATGTGTTTATCACATTATGTATGGTGCCCCGCCCCCTACGCCTACAAGTATTTAGATGTGAGTTGCAAACACCACACATTACCACAAATTCAAATAAAATGTGAGAATGTTCGATATATAGTATTGTTTAGATTGTTCGATATTTAGTTGTAAGCTGCAAACGCCACACATTATCACAAATTCAAATAAAATGTGAGATTGTTTGATGTATAGTATGGTTTAGATTGTTCGGCATTTAGCTGTGAGTTGCAAACGCCATGCATTATCACATTATGGTATAACATGTGCACAGCACGTGTATCACCGCTATATTCATGCATGCAATGTTTAAAACACTATGATCTCCTATTCAAATATATGAATCCGCTTTCATATCAAATTATGATCTTTGTTAGTCTCTTACACCCACACAATCCTCTAACCTTTGTAGCTACCACTAACTTTCTCTCGTGCATGCACACGCCCTCCTCGCCCTCCCCCTCCCTCGGCATTCTATCCACCGGGCACATTCATTTTTTTCTTTAGGTCGTTCTCCCAGAGTCTCCACAACTCCTTTCCGACACACACCGATCGATAAACCTCTCCAGCGATGCCTGCCTACAACATACACACACACCTTCAATCTCCTCCTTTATGTGTCCTTGCCTCGTGTCTCTCATACGGTCAGACACACGTGTAAACTCTCGCCCCTCTTTTCATCGATCTCACAACCGCACACTCCTCCCCCTATCTAGCTAGTAGTTGGGCCTCTCGCACCACCTCCTAGCTCCATTCTCTCTGTCTATCCGTCTCGCTGGGCCTTATTTGCCTCTAACAAATGGACGTACACCGACCGATCTCTCGCTATACATATAGCTAGCTAGGTCCTTATAACTCGTTTTTACCCACACGTCAATCGATCTACCTCATTAGTTGTGTCTCTCCCTTCCTCCGACAAACAACAATTGATCTACCGATCTAGTTAGGTTTGCTTACCAAACACATGGTTCCCCTTCATCATCCATGGATGCGTCCCGACAGATCTATCACGCACAGGCACACACAGAAACACATCCCCACTCTTATTGATAACATTGCAGTTCCACCCTCAGTTTGTCTAGTAGGCCTCTCCCACCATCTTCGAGAAGCAACTCCATCACCCATCCAGCACTCTACCCCTCTCCCTCCCTCTCCCTCCCTCTCTCTCTCTCTCTCTCTCTGTCCCATCATATTTCCCGTCCTTCAGTTATGTATGGATGTCGACCGATCTCCCTCAAGACATAGCTGGGTCTCTCCTTCTCAACACATATACGAGTCGTTCTACCTCTATAGTTAGGCCTCTGCCTACCCCTCCCCCACCCCCTCCCCCCACACACACCGATACATCGAGCGCTCTAGTCATGTCTCCCTGCCACACACAAACTTGACATGTGCCCTCTAACGTTCCGGTAGGCCAGTCGCCCTATATCTTTGACTTGCACACACACACAATTTCGATGGCTCTCTTCATCGATCTCGCACCCACCCACTTGATCCTCTCTTCGACTCTATCGATAGCTATGACCCCTCCCTCTCTTCTCGTGGATTGCCCGACCCTCTATGTATGATATGGATAGGCCTCCATTTCACACACATTGCATGCAAAATTTTGTTTGAGATGTCATCGACACATATTCCCACAAATAATTCACGAAATCAACCCCCACCCACCCCACCCCAAAACAAAAAACACTCACGAACGCGGTTTGTATCTCTCACACACACCCACGTAGGTGGGGGACGTGCACGAAGAGAAGAGGTGCATGCACGGCGCACGTACTCCCGTCTCTTTCCCAACCACACCCGCGCGGGTACACGGTGGAGCTCATTTCTGTACGAAAAAGGCAGCCCACGTGGTAATTTGGCACGTGTACTGGTTGTCCACTTGGTGGAGGGAGGATCGTCTACCACGGGTGAACAAACAAATTGCGACTTGACGTGTTATGTTAAAAAAAGAGGCAAACCATGTGGGGCCTACCTTAGAGGCAAGGCTCTATACACTGGAGTACTTTTGATGTGTCCCGTCAACTCGCAGAACGAGGAGAAGCTTGCTTAGTACGCCGTCTCCCCCGCCCACGGGCGCGGTGGCTCGCAGGATGAGGTGAAGCTTGCTCCGCCTTACGCCCGCTCCCTCGCCCATGCGCGCGGTGGCTCGCAGGACGAGGAGAAAAATTTACTACTCCCTCCGTTTACTCCTCGTCCCTACTACCTTGGTTATAGAGATTATATCATATTGTTTGGAATATATATGTCCTTTAGTAGATTTCAATATGAACTACTAGTACATACTCCAAACACTGATGTATATAGACGTATTTTAGAGTGTAGATTCACTCATTTTGCTCCGTATGTAGCACTCTCCCTCGCCCCTCGACCCTCGCCCACGTGGTGGACGTGCAGCAATTCATTCGGTCTCATATAGCCAGAACGATATATACTGCACTACCATTATTGCTCGACTTCCCGAAGAGGCGAAGAGCCAATCGCAAGGTTAATATTTTGGAGATGCCAAGCGCAAGGTTATAGGAGAACGAGTAGTAGGTGCCGCGTCATTTATAAATAAAGTTTTTTTTCTTCAGTGGCACGTACGCAATATGATAGGTTCATATGGAGAGAAAAGGAAACCGCTCCACTATATACATAGTCAGGACGGGCCAGCCTACACGGTTGCTTGCTGGGGTTGCTCTCTTCACACTCTCTCGCACAAAACGACTGTGGCCACATCTCTAACATCCCGGCGGATCACGTCCGCTTGGGGAAGGGGTGGATGCTTAGTGTAGATGCGGTGGCCGTCGCCGACGGCGAAAACCCACTGTCGGCACGTCCCGATCAGGGGTCCCCGCCGTTCTCTCTCACAAAGCCGGTGAGGTTGCCTTCGTCCCTTGCTCACTGCCGCGACGTGGGCAGTTGCCGCCTCCCGCCGCCCTCCTCAAGGTTGAGCTACGTCCCTCAGGTACAACTCCCTTTACAGCCGGCTTGCACCACTGCTCCAGCTGCCCACATCACTCCCTGTGGATATTTCTCTACTTCTTTGCCCCGCACATACCTCTACTGGCTTCTACGTACTGTATTTGTGATGAGTTTATGTCTCATCAACTAGTCCCAGTAATCTTATTCTAATCACGCTTCTTCAATTTCTTTGCCACAGGGATGCTCATCTCGATTTTGGTGAAACTGCACAAAATGATCCGATGGTCAAAAGGTTGCAAACTTCATTTATTAGGAAGCTCGAACGTTGCCAGCAAATTGAAGCCTGGTCAGGGTTCACGGTTCAAGGGCTAGGGACTGCATGGATCGTTTTTTCTTTAGCTGCCTCTGTTCCAAAATAAGTGTCAACTTTAGTAGTAGTACAACTTTGTACTAAAGTTTGCACAAAGTTGAGACACTTATTTTGGAACGGAGGGAGTACATATTTGCTATGATCTGTCAATCATTGAGATGCAATAGCATGCATGTTAGTCTCCTTTGTATTTGATGAAATGTTGCAACGGGCAACCTTGGACGCAAGATACATGTAACAGAAGCTGGAAGCTTCATAGCATTGTACAAATTTATCTCGCTGATAAATTACAGTACGTACTATACTAGTACTTCCTCCGTTCCTAAATATAAGTCTTTGTAGAGATTTCACCATGAACCACATGCGGATGTATATAGATGCATTTTAAGTGTAGATTCATTCATTTTGTTCCGTATGTAGTGGAATCTCTACAAAGACTTATCTACTAGTAATAGCTAGCCCCCACTACTAGGAATTCTCTATCCTCTCCTTGAGCCACATCATCAAAATTGATGTAGCCGTTAGATGAAGTAAATCAGTCCATAATAGCCGTCTGATCTAGACGTTGAGAGGCTCCGCACTAAGCCACATGCAAGCATGCAGAAATACCGTGGCACATGCATGTGAGTGGGTTTTAAATCACATCAACATGTCTGCATGCAAGCATGCACCGGTAGCATGCATGTAAGTGAGCTTTTAAGTCCCATTAACATGTCAAAAAGAAAAATATAATCCCATTATGCAGTAGGAGTTGGCTGATCTTTTTTCCTTACGTGGGATGATCTAAATGATGATGGGAGTTTATTTAGTTTGGCTACCACATTTGTCATGCGGTTATAGAGTTTTTTTAGTTCTATGAAATCGATAATTTTGCGCAGAGAGATATACCGCTGTTCCGCGGCAACGCGCGGGGACTCATCTAGTAATATTTAGGAACGGAGGGAGTACTATGTAAAGAGTTAGGTGTCGCACGGTGATAGTGTGAGGTGGGCCATGTAATCACTGAGCCTGCGTGTTTTCACTGCTCTTGCACGCCTCCGCTGTAAGAATGGAGAAAATTGTAATCTAGTAGTAGTACCTCCTTTCGCCGAAAGCGTGGGACATCCAGCAGTCCTACCACCTCAGTAATAAAGACCAATGAGCCGTCAAATCACATAGACCCAGCAGTAAGTTGGACGGACGAAGCAACCATCACTCTTGCGCCAGTGAGAGGTCGCGTCCGCTCTGCCCGGGCATGAATGCGGCACCGATTCTTTGGAGCGGCGCTGACCGTTTCGGGCGGGAAGCGCGCGCGGGCGATGGAGGGGCTTTGGGTGGGCCAGGCTGGTCAGGAGCGGGCGTGGCAGCTGTCCGCATGTCCCTACCGGACACGCCCGGAAACGAGAGGATGCACCGACTCTCGCGGCTAAAATCGTACACTACACAACATCTCTCTGTAGGAGTAGGTCGATCTGTCGCTCTCTCTAACACACACATGCTGTTAAACACACACACACACACACACACACACGCACGCACCTTGGTCCCGTTGCACCTTCTAACGTGACTTATTACACCTAGACGGAGGGAGTAGTAAGTATACGAGATACGGTGGCACACTGACTTAAGTCGAATACAAGTGCCCAAAATTTGTGTGCATGTTATAATAAGGATTCACTTAAAATAGTACGTGAGCGAACAGAGGGATCAATTGGACAGTGTTCCCGAGCAGTAGCGAGATGTGTGAGGTAAGATACACCGCTGGCGCTTTTAATTTTTCTTATTAATTTGTTTGTTTCACCCTCTGACTGGTGGGACCCAACGTACTACGTGGAGAGAGGTAAGGTGACTAAGGCTGCATTATTTCTGCACCACTGTGGATAGTCTTACCACCAAAGCCACATGACACGATTATGATTGAAATCCCAATGACTCCCACACACACAAAAAAACACGGCATGCTTGTCACACGAATGCAGGAATGTATAAAAGGTTATTTCCCTCTCGTTGAACATAACGGGAGGGTTGTGTAGCTGGTTAGCCTGTTCGCTCATCAAACTTGAGGTCTCGGGTTCGATAACTACACTTGAGCATAATTTGTGCCAGGAGGATTCTTTGACTGGTCAAAATGTTTTCTAGGGTTTGCACGCTTCACACTCTCTCTCCAGTATATATATACACGCTGGAGCCTCAGCGCTTGTAGTTGCTCTCTTCACACTCTCTCGCCCTCTCCCGCTGGAGCCTCAGCGCTTGTAGTTGCTCTCTTCACACTCTCTCGCCCTCTCCAGATCTAAACAAGACTTCGTTGGCCTCTCTCTCCCCTCACTGCTGCTCAAAGAGCCGGCAGGATCCGTCCGCCGGGAAGGGAAGGAGGCTTAACGCTGTCGCCGTCGGCGAGGGACTACCGGCGCAGCTGTTCACTTTCCACCCAGCGGCGGCGCGGGAGGGCCTCCGACCCCTTCTTCTTCGCCGCCGTCCCGTCGCCCACCGAACCACGCCCCAAGAACCTTAAGGTATAATTTACTTACTCCACATGGTTCAAAGAGGAAAGGAGTGGGGGAAAGTAGTGGGAAAAGTTGTATATAGCATGAATCTAGGACGTGGTTCAAAGAGGAAATGAAGGGGGAAAGTTGTATAGCATGAATCTAGGACGTGGTTCAAAGAGGAAAGGAATGGGGGAAAGTAGTGGGGAAAGTTGTATCGCATAAATCTAGGACGTGGTTCAAAGAGGAAAGGAAGGGGCGAAAGTACTAGTTCAAAAAGGAAAGGAAGGGACAAGGCTGTAGAGTTTGAGCAGGACTAGATTTGCTGCGCTCACATAGGGAAAGGTGTCTAAAGATAACAAAACTGGGACCAACACAAATATGCTCCTTGGTTGTTTGTTCTTTGTTGCAACAGACTGTGCATGACCACAGTACATCGGTAGATGCACATGGTGCTGGTGCGTCCACTGTCCCGTGCAACTCATTAGCTGTTGTTAATCTAAGGCCCTGTTTGGTTAAAAACTCCCTAGTCCCTACCTGCTTGGTTCCAGGGACTAAACATGGACTAGAGGTTATTAAATGACATGCTAAAAGACCATGTTACCCCTAGTAATGAACTAATAGAGACAAGGTGCGATGCGTGGCAGGGGCAACTGTTGGAAAAAGTCCCAAAAAGACTCCCTCGGGGTCTTCTTTCTTTAGTCCCAAATGCCCACTTTTAGTCCCTAAAAGTCCCTCCTGTTTGGTTTAGATGGGACTGACACGGAGTTTTTTTAGTCCCTACACCAAAATGTCCCTGTAAACAAACACCCTCTAATAATGCCGCTGGAAAATTGATGCAATGCCACAGTTAAAAGCAAATTACATGTTTAACGAATTTTATTGTTAATATAATCTCTATGTTAATATTAATCAATGCCACCGTTTGAGAAATGCTACTGTCTTGCTTTCTTTCCCATTTAGATAAGGTAGATGCTTCTTTTTGTTGGCTTCTGTGTCATCCACCGTTATTGACCACTAATTGTTTCCTTTGCACCTCTGTGTAAACAGGGTTATCTACTTCACCTCGTTGCCATTGTGACCTTTTGTTGCACTGCACAAAACACTTTTGTTTTAAGAGTGTTTTGTGCAGTTCAACCAAAATGTCACACCGACAACGTTGCTTGATTGCTTGATCTTAGTGGAACTGCACAAGAGGAGATCTTACTTCCTATCCGTTAAGGCGAATTTGGTTCAGATCTTCTTCTTGTGAGTTGTTTGAATTCCGCATCATGAGAGGTCAGTACTAGCCTTCTTTCACATGATTCTGCAGTGTGCTTTCATATGTTGTGCTACTTGTACGATAATGTTGCTTGATTTTAGTGAACTGCACAAATGGAGACAAGACTTCCAATCTGTATGTGCACCGTAATATCCCATTGAGGTAAGATAAGGATATTTCACAACTGCTGGCCTGTATTTTGCCACTTTCATCAGAAAATTAAGTTTAGTACTATACTTGTGCTCCCTAATTGACATGCCAAATCTTACATTGAAGGCGAAGCTTGTCTGTTATTGAACCAAGTGATGAAGGGGAAGAACAAGCGGAAGAAAAACAAAAATCAACTCCCGGTGCTGTAATGAAGCACTGGAACTGTGATGACACAAGTAATGATATAGTTTTGCATCTTAATTTATTGCTATGGCTGGAACGAGCAATTGTTTTGCCACTGATTTGATGCCACTCTTAATGTAATATGTAATTATCTCTACTTGTGCAAACAGGGATCTTCTTTGAAGATACCATATATTTTAGTGGAACTGCACAAGAAGATGTTGGAAACATTAAACTAATCGAGGAGTATATAGTAAGCATGGCCACCACCGTAGATAGCAACAGATGGTTCCGGAGAAGTGCTTCATCTGTATGCTCTACACAATAAGCCTCCTGACAAAGGTTGGTACTCGCCCACTGATTTCATCCATATGATTGAGCTTTGTCATCTCTATTGGTGTTGTGCTACTGTTTAGATACTGTCATGAAAAAGTGGTATTGTCCTTGAGAAGTGCTTCATCTGTGCTGTTTTAAATATTTCCTTTCCTTTTTTTCGAGCAAACAGGGATGCTAGCATTTAGTAGTCCTCTTGTCTTTGCACAACAGGATCATCTTCCTCTGAAGAAGAATATGGAGTACGTGAAGTGACTAGTTCCGATTATGCCAGGATGAAGAAGCCCTGTCTATCTTCTCATCAGAAGGAGCAGTTGAAGGATGGTTACATTACTCCCCACAAGACCAAACTAACTTCAGCTCAGAAGGACTGACAAATCTCCATTTTTTTGCTGTGATGCGCGAGTACAATGTTGTTCTAGGATTCTTTCTGGTGAGTTCCATTTTTCTAAAAGTGTGCTCTACATGGACCATGTATGTGCCTGTTGAAACTGTCAATTCATAGTACAGTTTGCTTTATACTAATCACTTTTTTGTATTTGTGCAAACAGGGGTGCTCAGCTTGATTTCAATGGGAACTGCACAAAATGTTCATGAATACATCGAATCATTCATTTCCACCACAAGAAAGGAGGTGCCGATAAGTTCAAGGCGTTGCAACATATAAGGGCGAAATCATACAAGCTACGCGCGAATTTGGTTGATTTTGGTGGAACTGCACAAAAAGAACAGCTGGTTTATTTAGCACGAGGTGCCATGTCAATGTCCGAACTGATGGCAAACCCTGCCCATTCCACAATCGTAGGCATTTGATATTTTGGAATGGGACAACCTTGTCAAATTTTGCTCATTGATTTTAGCAAGACATGCGTTTGATATTTTCGAATGGGACGCCCTTTGCTGTCAGCAGCGTCGATCAATTTTTTCTTTATTCTTTAGTTGTGAAGTAAATATTGCCTCTGACATGTGAGTCGCTGAGATGCATAATCATCGATTGTTTTGAATGTTCTCTATGAATTGCCAGGCCTGTGTGTTTGATTGCAATGTACAGAAACGCTAAAAAGCTGCTCAAACTCTTTGTACTCCTTCTGTTCCTTTTTACTTCGCACATTGTGAAAGTGCATACTTTTTTGTATAAGATTGGTCAAAGTAGAGATACTTTGACTGCAGACAAAACTTGTATGCAGACTAGAAAGGACCGGAGGGAGTACATGTGAAACTGCTGCAAACGAGGTGATCACCCTGGGAATAATGCTAGTACGTATTGTTTTGCATGTTCATCCAATGCCAGTGATACAGGAATTCGAACTAATCGAAATAAATTCATTCATACACGGTCGGATTTCATATAAACATGCCGGATTTCATTACATTTCATACATTCTTCAACTAAAAAGGGGTGCGCTGGAGGTATAATTAATTAACCGAAGCTACCCACCTGTGTCCCGCTGAGCCGAACAGAAGCTTCAGTGACTTAACTGCAGGTGCAGTTGCGTAACTGACATGTGGCCTGTTGGGCCCACGTGTCAGTCAGCCAACTGCACCAGCAGTTAAGTAGAAGCAGCGTTCTTCTCCAGCGCAGCTCTCCGACTCCACGTCGCCGCCAAGAAGCTAACCGGCCGTCAATGGTCAACCCGCCTAGCTTGGCTTCAACCGGAGGGTAGCAGCGGTGGCCTTACTTGGACCCGAGCGGCGGCGACCTACCGTGTTCTACTCTTCCTCGTTTTCTGTGTGGCGCGGCCTCGTTGGCAGCGGGGCGGGGCCTCGGCGGAGCCGGCGATGTCCTCTGTCTCGTTGCCGGCGGGCGGCGCCTCAGCGGAGCGGTGGAAATCCTCCCCCACGTTGCCGGCAGGGTGGGGCCTCGGCTGAGCCGGCGATGTCCTCTGCCTCGTTGTTGGCGGGGCGGGGCCTCGGCGGAGCCGGCGGTGTCCTCTGCCTCGTTGTTGGCGCCGCGGGGCCTCGGCGGAGCAGGGCCTCGTCGACGCCAGCGGAGCGGGGACTCGTCGGAGCCGGCATTGTCCTCTGCCTCATCCTCGGTCTCGCCAAACAGCGCCTCGCCCGCTTCATCGCCCTCTTTGCTAGCCTCTTTGTAGGCGGCCGCAGCCTCCGCCACCCGCATGCGGTACCGCCAGCGCTCGAGGCGGCCCTTGCGGGCGGAGCGGTACGAGTCGAGCAGCGCCTCCTGCTCCGCCCGCTCCGCGGCGATCTGCTCCTCCGCCTGCAGGTGCTCCTGGAGGAGATGGTGGTTGTAGGCGGCGTCGGCCTGCGCCTCCCGGAACTGCTCCTCACGCATCTGCCTCACCCTGTCCATATATTGGGCACGGGCCTCGCCGATGGTCATGGTGCAATGCACCGGCGAGGATGGCGCGGAGGAGGGGGTTGGCGCCGGATCGTCGACTACCATGTTCTCCATTGGGACGTCGTCGTCCTCCGGCTGCCTGCCGGCCAGCCGGTCGGCAGCAATGGCTGCCATCTCCTTGTGGTCCGTCGTCCGCCCGTCCCGAAGAGCGCTGGAGCGCGAGGAAGCCATGGTGGGCAGTAGTGGTGTGGACAGGAGAAAGGGAACGGATGCGGATGACTGCGGCTATGGCCGGCGCAGCAGTTTATATAGCAATGGTGGGCGGGCGGAGGGACGGACGTGTGGCGCCGGAGTAGCCGCCTCGGCAACCGCGTATCATTAATGTGGGCGGCAGATGGACGGACGGACGGCACTTGTGTCGTTTGAAGGCGGAGCAATCGCCTGCACCGGGAAGCGGGGCGGGCGGCGCTGACTGTTTCGGGCGGAAAGCGCGCGCGGGCGAGGAGATGACTTTACTTGGAGAGGATGACAATGGGGACCCACCAGGTCCATAGCCTCACGTACGCAAGTGCCTCCTTATTATATATATATATAACTATAATTTATTTTGCTTCCTCCTGGTTTCCTGACATCACGGTCCCACACCATTGTCAACCTATGTAGTAGTCAATAAACGAGAGAATTGCACAAGAAGCGGCCGACAGCTGGGACCAAGCAGCTCGAGCAGTATTTGTGTTTTTGAGGTGTGAGCACTGCAGAGTTTTTCGATGTTTAGCCCAGATATTAATTTTTCTCCTCTGAACAACAACGAAAACATCGCTGCAGGTATTAACTGGGCGGGCTGTGGCCCGTCTAGCCCAGGCCAGATATCCAGCCCAGATATTAATTTTTTTCAAGCTGAAAATGGCTAGCCCAGCTATACTTTTTTTAGGAATACCCAGGCAAGGTCAAGTTGTTATTCTCCGCCCCGCTGGGCTGCAAATCTTTCCTAGGAGGGATGCATTAGGCTTAACAAGAAAATGGGCTTTAAGAAATAATAAATGGGATGTAATTATAAAAACTGGGCAGTAACTATAAAAAATGCACCAAACACGTGATTACTTTATAAAATATTATTTTTGGATATTGAAAATTTTAATTTCATTAATTGTTGCGAGCGCAATGTTTCGTTGGATTTTTACGTAATATAAATTTATATTGAAATTGTATTTAATCTGACTAGAAATTTCGGGATAAAAATATTTCGGATCCCATCAAAATGTGGGAAATTTTATTGAATTCTGTTTTGAACGGTTGGTTGAAATGGGCTGTACTTTTAACAAACTGTAAATGGGCTGTAGTAAATTCCATTAGAATTCAAAAATGGGCTACACATTCTTACAAATCTCAAATGGGCTATAAGTTCTCTGCCACACACTTCTGGCCTTACTAAGTTGACGCGTCCCCTAAAAAAACAGAGTTGACGCGTATGCAAGGCTTTGTCAACTTATAGTCAACACACGGTTCTAGCAGCAGTGGCCGTTGGATGTCCATCCAACGGATGCCGTGCTTCTTCTTCAATCTCGGATATTCTAGCTTCACCCGCCCAAAAAATGATTCCTCCCCCTGACATCTGGGGCGCACCGTTTCGGAAGCTGACCTGTGGGCCTACTAAGTTGACGTACCAAGGGCTTTGTCAACTTAGTCCATATAAACGATTCTAGCTGCAGTGACCGTACGATGTCCATCCAACAGCCGTCGTGCTTCTTCAACCTCTGGTCTTCTTGCTCCAGCCGCCCAAAGCAGCGCCGGTCGTGCCGCCTGCTCCTGCCTCCCGTGGCCGGCTGTGCTGCCGCGGAGGCCTCACCGCCCCCTACTACTCCCACCGCTGGCCAGGCCATCCCTCCACTCACCCACACCCCCTGTTATTCTGCGGCGGCGGCAGCGCAGCCAAACCAGTGAACCCTCGTACTCCTCTCCGCGTGTGCATCCACTGCCGCGTCTTCCCCCGCTCCACGTCGTCCCCTTCCTAGGCCTCGCCGTCGTCCACCGCCCTGGTGCTCTCGGCGCGGCGTGGTCAACATGGTCAAGGAACGACTTCCATCGGACATGGACTGTACGTGGAGAGGCTGACAGCTGGGTCCACGGCAGCCGCAAGGAAGTGCCTCCTTATTACGCGCAAAATAATTATTCCTCCACCTGACAGCGGGGACCCACTGGACGGGCCACCGTATTTCGTGAAAAAATGATTCGCCCCCTGACTGCTGGGACCCACGAGCTACATCTTCGCACGCAAGGAAGTGCGTCCGAAAAAAAAACGATTCGCCCCCCTGACTGCTGGGACCCACCAGCTACATCTTCGCACGCAAGGAAGTGCGTCCGAAAAAAAACGATTCGCCCCCCGACTGCTGGGACCCACCAGCTACACCTTCGCACGCAAGGAAGTGCGTCCGGGCAAAAAAAACGATTCGCCCCCCTGACTGCTGGGACCCAGCAGCTACACCTTCGCACGCAAGGAAGTGCGTCCGGGCAAAAGAAACAAAACAATTCGCCCCCCTGACTGCTGGGACCCACCAGCTACATCTTCGCAGGCAAGGATGTGCCTGACAGTCGGGACCCACCTGGTCGAAGCGTACGTAGCGTTGTCATTCTGGTCGCGAACGTGTACGTACATACTGGTCGATGTAGAGGCGCGCACGTGTCGTAGTACAGGCGCGCACGTGTCGTAGTAGAGGCGCGCACGTAGCATGTACACGTACGTACAGCGGCCAGGGTGCAAGAAAGAAAATACGGCCACGTATGTGTACATACGGGCAGGGTCTCGAACGCCTACTCGCGCATACGTACGGCCAGGGCTCGTGTACATGGCTGGGTCGGAACGGAGAAACAGCGTCGTCGTCGTGTTCATGGGGAGGCAAGGGAATGCGTCGTGTTCATGGGGAGGCAACGGAATGCGTCGTGTTCATGGAGAGGCAACGAAATGCGTCGTGTTCATCGGGAGGCAACGGAATGCGTCGTGTTCATCGGGAGGCAACAGAACGCGTGGGAGCCAACCGGCTGGTGGGGAGAGCCGGAACTGGTCGGAACGGATGTTGTCGGTGTTCATCGGGAGGCTTGGACGGAACAGGCGATGGAAACGAGGCCTGGCGTACCGCAGAACGGAGGAAACGGACCTCCTACGTTCGGAACGGGGTCCTGTTGATCGGGAGGGTGTGGCGTACCGCAAAACGGAGGAAACGGCCTCTACGGTCGAAACGGGGTCCTGTTGATCGGGAGGGGTGTGCGTACCGCAAAACGGACGAAACGGACCTCCTACGGTCGAAACGGGGGTCCTGTTGATCGGGAGGGGTGTGGCGTACCGCAAAACGGACGAAACGGACCTCCTACGGTCGAAACGGGGGTCCTGTTGATCGGGAGGGGTGTGGCGTACGCAAAACGGACGAAACGGACCTCCTACGGTCGAAACGGGGGTCCTGTTGATCGGAGGGGTGTGGCGTACCGCAAAACGGACGAAACGGACCTCCTACGGTCGAAACGGGGGTCCTGTTCATCGGGGGGTGTGGCGTACCGCAAAACGGGACTCCAACGGGATACTGTTCATCTCCACCGTCGACCTCCTCCAGCCTCCACGGGCTCCTATTCATCCAGCCTCCACCGCGCGCTACTCCACCGGCTACTGTTCAACCACCCCTCCACGGGCACCCCTCCACCGTCTACTGTTCATCCAGCCCTCCACACCACGGGGTCCTGTTCAACCACCCCTCCACGGGCACCCCTCCACCGTCTACTATCATCCGGCCCTCCACCACACCACAGGGTCATGTTCATCCAGAGGCAACGCCACCGCTCACTGTTCATCCAAGCCCCCCCCCCCCGGGCAACGCTCACTGTTCATCCAATCGATCGGCTTCAGTTAGCAGCAGTAGCGAAGGAATCGCTCGATCGGGTTCAGTTAACGCCATCGATCGATCGCTCGGGTTCAGAAAACGCGTAGCCTCAGTGCAATCGCTCGGTTCAGTTAGAGCCCAACGCCTCGCTCTGGAGTTCAGTTAGAGCCAACGCCTCGCACACACGCGCGTACATGTAAGAGAGAAACACGCATCGCTCGGCCCCCGACCTCCCACCATAACCGGGAACTCCCTGAAATTTTCCTCCCCCTTGCTCCTACCACGGTTTTTTCCATCATGGACGGCCCAAAGAATGTCATGCAGCTGCGTCTCCGGCCCGCCCAGGACGAAAAGCCCATTTTCTGTCATGATTTTTTGTCATAGAAGTAGGAGCCCACCACATCTATGATTATACCGGGTTTTGTCACAATTATCGTCATAGAAGTGTCATATGTATGACAGAAAAAAAAATTGTTCGGCCCAAAATGTCATGGATGTGTCTTTTTTTTGTAGTGTTGGTAGATGGGAAGGCTGGTAAGGTCGACAGAAGTATACTGGATATACATTATATTAATGTGTACTTTACTAGTCCTCCTAGTAGCACCAGGGTATTAGATACCGGTTCGATTGCTAAGTGTTGGTAACTCAAAATAAAAGCTACGGAATAAACGGAGACTAGCTAAAGGTGAGATGACAATGTGTGTTGGAAATATTTCCGAGGTTGATGTGATCAAACATCGCATGCTCTCTCTACCATCGGGATTGGTGTTAAACCTAAATAATTGTTATTTGGTGTTTGCGTTGAGCATAGACATGATTGGATTATGTTTATCGCAATACGGTTATTCATTTAAGGAGAATAATGGTTACTTTGTTTATTTGAATAATACCTTCAATGGTCTTGCACCTAAAATGAATGGTTTATTGAATCTTGATCGTAGTGATACACATGTTCATGCCAAAAGATATAAGATAGTAATGATAGTACCACATACTTGTGGCACTGCCATTTGAGTCATATTGGTATAAGACGCATGAAGAAGCTCCATGTTGATGGATCTTTGGACTCACTCGTTTTTGAAAAGATTGAGACATGCGAACCATGTCTATTGGTGTATGCGCATGAAGAAACTCCATGCAAATGGATCGTTTGGACTCACTTGATTTTGAATCACTTGAGACATGCAAATCATACCACATGGGCAAGATGACTGAAAGGCCTCGTTTTCAGTGAGATGGAACAAAAGAGCAACTTGTTGGAAGTAATACATTTGATGTGTGCAATCCAATGAGTGTTGAGGCATGCAGTGGATATCGTTATGCTCTTACTTCACAGATGATTTGAGTAGATGCTGAGAATATTTACTTGATGAAACACAAGTCTGAATTATTGAAAGGTTCAAGTAACTTCAGAGTGAAGTTGAAGATCGTCGTCACAAGAGGATAAAATGTCTATGATATGATCATAGAGATGAATATCTGAGTTATGAGTTTGGTATACAATTAAAACATTGTGCAAATTGTTTCACAACTAATACCGCCTGGAACACCATAGTGTGATGGTGTGTCCGAACATCATAGATGCACCCTATTGGATGTGGGGGCATACCATGATGTCCCCTGTCAAATTACCACTATCGTTTATAGGTTAGGCATTAGAGACAACCGCATTCACTTTAAATAGGGCACCACATAATTCCGTTGAGATGACACCGTATGAAATATGGTTTAGAGAAACCTAAGCTGTCGTTTCTTAAAAGTTTGGGGTCGTGACACTTATGTGAAAAAGTATTAGGCTGATAAGCTTGAACCCAAAGCGGATAAATGCATCTTCATAGAATACCCAAAATAGTTGGGTATACCTCCTATTCTAGATCTGGAAGCAAAAGTGATTGTTTCTAGAAATGGGTCCTTTCTCGAGGAAAAGTTTCTCTCGAAAGAATTGAGTGGGAGGATGGTGGAGACTTCATGAGGTTATTGAACCGTCACTTCAACTAGTGTGTAGCAGGGCACAGGAAGTTGTTCCTATGGCACCTACACCAATTGAAGTGGAAGCTTATGATAGTGATCATGAAACTTCGGATCAAGTCACTACCAAACCTCGTAGGTCGACAAGGATGCGTTCTACTTCAGAGTGGTACGTAATCCTGTCTTGGAAGTCATGTTGCTAGACAACAATGAACCTACGAGCTATGGAGAAGCGATGGTGGGCCCGGATTCCGAGAATGGCTCGAGGCCATAAAATCCGAGAGAGGATCCATGTATAAAAGCAAAGTATAGACTTTGGAAGAACTACTTGATGGTCATAAGGCTGTTGGGTGCAGATGGATTTTAAAAGGAAGACGGACAATGATGGTAAGTGTCACCATTAAGAAAGCTCGACTTGTTGTTAAGATGTTTTCCGACAAGTTCAAGGAGTTGACTGCGATGAGACTTTCTCACTCGTAGCAATGCTAAGAGTCTGTTGGAATTATATTAGCAGTTACTGCATTATTTATGAAATCTTGCAGATAGGATGTCAAAACATTGTTTCCTCGACGATTTTCTTGAGGAAAGGTTGTATGTGATACAACCAGAAGGTTTTGTCAATCCTAAAAGATGCTAACAAGTATGCAAAGCTCCACCAATCCTTCTGAGGACTGGAGTAAGCATCTCGGAGATGGAATGTACACTTTGATGAGATGATCAAAGATTTTGGGTTTATACAAAGTTTATGAGAAACTTGTAATTTCAAAGAAGTGAGTGAGAGCACTGTAGAATTTTTGATGAGTATATGTTGTTAACATATTTGTTGATCAGAAATGATGTAGAATTTCTGGAAAGCATACAGGGTTATTTGAAAACTGTTTTTCAATGGAAAACCTGGATTAAGCTACTTGAACATTGAGCATCAAGATCTATAAGGATAGATCAAAAACGCTTAATAGTACTTTCAAATGAATACATATCGTGACAAGATTTTGAAGGAGTTCAAAATAGATCAGCAAAGAAGGAGTTCTTGGCTGTGTTACAAGGTGTGAGTATTGAGTAAGACTCAAGACCTGCCACGGCAGAAGAGAGAGAAAGGATGAAGGTCGTCCCCTATGCTTTAGACGTAGGCTCTACAGTATGCTATGCTGTGTACCGCACCTGAAGTGTGCCTTGCCATGAGTCAGTCAAGGGGTACAAGAGTGATCCAGGAATGGATCACATGACAGTGGTCGAACTTATCCTTAGTAACTAGTGGACTAAGGAATTTTCTCAATTATGGAGGTGGTAAAAGAGTTCGTCGTAAAGGGTTACGTCGATGCAAACTTTGACACTAATCCGGATGACTCTGCGTAGTAAACCGGATTCGTATAGTAGAGCAGTTATTTGGAATAGCTCCAAGTAGCGCGTGGTAGCTGCATCTACAAGATGACATAGAGATTTGTAAAGCACACACGGATCTGAAAGGTTCAGACCCGTTGACTAATAACCTCTGTCACAAGCGAGATATGAACAAACCCCATGGGTTTTGGATTCATTACAATCACATAGTGATGTGAACTATATTATTGACTCTAGTGCAAGTGGGAGACTGTTGGAAATATGCCCTAGAGGCAATAATAAAATGGTTATTATTGTATTTCCTTGTTCATGATAATTGTCTATTATTCATGCTATAATTGTATTAACCGGAAACCGTAATACATGTGTGAATACATAGACCACAACATGTCCCTAGTAAGCCTCTAGTTGACTAGCTCGTTGATCAATAGATGGTCGTGGTTTCTTGGCCATGGACATTGGATGTCATTGATAACGGGATCACATCATTGGGAAAATGATGTGATGGACAAGACCCAATCCTAAGGATAGCACAAGATCGTGTAGTTTGTTTGCTAGAGCTTTTCTAATGTCAAGTATCGTTTCCTTAGACCATGAGATTATGCAACTCCCGGATACTGTAGGAATGCTTTGGGTGTATCAAACATCACAACGTAACTGGGTCACTATAAAGGTGCACTACAAGTATCTCTGAAAGTGTCTGTTGGGTTGGCACGAATCGAGACTGGGATTTGTCACTCCGTATGACGGAGAGGTATCTCTGGGCCCACTCGGTAATGCATCATCATAATGAGCTCAACGTGACTAAGGAGTTAGCCACGGGATCATGCGTTATGGAACGAGTAAAGAGACTTGCCGGTAACAAGATTGAACGAGGTATGGGGATACCGACGATCGAATCTCGGGCAAGTAACATACCGATAGACAAAGGGAATTGAATACGGGATTGATTGAATCCCCGACATCGTGGTTCATCCGATGAGATCATCGTGGAACATGTGGGAGCCAACATGGGTATCCAGATCCCGCTGTTGGTTATTGGCCGGAGAACGTCTCGGTCATGTCTGCATGGTTCCCGAACCCGTAGGGTCTACACACTTAAGGTAATTCGGTGACGCTAGAGTTGTTATGGGAAATAGTATGTGGTTACCAAAGGTTGTTCGGAGTCCCAGGTGACATCCTGGACATGACGAGGAACTCCGGAATGGTCCGGAGGTGAAGATCGATATATTGGACGAAGGGTATTGGAGTCCGGAATTGTTCTAGAAGTACCGGGTGACAACCAGCGTGACCGAAAGGTGTTTCGGAGGCCCCAGCAAGCGTTGGGGGGCCTTATGGGCCAAGGGGAGGGGGCACATCAGCCCACTAAAGGGCTGTGCGCCCCTCCCACTCCATCTCACGTAACATGGAGAGGTGGGGGCGCCTCCCCTAGGGCAGCCACCCCTCCCGGCTTGGGGGGCAAGTTTCCTAGGGGTGGGGGCGCCCAAACCCATCTAGGGTTTCCCCTGTGGCCGCCGCCCTCCCCTAGGGAACCCTAGGGTGCCTCCTCCACCCCCCTTCCCCCTATATATAGTGAGGGAGAGAGAGGGCAGCTGCACCCCTTCCCTGGCGCAGCCCTCTCCTCCTCCAACTCTTCCTTCTCCTCCGTAGAGCTTGGCGAAGCCCTGCAGGAATACCACAAGCTCCACCACCACGCTGTCGTGCTGTCGGAGTCCTCCCTCAACTTCTCCTCTCCCCTTGCTGGATCAAGAAGGAGGAGACGTCCCCGGGCTGTACGTGTGTTGAACGCGGAGGCGTCGTCCGTTCGGCGCTAGATCGGATCTTCCGCGATTTGAATCGCCGTTAGTACGACTTCATCAACCGCGTTCTTGTAACGCTTCCGCTTAGCGATCTTCAAGGGTATGAAGATGCACTCCCTATCTCTCGTTGCTAGCATCTCCTAGATTGATCTTGGTGACACGTAGGAAAATTTTGAATTATTGCTACGTTCCCCAACACCGGAGAGCACCCGCAAGATGGTTACGAGGCACGGCCGGGAAGTCAGGCAGCCCTCGAGTGGGCTGGGCTTGCCTTGCCATATTTCCTCGAGACGGGGCGACGGGGTCACATTATCGTGAGTCTCTGCTCGTCTCCGCAAGCTAATAATACACAATGGTTTGGGTCTTTGTTCTGAGTTGGCCTCTAGCCTTTACACACTAACCATCACGAGAGAATAGTTATGGGCCTCGACGTCGCAGTATCAGCCGAAGCTTTGTCAGACGTCCAGTTCAGCATTGTGGCACGGCTGGGCCGGCACCACAGAGGTGGTGCCTAGGTCCGCCCTGCACGTAACGACCCTGAGTGCTACGGACGATGGGCCCAGACCCCGGAGTGCTTAGGATGTAGACCGGCGGGGACCTCTCTGCTGAGCCTAGGTAGGGCTACAACGTGTTGATTTTCCGAGGCCGGGCATTGACCCAGAAAAGTGTGTCCGGCCAGAGTAATCAAGCATGTTGGAAAACGTGGTGCACCCCTGCAGGGAAGATCTTTATTCGAATACCGTGTCCACGGTAATGGATGTTCAGACTTATATCTTGATCTAATACAACTAGAAATGGATACTTAAGTTATGTGGCTCCGGGATTGCTTTCTCGCAGGGAGTCGAGGAAGGATCTCTGGGCATTGTTACTACAACATGCTTGTTAATATAAACTGCTATTCTATACTCTTCTACATGCTGCAAGATGCTTGGAGCTGCTTGAAGATGCTAGTCTTCGATAGGCTAGGCCTTCCCCTCTATTCTGGCATTCTGCAGTTCAGTCCACAGATACAGCCCTTTCATTTGATACCAATGCATACTTAGTTTAGATCTGATGCTTGCGAGTACTTTGGCTGAGTACTCACGATTGCTTTGCTCCCCCTTTTCCCCCCTTCTTTCTTCTTTCTAGTTGTTGCAACCAGATGGTGGACCCTTGGAGCCAGATGCCACCGCCGACGGATACTACTACATGGAGGCCACCGAAGACCAGGAGTAGTTAGGAGGTCCCAGGCAGGAGGCCTTGCCTCTTCGATCGTGTTGATTTTGTGCTAGCCTTCTTAAGGCATCCTTGTCTAACTTATGTCTGTACTCAGATATTGTTGCTTCTGCTGAATCTTGTGTATCGAGCTTGTATTCGAGCCCTCGAGGCCCCTGGCTTGTAATATGAAGCTTGTATTATTTCATTTTGTGTCTAGAGTTGTGTTGTGATATCTTCCCATGAGTCCCTGATCTTGATCGTACACATTTGCGTGTATTCTGTAGTGTATGGTCGAATTGGGGGCGTCACAAGTTGGTATCAGAGCCGACTGCCTGTAGGATCCCCCTTTCCAACTCCTTGGCCGAAGTTGAGTCTAGTCTTTGAAAAACTGATTTAATAACATGGCTGTGTGGCTTACGGGCCCACGTCGCCAATTGAGTGGTATTAGGATCTTTTACTCCTCGTCTATACTCTGGGACTCTGATCTCTCTTTTATTCGGGTTAAATGATTTTGCTAACTCTATCCTAGGTTCTCGTGATCACATCCATCCGGAGGTTTGTGTTACCCCTTTCTCGAATTAAGGACCAAGTTCTGCTTCACAATATTCACTGAACGCAGGATCCTCTTGTCGAGGGCACCCTGCGTCGTCACTTGCAAATCCCTCACTCTAGTGGTTTTCTCCAACGCTGATGCAGCCTTTGCTATGTCCCGTTGTTGAATCCCTCCATCGCGTGCATATGTGCCGCCTAGTGTGTCTGTGATGCTTCTCTTGTCCGAACTCTTATGAACGGCGTGTAATTGGCTCTATATATGTATCGGTATGTCTTTAATGACCACTGCTCTGTACATACTACGCCTTTGCTCATTGTTCAAGTTACATCATGAATGACTCCATACACTTGCTCCACCCCTTGCTGAACTACCCCATGTTGCTTTAAGTATGATGGTTAGAATCGCTGGTCATGGTCGTGTTGGTAACAATCCACCACCTCCCGAATACATGGCCGGAATGATACAACAGTTTGATACTGAATCGTTAGTTCATGGAAGGAGTCATGGCTCAGTTTCTGCATCCCATTATGAATCAGCAACCCGCCCCAAGTGACTCTGCAAGCACTTTGCGCATCTCAACCCTGTCATCTAACACAGCTCAAGTCAGCCCCTTGATGCTGATGACTGGCTCTGTGACATCACTTTCGAGATGGAGTCTATCGATGTAGCCCCTGTCGACTATGTCACCTTCACAGCCTATTACCTGAAAGGTCCCGCTGCTCAATGGTGGGACATCCACAAGCATTCCTTACCTGTTGAAACCGCCATCACTTGGCCAGAATTCCAAACTGCATTTCGTGGGCCAATGTCGAACCACCTTGGTTACTCACATCATCCTCGTTGAATTTGAAGGTTTGAAACTCCATGTTTCTCCCATTGTTTTGCAGTCTTCCAATATCAACTTCATTATCGGAATGGAATGGTTGAAAAAAACATACCGCTTCTATCATTTGCACCACTAAAACCGTCCATCTACTACATCCTTCGAGTGAGATAATAAGCTACCATGCTCATTTTGTTCGAAATGCCGAAGCGCAGATTTATTCCTTGAATGTGTGAAACGCTTCTCCTTTTGTGAGAATTGAAAACACTCCAACCGTTGGTGAATTCCAATGTGTCTTTCTAGTAGAACTACCCAGTCCATGACCTTGAACTTGCTGTCGTTAACTTTGCACTGAAGTTGTGGCGGCATTACCTTCTCGGTAATCGTTGCAAGATCTTCACCGATCATCAAAGTCTGAAGTAATTGTTTACTCAGCTAGATCTGGATCTCCGTCAACAGCGATGTATGGAAACAATTACAGACTATGACTATGGTATTTCTCATACCCCTGGCAAGGCTAATGTCATGGACGATGCACTAAGTCGCAAGGCTTATTGCAACAACCACACGGCTTATAAAGCTCAACCCCTGCACGATGATCTCAATTACAGAGAGCATCTGATCCGCGTTCTCATTCAAGCTAAACGTCTCACCCGTCTGAGGGCTATCAAATTTCATAAAGTCCAGTGGTCAAATCATTCTGAAGATGAAGCCACTTGGAAACGCGAGGATCGTCTACATGACGAATACCCTGCTTTTGTTTCCTTCTACCTCCTAAATCTCGGGACGAGATTTCTTGTACTGGAGGAGAATTGTGACGCCCGGATAATTAAGCTACAGTAATCCCCCACTAATGGTGCCATGTCATCACATTACTGTTGCTAATCCTCACTTGATCTAAATCATAATTCAAATTCAAATTCAAATTAAAGTCCAAGATTCAAATTTCTCAAACATGAAAAGTAAAATGTTCAAAGTGTGGCAGATATTCCATAACAAATTATGGCGGTGACCCAACACTTTTGTAAATTATTTAAATGCCCTTTTGTGAATATAACAGTGGCTAAAACAATTATTTAAATGCTTTTTGATTAATAAAAGTTGCAAAGTATTTTATTTAGGTGCCAAGTTATTTTAGCAGTGGCCTAATTATTGATACTAATTTAGGTTCTAGCTTTATATTTTGCTAAACTTAAAATAATGTGTAATTAGAATAAAACAGAATAGATAAATAAGAAAAAGAAAAGCAAAAGTACAAAAAAATGGAAAAGAGGTCCCTGCCCCCCGGGCCTAACTCCCACCTAGGCCGGCCCAGCCAGGCCACCCAACCCACCGGGTCGCCTCCCCCTTCACTGATCCTCCGACCGCGTCGCGACAGTGCGGCGCCCCACCGCACCACCTCGCCGACGAGGACGATGAGGATAAGGCCTCCACCGAGGCCGCCCCCGAGATATTTATCCCACTCACCTCGCCCTCTCCCCTCCCCTCCTCAGATCCACCACACCGCGCGCCCGAGCGAAGCCATCGTCACGGCCTCGCCGTGCCCGTGGCCACTGGTCACCGTCCTCCGTCCGCCCATGTCGGGGAGCTCCCTCGTCCCCGCCTACGCCGATTGCGGCAACCTCCCCGAGCACGGAGCCCCTGCCCCGTCGGCTTTGAGGTCGTCTTCGACCTTCGGGCACCCGGGATCGCCGCCGTCGTACATCGCCATTGAGCCACCCCCGAGCCCGTTGCCCCCCCTACAACTCCATGGTGAGCTCCCGCGCCCCGCTTCCCCTTTTCCCTCGTCGCCGTAGGTCGCGTCTCACCTCCCCTGTCCGGAGCTGCGTCGTCGCGCCTGAACTCGCGGTCGCCGCGGCTATGGCTGCGCTTGACGAGCGTCCTCGCGTCCGGCCACCCCCGCGTCGCCCCTAGTCTCACGCCGCTTGCGACCCGTGGCCAAGCCACCGTCACCTGCCGCCGCCACCAGCTGCTCGCCGCCGCCACCGACCACCACGCTCGCCTCCCCGCTGCCACCCCAGGGCTCCGGCCTGCGTGCTGCTCGCCGGCCGAGCCCGCGCCCAGCACCACTGTCGCCTACGCGCCGCGGCCACCGCTCGCCTCGCTTGTCGTTGCCGCCCCCCCCCCCCGCAGCTCCTCTTGCCGCAGCCGCTCCGTCCCTGGCCACCGGCCCTCCCCTCCCGCGTCGCTCGAGGCCACCTCCGCTGCTGGGCCGCCGCCGGCGCGCCCTGCGCCAGCCTCCTCCTGCCGCGGCTGGCCGGTGAGCCCCGCCGTGCCCGCGACTGTCGCCCGGGTTTGCCCCGACGGGCGCCCCCGCCCGCACCTGCTAACGCCCGCCCCGCTAGCCCCCTGTGCCACTGCCAACGGGGCCCCACACGCCCCTGTTATTGTTTAAAAAAGAGAGATGTTAAAAAAATATTAATAAAAATAATTAATTAGTTATTTAAACACTTAATTAACTTAATTAATTAATCTTAATTAACCTAATGAACTATATTAGTTAGTTAAATCTGTAGTTAGTTAGAACAGTCAATGACATGTGGACCCACTCCTACTATTCACTAATTGACTAGTCTCTGTTGACTTGGTCAACTGGCCCCCCTGGCCCCATCTGTCGGCCACATGTGCTTAATGCTGGGTACACTTTTGTGTACCCATAGCATTTATTATTTAACTGTTTTTCGAATTAAATTAAATCCAGTAATTTGGAATTCAATAAAACTTTGAAAAATCGTAGAAAATAATCCGTAACTCAAATGAAAAAGTTGTATACATGAAAGTTGCTCAGAACAACGAGACGAATCCGAATACGCTCCCCGTTCATCTGTCACATGTCCCTAGCATAGCGAACCTGCAACCATCCCCCTCCGGTTCGTCTGTCCGAAAATGCCAAACTTCGGGAAAACCTTCCCGGATGTTATCCCCCTTCGCCGGTATCGTGTAACGCCGCGTTAGAACACGCCTAACACCGTGTATCGTCATGTCATGCTTAGTGCTGCAACTGTATGCTTGTATTTACTGTTTCTTCCCCCTCTTCTCTCCGGTAGACCCCGAGACTGCCACTGATGCCGCTGTGATCGACTACGTCGACGACGACCCCTTCTTGTCTGAGCAACCAGGCAAGCCCCCCCCCCTTGATCATCCCGATATCGCCCATTCCATTCTCTCATGCTTGCATTAGATTTTGCTACTGTAATTGATTGCTCCTATTCTGATGCATAGCCTGCTTTTGTAACCTGCTGTTGTACCTTACCTGCTTATCCTAAACTGCTTAGTATAGGTTGGTTAGTGATCCATCAGTGACCTCCACCTTGTCATTGTTGCCCCTGCTTCATCATCGACGACTCGATCAACGTGATCGATGACCAGAGCCCGACACCTCACATCACATCACGCCCCTTTGTTGCTCGACTCTGCAGAGCTACTATCGAGTGCCGATGGTGATCCCTCATAACGCACTCCTGATGATAATTCTGTAGTCTAGCTATTCGGTCGTGGTCATCGAGGGTGATTTCCTCTTTCACCATTCCCGATGCGGCTTTGTCGTTCAACACCTCAAGTGTGAACCTCGAGGGTGGTCCCTCTTACGTTCACCTTGATGATTACATCGAGTGGAATCCTCCGAGGGTGATTCCTTGGGTTTTCCCCTTGATGTTTGGACACACGGATACCTTAACATTACTTGAGACCTTTGGAAAGTCGGGCGGGCCCGGAGAGCACCCGCAAGATGGTTACGAGGCACGGCCGGGAAGTCAGGCAGCGCTCGAGTGGGTTGGGCTTGCCCTTGTCGTATTTCCTCGAGACGGGGCGATGGGGTCACATTATCGTGAGTCTCTGCTCGTCTTCGCAAGCTAATAATACACTATGGTTTGGGTATTTGTTCTGAGTTGGCCTCTGGCCTTTATGCACTAACCACCACGCGAGAATAGTTATGGGCCTCGACGTCGCAGTATCAGCCGAAGCTTTGTCAGACGTGCAGTTCAGCATTGCAGCACGGCTGGGCCGGCACCCCAGAGGTGGTGCCTAGGTCCGCCCTGCACGTAACGACCCGGAGTGCTACGGGCGATGGGCCCAGACCCCGGAGTGCTTAGGATGTAGACCGGCGGGGACCTCTCTGCTGAGCCTAGGTAGGGCTACGACGTGTTGATTTTCCGAGGCCGGGCATTGACCCAGAAAAGTGTGTCCGGCCAGAGTAATCAAGCGTGTTGGAAAACGTGGTGCACCCCTGCAGGGAAGATCTTTATTCGAATATCGTGTCCACGGTAATGGACGTTCAGACTTATATCTTGATCTAATACAACTAGAAATGGATACTTAAGTTATGTGGCTCCGGGATTGCTTTCTCGCAAGGAGTCGAGGAAGGATCTCTGGGCATTGTTACTACAACATGCTTGTTAATATAAACTGCTATTCTATACTCTTCTACATGCTGCAAGATGCTTGGAGCTGCTTGAAGATGCTAGTCTTCGATAGGCTAGGCCTTCCCCTCTATTCTGGCATTCTGCAGTTCAGTCCACAGATACAACCCTTTCATTTGATACCAATGCATACTTAGTTTAGATCTGATGCTTGCGAGTACTTTGGATGAGTACTCACGGTTGCTTTGCTCCCCCTTTTCCCCCCCTTCTTTCTTCTTTCTGGTTGTTGCAACCAGATGGTGGATCCTTGGAGCCAGATGCCACCGCCGACGGATACTACTACATGAAGGCCATCGAAGACCAGGAGTCGTTAGGAGGTCCCAGGCAGGAGGCCTTGCCTCTTCGATCGTGTTGCTTTTGTGCTAGCCTTCTTAAGGCATCCTTGTCTAACTTATGTCTGTACTCAGATATTGTTGCTTCCGCTGACTCTTGTGTATCGAGCTTG
Organism: Triticum aestivum; assembly: GCF_018294505.1. Taxonomy (NCBI): domain Eukaryota; kingdom Viridiplantae; phylum Streptophyta; class Magnoliopsida; order Poales; family Poaceae; genus Triticum; species Triticum aestivum. The sequence goes on along the minus strand of NC_057805.1, from coordinate 475,446,030 downwards.
TATTCGAGCCCTCGAGGCCCCTGGCTTGTAATATGAAGCTTGTATTATTTCATTTTTGTGTCTAGAGTTGTGTTGTGATATCTTCCCGTGAGTCCCTGATCTTGATCGTACACATTTGTGTGTATTCTGTAATGTACGGTCGAATTGGGGGCGTCACAGTAAGGGGAACAACAAGGAAGGCACGAGGCAGGGGGGCGCGCCCACCCCCCTGGGCGCGCCCTCCACCCTCGTGGGCCCCTCGTGGCTCCCCTTACCGACTTCTTTCGCCTATATATATCCATATACCCTAAAACCTTCGAGGAACAGAATAGATCGGGAGTTCCGCCGCCGCAAGCCTCTGTAGCCACCGAAAACCAATCTATACCCGTTCCGGCACCCTGCCGGCGGGGGGAATCCCTCTCTGGTGGCCATCTTCATCACCCCGGCGCTCTCCATGACGAGGAGGGAGTAGTTCACCCTCGGGGCTGAGGGTATGTACCAGTAGCTATGTGTTTGATCTCTCTCTCTCTCTCGTGTTCTTGAGGTGGTACGATCTTGATGTATCGCGAGCTTTGCTATTATAGTTGGATCTTATGATGTTTCTCCTCCTCTACTCTCTTGTAATGGATTGAGTTTTTCCCTTTGAAGTTATCTTATCGGATTGAGTTTTTAAGGATTTGAGAACACTTGATGTATGTCTTGCATGTGCTTATCTCTGGTGACAATGGGATATTCACGTGATCTACTTGATGTATGTTTTGGTGATCAACTTGCGGGTTCAGTGACCTTGTGAACTTATGCATAGGGGTTGGCACACGTTTTCGTCTTGACTCTCCGGTAGAAACTTTGGGGCACTCTTTGAAGTACTTTGTGTTGGTTTGAATAGATGAATCTGAGATTGTGTGATGCATATCGTATAATCATACCCACGGATACTTGAGGTGACATTGGAGTATCTAGGTGACATTAGGGTTTTGGTTGATTTGTGTCTTAAGGTGTTATTCTAGTACGAACTCTATGATAGATCGAACGGAAAGAATAGCTTCGTCTTATTTTACTACGGACTCTTGAATAGATCGATCAGAAAGGATAACTTTGAGGTGGTTTCGTACCCTACAATGATCTCTTCGTTTGTTCTCCGCTATTAGTGACTTTGGAGTGAATCTTTGTTGCATATTGAGGGATAGTTATATGATCCAATTGTGTTATCATTGTTGAGAGAACTTGCACTAGTGAAAGTATGAACCTTAGGCCTTGTTTCCTAGCATTGCAATACCGTTTGTGCTCACTTTTATCATTAGTTACCTTGTTGTTTTTATATTTTCAGATTACAAAAACCTATATCTACCATCCATATTGCACTTGTATCACCATCTCTTCGCCGAACTAGTGCACCTATACAATTTACCATTGTATTGGGTGTGTTGGGGACACAAGAGACTCTTTGTTATTTGGTTGCAGGGTTGTTTGAGAGAGACGATCTTCATCCTACGCCTCCCACGGATTGATAAACCTTAGGTCATCCACTTGAGGGAAATTTGCTACTGTCCTACAAACCTCTGCACTTGGAGGCCCAACAACGTCTACAAGGAGAAGGTTGCGTAGTAGACATCACCTTACATATCAGTATGTGGTGTTTCGATCAGAACACGATTATCAGCTTGCTGCGATGCTTTCCATGTCTAGAGAATTTGTATATACAGGTGATGATTTCAAGCACGACAGAATTGACAAATTTGACCTCAAAGCAAAAGTATTTCACAAACTAAACTGTTTTTGAAAATATTTCACACCACTGACCCTTTTGTGCAGCTCCCAACAGTAAGGCACTGCACTCTACTGTGCAACTCCTTACAGCTAGGCGCTGCACAGTGTAGTGCAACTCCTTACAGTTAGGCGCTGCACAGTGTGGCGCCTATGTGTTAGGCGCTGCACAATAGAGTGTAGCTCCTTACTGTTAGGCGCTGCACATTAGGGGTCAGCTGGGTGAAATACTTTCAAACATAGTTTAGTTTGTGAAATAGTTTCGCCTTGAGGTCAAATTTATGTCTTTTGCCTTCAAGCACATTGAAAGCCCATATATAATTTACTAGAATTAACCGTTCAGCTATCGCTCTTGCGACATACTCTTTTTTTAGACATTAACTGTTTCCAGTCTTCATGTCTATTTAGGCAAAAGCACATGGACAAAAAGGTATAACCAATCGGTGGCATAAGCAGCACCGGGATTTTCTCAGTTCTCATGACATTCGTTTGAGGACAATAACGCTGGAAGGATAAGCATCCGACCCAACCATGCAAACACTAGCTTTGTCACATTCTTCCTGTTGAATGTGAGGGTACTATTGTCAGTGAGGATTGAGGTTTTTAACAAAAACTTTCTCATGGATGCACACATTGAACAACATAAAAAGAAGTTTCAGGTGGACAAAAGGGCTTCTGAACGTGCTCGGCTTCTATTTACAACAACTTGTCTTCATGTACCAGTAGATTTTCTGGCCCAGGATCTTGATTTTATGGATCAGACCGATCCATTTGATTGTGACTGCCGAAAACTTTGGTTGAGTTAGATGTTATTGTCCTATTCAATCTGGATTTTGTGTAAACCTAATGAACAATTAATCATCGTGCTTTTGTACCTTTTTGTAAGCTGGAGTTAGATATTGCTGCCCTTTTCAACTCGGCTTTGACCCATATTTTATTTCATACAAATTGGAGCTTCTATCAAGAAGCCTCATGGTTCCGAGAGGGAACTTGGTCACCTGATCTGTGTGCGAAACGACATACGTTGTCTCTTCCCGCCTTGATTTATTTTATAGAGGCAACATGCAACTGTGCTAAAAATATGAAATTATTCAGGGTTCGTTTTGCCTTTTTATACATTGATTTTCCTAGGCATTTTTAACAAATAGCCACCATGTTATTATCGCAAACGGTCGTATTAGTCCAATCGTGGGCATTCAACTAACCATTTACTACCGTGGGCAGTTGTTTGATTATACGGGACAACTGTGAGCAGTCCACCGCGCATGCTCACCATATCGCGAAGCAAGCCGCGAGCGCTGCAATTTATTGCTGGTTTTGGACTTTTGTTTCGGTTGCCTCGGGAAGGTACATAGAACAGTCCTCCGTCCTCATCTACAAGCATCGCCGCCTGCTGCGAGATGGAGGATGAGTCGGCTAACAAGCGGGGGTAGGTCGAGCAGAACCGCAAGAGCCTCCGACGAACGTGGACTTCATCAGCAGCCTCCCCGATGAGATGTTGGTAACCATCATATCCCACCTCCCCATCAAATATGGCGTGCAGACCACTTTCCTCTCGCGGCGGTGGCCCCCTTTGGCACTCCACCCACCTGGACCTCATCGTCGATGACGAATTCTGCAGCGGGGAGCGGCAAAGCATGGATGCATTGTCCCACGTCCTCGCCACGCACCCTGGGCCGGTCAGACGCCTTGCTATCGACAGGTTCAGTCCCTACTGCAAGGCCGAACCCATGTTTCACTACTGGTTCCTATCCCCAACCCTGGATCGGCTCGAGGAGCTCAGCTTTGGACGTCCGCGCTCACTGCCGCCGTCCGCGCTCCGCCTCGCGCCCACGCTGCGCCGCGCTACGTTCAGGTAGTGCATTTTCCCCTGGATTGATGTCGCACGCTCTCTTCATCTCCCTAAACTTAAGCACCTCGAGCTCATTGCCGTCCGCATATCGACGGAGGATTTGGAGCGCCTGCTCGTCGGCTGTACAACGCTCGAGTACCTTCGTCTTCATGCGATGGATGGGTTTAGTAGCCTCCACATCACCTTGACAATGCTCGTGCGATTTATGTGCATTGCTGGCGCCGCCCAAGGCTGTTAGTTGAGGTGTTTCACGATATGGTGATTGAGAATGCACCTTTCCTCGAGAGATTGTATGTACTTGATAAATTAGGTCTAGCAAGAATCAGGGTCATTCATGCACCGAAATTGACAGTGTTGGGCTATTCGTGTGCTGAATTCAACGAACTTGTTACTGCATCATTATCCATTCAGGTACAACAGTCTTCTTCTTCTCCTTCTTATATATCATTGTACATCACATTTTATCTAATTTTTGTTGATATATATGTTCGCCTGTCATCCAGAAAATGATTCCCACAAGCTTGACCCGGCCTCTGCGCACAGTGAAGATCTTGGCACTATAATCTGTCGGCCCCGATATGGATGAAGTTGTTAGATTCCTTAGATGTTTTCCTTGCACGGAGAAGCTATACATCAAGGTGATGCTCCTTTCCTGTTAATTGTTAACCACAACGGAGCTCATTTTGTTGTTACTTTTACCCATGATTACAAAAGAAAAAAGTAGAATGATTTCTAAAGGAGATTTGAAGGATTTCAGTACATATTTTTTGAGATGTTAATCATGAAAGATTGAAGGTGGCATTTCACTCTTTTCTTGTATTTTAGAAATCTTGCAAATCAAAGAGGCTGGAAGTGTTCAAATCTGCAGCTAGGCACTAATATGTCGTCTTCGTTTGCAGATACTAGCAGTCCCGAAAGTAGAAAATGTTGGGGAATATAACAATCCCATTGAATGCCTTGATCTTCATCTCACAGAAATTACTTTTAACGAGTACCGAGGCACCACACCAGAAATTAAATTCACCAGCTTCTTTGTTGAGAAAGCAAGGTTGCTCAAGGTAATGAGGTTTTCCCTATATTTACTGCGCAGAAGTGAATGGATTGCTAAAGAGTGCAGGCGTCTACAGTTGAATGGAAAAGGCTCTGCAGAAGCTGAATTTCATTTTGTAACTTCATACGACAGATTATTCAGAAGTCGCTGTATCGAGCCGCTATATGCTTCTCGGTGGCTGATCCTTTCACAGAAATAATGCATGAAAAAGATTCTGAAGAAGATGAGTTTTATTTGTCAGAATAGTTTGAACCTTGTTATCTTTGAATTTAGGCCTTCTAATGCTGGAATTTGAACCTTGCAATGTTTATGGTATTTGTTATATAACGTAATTGGATGTTTAATTTGGTTTTGCAATCATGTCCTATTATAAGTATATTTATGGTATTTGTAATTGGAGTAGGTTGTTCTTCTGTAGACAGAGCATAGATGTTGTGCAAACAGAGCATATCACATCGCACGCGGACCACAGTAGGGAACCCGTCGGTGATGAATTCATCAATCGCAGACGGTTGTATACCAGCAAGCGTTTGCCCACAACACACTCCGCTTATTCCATCACAAACAGCTCGGATGGATCAACTGTATGCCACGTATCGCACACGCAACTCTAATCTGAATCGTGCTTGATGTCTTCATCATCACTCGCACAGTTCGTCTTATTTGACATGTATCACTGTGCCGGTCTCTGCTCGCGTCCCTCGGCGTGCTCTGCTCGCCGTTAGGCGCCGTAACGCGCTCTGCTCGCCGTTAGGCACCGCGGCGCGCTCGGCTTGTCCACAGCTTTTCCTTGCGTGTTCAACTGCTATATATATGCATATATATGGTTACTCGCCATTGAGGCGGCTGCGGAGCGCTCTGCTCACGCCCCTCCGTGCGCGCTCTGCCAGCGGTTGGGGCCGGCGCACGATCACGTTGGGGGGTCCATATGCATTGGTTGCACCGCGTGCATCGCCACAATGTTAAGTGCGGCACGATGGAGTTATGCGCTGCAATTAGAACTGCCATCTAGGCATGCCGATTTTCCAGGTCGTCCGGCTTCCCCATTAATTCCTGCGGCCATTATAACCTTAGTCTCTTCAACCTTTCGATCGCGCCCACAACACAACAAGCACACCCACGACGACACATACATAGAGGATATCTAGCAGCGCTCCAATGGAGTTCGGCGAGCATAAAATGGAGACCCATGCGAGGGAGACATATCTCTCGGTGGTGTACACTATCGACCTTACCGTGGTGGAGGACTACATCAACACCGTGGAGCAGTTGCTTGCTCGAGACAAGTACAAGGTGGTCGGCATCGACCTCCAGTACACTGGCGGTCATCCCGGCAAAGATCAGAAGGTTGTCGTCGCCCAGTTGTGCATGCGCCATCATGTCCTCATCTACCACTACTGCATGGCCACAAAGCCTTCCGGCCGTTTTGCCAGGTTTGTCAACTGCACCGACTACAAGTTCGCTATGGTGGAAACCTCCAAGGATGTAAAAGCGCTCATGGTTACGGGCTTGGCGTGCAAGAACCTTGTCGAAATCTGTGACCACTATAGGGTCTGGGGCAGAATGAAGAAGGACTCCCTGGTTGAACTCGCCTCGGCCATCATCGACCCCTACTACGAAAAGATGAAGTGGGATGCCAACAGAACAAGTCCCGTGTCCTGGCACGGGGCCTGGATGTGGCAACTAGATGAAGCTCACCTCAGATTCGCGGCCAAGAGCGTGTACACATGCTACGGAATGCACAGGCGTATCATTGACATGAGGAAGTGCCTCCTTCCCGAAATCGACGAGGCTGGATTGAGCCACAAGCAGAGCAGTAGCGCCAAGCGTCACAAGAAGTAGATGATGATCAGATGATCGTTTATCCTAGTTAATTATGCATGTAATATATAGTTTACGTTGCTGTGTGGAAATGTCATGTGTGTAGTAGCGACCTATGTAATTGTACATGTAATAGTTTACTTTGGTGTGTGCAAATGTCATGTGTGTAGTAGCCACCTATGTAATTGGATGTTTAACTTGGTTATGCAATCGTGTCCTTATAAGTGTGTGTATATAATGTTGTTGTTCTGTATGCAATCACATCGCACAACACACATGTCTTATTAGTAGCAATCGTCTTTGTTATTATCGGTCTTCGCACACATTTCTGATTACAGACCTGTTTGCCGCGTATCACACACATCTTGTTAAGTTGAACCGTTTCTGTCTCTTGGCTCATCGCAAACAGTTCATCCGAGTGAATTGTTTGCCCTCTATCGCACACACCTTGATCTGGCTAACCGTTTCTTTTGTGTTGCCTAATCACAAACAGTTCATCCGAGTGAACTCTATGTCGTATATCGCACACACCTTCATCCGGCTGCCTGTTTGTGTTGTTCCGCCTCATCACAAACAGTTTATACGAGTGAACTGTATGCCGTATATCGCACACACCTTGATCTGGCAGCCCGTTTCTATTGTTCCGTCTCATCGCAAACAATTCGTGTGGATCAACCGTGTGCCCCGCATCACACACGCAACTAAAATCTAAACCGTGTTTGATGTATCTGCCCTCGCAAACGTTTTGCATCTTTTGTGACGGTTTTTTTACATCACCATTTGTGATTAATGCATCGCACACAGTTTCGTCGAAGGGTCTCTAATTGTAGTGTCGCGTTAGCAGCATCCTGCAGTAGTGGACTGGAAACAAATGAGTGTAACTTGGCATGTCACAAGATGGGGTTGATAGATATCTATCACCCCTCTTGAGGGGGAGTGTTGAACCGGTATCAGCCCATCTCTACTTCTACCCATAAAGCTCAGGCCCATGTGCCCGACCTAGAAGAGGAGGAAGTCGTGGATGTCTGGAGGAAGGCAAAACACACCAGCCGCTAAGATGGATAGAGAGATGTGAGACTCCTGTTTCAACAGTATCAACTTGTAAAGAACTCACTTCATGTAAAATAGGAAATGCGCTAACTTGTTAAATGCCATTATAAAAAATGAGGACGGCTTTACTATAATTTATGCAAAAGGGTTATCTTATACTTCTGTGTAATTTATGCAAAAGGATGTTAGTTGTTCCGGTGATGATAGAATTATCACATGTTGATTTTTGGTTTTGTGAAGCTCGCTTGTTGGTGTGAACCACATGTAACAAACATGAGGGTTTAGCTATTCTCATGATAACTGGTTGTGAAAACTCATAAGGTGTGTAAACAGTTCTTCGTTGCTTGTTGTATACTTGGGGTTTCTTATCATCGGACTTTTGGTGTTCTTGTACTCGCCAGCCTTGCATGATGAAAATACCCTTTGATGTATTTTGCTTTTGCTAGTAAACTTGGTCCAAAAATCCACAATCTGATAACTTATCTTGGTCGGAATTATTGGTGTAATTTAGGGACACGTTGAATATGCACTTGTACAATTCATGTTGCAAAAATAAAACTCCACTGATGGTTAGAAGTAAGTTTCTCATTTATTCATATCAGAAACTATTTTCCAAATGAATCCCAACAGAATCATTTGTTTGTAAATCACAATGACACTTGAAGAAACCATTTTCTTTTGTAATATTATTGTACTTGTGCTGCCTAAGTGTATCCCATATTACATCAACTTGTAGCGGTAGTACTTGACTAGCTAGAATGTTGAGCCTTTTCACTATTCTTACCATGTCTTTCTGTGAACCTATTTATGCTTGAATTTTTGTTCCAAAACTGTTATAGTATGAAACAGTTTATGAACTTGTTGTAATGTAGCAAACGCCAAGCTGTGGTTCCTAACCGATCTGGAGTAGATAAAAGCCTGGAGTAACCATTGCCTATCAACTTACCTCTTCAAAAGTGTCGCCACCCCAGACATGACGGGTTTATATTCTGTTTGTTTGAGAGATAAGTCTAAGACAACCCCACAGTTCTTACATTTTTTCTAGGCAAAATCGATTCATTCCAATTTGTGTTCACCTTGCAGTTCTAAAATTCAGAACTTGTTGAGTAGTGATGCTCTTATTTATAATGGTTGCTCTTGTTCTGGGACATGAAAATGGTCTAGATAACAACTTGATTGGAGTTATAGATTATTACTCGGTGCAATATTTGCAAATTATGGTTTTCATACTGAATACAGACTTATTTTTGTGCCGGGAGCGAACCCACAGTTGCATGTTGTCAAACAACCAAAGGGAATGGAGGAGATTATACCCATGGGAGCAGGGGATCCCTTGTGCTAGTAAAATCCCCAACATGGGTTTGTTATTGTGGGTTGTCCTCCACTTGCAGCGAAACAATTCCTTAGGGAGTTTGTTCCCTTAAAGCTTGCATCCTGAAAGCACAAGTGCTCCCTTCGTGGTTTGGGTAATTAATGTCAACATATCTTTTGTTGGACTAATAGTTTTATCTAGTATATTTCAGATAAGTTCAACAGTGGCATGGAAAGGACAAGAGGAAGTGGAACCCCCTCAAAATGCTAAGGACATGGATTGGCAAAAGTTCAAGACTCTACCTTTTTGGTTAAGTGATCAAAGATCACATTGAGTCCATAGGAAAGCCAATACTATTAAAAGGGGATGAGGTTTTGATAATGATCTGTTTGCTCAAGTGCTTAGTGATATTGCTCCAAAACCCTCAGTCACTTTCTCTATCCAAATCTGTCCAAAACCCTACATTCCAAGTCGGCCCCACCGAAACATACCTATCCGGACCCACTGAGTTCATCTGGACACTGCCACAGGAAAACCCTAACAAATCGGATCCCCGACCACCGGGATGGCTTGCCAACTCTCTTGAACTTGTTGCAAATATTTTGGTCTTAACAAGTTTTGCAATCAGTCCCACCGAGATGGCTTGTCAAACCTTCTGTAATGATTTGCAACTATTTTGGTCTTACCGAGTTATGCAATCGGTCCTACTGAGACGGCTTCCCAACCTTTATGTTGCCTTATTGCTTCACTTAGATTCTACCGAGTTGATGCAATCGGTGCCACCGAAACGAGGCTTCATTTGCTATTGTACATCGGTCCCTCCAAGATGTTTCCAGTCGGGTCCCACCGAGATTCCTAACGTTCATATCTTTTACACAGGTCGGTGCCACCGAGATTTGTGATCAGTGCTACCGAGTTGAGTCAAAAGTGTGTAACGGTTAGATTTTGTGTGGAGGCTATATATACCCCTCCACCCCCTCTTACTTAGTAAGAGAGCCATCAGAACATGCCTACACTTCCACTACTCATTTTCTGAGAGAGAACCACCTACTCATGTGTTGAGATCAAGAGATTCCATTCGTACCACTTGAACCTTGATTTCCAGCGTTCCCCAAGTTGCTTTCCTCTCAAATCCTTCTTCCACCATAGGCAAATCTGTGAGAGAGAGTTGAGTGTTGGGGAGACTATCATGAAGCACAAGAGCAAGGAGTTCATCATCATCACACCGTCTATTACCTTCTGGAGAGTGGTGTCTCCTAGATTGGTTAGGTGTCGCTTGGGAGCCTCTGACATGTAGTGGAGTTGAACCAAGAAGTTTGTAAGGGCAAGGAGATCGCATACTTCGTGAAGATCTACCCAAGTGAGGCCTTCGGGGCCGATGGCCATGGTGGGATTGACAAGGTTGCTTCTTCGTGGAACCTTCGTGGGTGGAGCCCTCCGTGGACTCGCACAGCCGTTACCCTTTGTGGGTTGAAGTCTCCATCAACGTGGACATACGATAGCACCACCTATCGGAACCACGCCAAAAATCTCGGCGTCTCCATTGCGTTTGCACACTCCAATTCCCATCCCCTTCCATTCTTGCAATTTCATGCTTTACTCTTTCCGCTGCCCATACTCTTGCTATGCATGTGTAGAATGTACTGTATGCCTATTAACATGTGCTAAACTCAACCTTAACTTGAGAATTGTAAAAGGTGCCACTTTTTATTGTTAAGGGTCTAATCACCCCCCCCCCCTCTAGACCCCTCTTTTCGATCTTTCACATCCTCGCAGAATAGGCTTGCACATTTTTTCTGGAAGGATTTAGATCTATCATAAAGGTTCACCAGAAGTACAAAGCACCTGACCAAAAATTATGAGATCACCCCTTTAAATCTAGGGCGACAGAGGGATTGTACCATTCGAGCCTTTTTCATGCTTTTCCTGGTGGTCTGAAGAAAGCAGCAATCAATAGGACTTTCCTAATCCTCCCTTTCTTTTAGGAAGAATATGAATTTTTTTCCAAATATAATAAAAAATTATATTGAGGTCTCCGGACAATTGAACGACCATTGTCGCCGTCAGAATAAGTCACCGATGAGCCATTGTCTTCACCGCCAGAGTCAACACGATTTTGTCGACGACAGCTGGGAAGTCATCGTGTACATGACCCTAATCGATCTGAAGAATCTGATACCAAATCTCTCTCTCTCTCTCTCTCTCTCTCTCTCTCTCTCTCTCTCTCGTGTATGAACGTCGATAAATCCTAACCTCCTCCTCATCCTCCCGAGGAGCTGACAGGAATGTACATCGGAGCTTCGTCTAATCTATCCCAATGGAAAACCTCGATGATGATCGGAGCGCAGAAGAACGACTTCAATATGAAGCGCTGCCATCCGCGTGAGAACCGCCGGTTTATTAACGAAAACTCTAACCTATTTACTAGCCGGAGTCGAGGTATCAAAATTTCCCTCTCCTCCACCAACCTTCGGAGCATCAGGCAGAGGCGAGGCGAATCTACGGGCTTGCCGACGGAGATGGTGGGGAGGAAGGCTCTGCCTTAATCATTGTAAAGTATTATGTGGCATTTGTAGGCCATGGGAGCTACGTCTCTCTTAATGCGAGAACTAGCTCCGTTTCGCTAGAAGCGCTTGACTCTGCGCTCGACTTAGCGGGACTGTCCAGTATAGCAATTTTGGAAAAAAATCTACAAACCGATACCAATACGAACTTGCTTTAGAATCTTCTAGCCGGTTTTCTTTGTTTTTTGTTTTTCCATGTTCTTCCTTATTGGGTTTTCTTCGCGCTTATATATTTGGTGTTGTCTATTTTTCTATTGGTTTCAATCAGTTTCCTTTGGTTTTTTCTAATCATTTTGTGTTTTTTATTATTACTATTTGTTTTTAAAATACATGCTAATTTTCATTTATATACACATTGAACATTTTCCATATACAGGTTTAACAGTTTAATAGATACAGATTGAACATTTTTCTAATACACGTTGAAGTTATTTTGAATACGATTTTACTCCAAATGCATGTTCAACAATTTTTAATACATGGAGATTTCTTTTGTAACAACCATTGATTTTTTTAAATGTGCACAACATTTGTCAAGTGTTACCACTTTTTTAAAATGTCACAAACATTTTTTTTTAAATGGTACCTGAAATATTGTTTTAGGGGAACATTTTCTTACAAGATAATATTTCTAAAAATGTCACACCCATATTTTTTAAATATTAGAACATATTTCTAAATATCACGAACATTTTGTGAATAGTATGTAACATTTTTATTTCTAAATTACGCAGATAGTTTCATTCCATTGTATAATTTTTTCAAATATGTTAATAAACGTGTGAACCTGTTCTAAATGTTACGAACATTTTTTACTACTAGTAATATGTTTTAGAAGTTGTCTGGACGTTTCTTTACACTGCAAAAACATTTGATAAATGAGTGATACCGCTTTAAAAAAATTAAGTAGATTAATTTTCGAAATATATGTATATATAATATTTCAAAAAATAAAAAATGAATGAAGGTAACTAAAATAGAAAAAGTAGCAGTACTAGTACTGGGCTGCGCAACAGCTAGTTCCCTTGAAGCGAAACGAGTTACCATCTCACAATAAGGGTTCTAAAAAAAAAGGGGTTCTCAAAAAAAAAATCTCACAATAAGGGAAATGTAACCGCACCCTGTGTAGGCATGGTATAATCCTTAATTAACGCATCTTCTGTCTAACTGCTGAGGCTTCGCACAACGATCGACCAAGAACTCAAATTAAAACTTTAGTTTTTTTTCCTGATTTTACCGGTTTTTCAACCTTCTAAAAGGTTTAGGTCTGGTTTTTTATTTCATGTTTCTTTCACCTTTTGCTTCTAGTTTTTATTTTATATATTTTTTCAAAAAATTAAAAAATTAAAAAATTTGTAACTATATATTTTTAAATGGATTGAGATACAACCATATTTATTTATTTTAAAACAAATCGGGTTTTTTATTTCATGTTTCTTTCACCTTTTGCTTCTAGTTTTTATTTTATATATTTTTTCAAAAAATTCAAAAATTAAAAAATTTGTAACTATATATTTTTAAATGGATTGAGATACAACCATATTTATTTATTTTAAAACAAATCGGGTTTTTAAAAAGTGTTCCCATCTTGGAAAAATGTTTGACCACTTAAAAAATTATCCATGTTTTCCAAAAAAAAGTATTATTTTTTATACTAGCAAAAGAGCCCGTGCATTGCAACAGGAGAAAAAACATATCACACGCCCCTAACCCAATAACCATGACTTAAGACTCACGATGGATGAAAAAAAAGAGGGCCCTATGATGTACAAACAATATGGTGGAACGCTAGTTTTGTTTCACTTTTATGGGTGGTGGGATGGGTAATTTACTTCAATTTTAACGGCTGTTTCGACGACGGACGAAAAAAATCAGGGAAACAATTAACGAAGAGTTTATTTCACTTATGGGTGACGGGTGGGTAATTTATTTGAACTTTAGGGGCAGTTTCGACGACGGACAAAAAAACATAGAACAATTAACGAAGAGTTTTTTTCACTTCCAGGTGGCATGGTGGGTAATTTAGTTGAACTTTATGGGCAGCTTAGGGGTAATCTATTTGAACTTTAGGGGTAGTTTCGAGATAGATAAAAAACAAAGAAACAATTAACGAAGAGTTTTTTTAACTTACGGGTGGCATGGTGGGTAATTTACTTCAACTTTATAGGCAACTTAGGGGTAAGTGGACAAACCAAAAAAATCAGAGAAACACACATCTCTTCATTATTAGGTATAGAATTGTCCGCATTTTCATGAAATTTTCATGGATTTCCGAAGTTTTTTGTGTTTTAATTTTTTTCCATAATTTTGAAAAATTTATCACAATTTTAAAAATCACACTCTTCAAAAAATATATTTTCCTTAAATTAAAAACATTTAGTATTTGAAAAATTGCAAAAAAATTCATAGCTTAAAAAATGTACTCCTACATGCTGCTTAAAAAATGACAGAAAACGGTGTGCTACAGTAACCCACAACATTACTTTGTGATGATGCAGTGTCCCCGAGTTTCAATATATCGCATGATTGGTCGGCTCGTTCACTCGCGCGTTGTGCGTTTGGGGTTCTGTTTCACACAAAATGCATAGTATAGGACCCTCTTCGGAGTGGCTATGTATCGCCTACTGAGAAAACAAAGGAGATTTCGCCTCATTGGCTCCCTCCCAACGCAATTATTGGGCCGGACCTGGTAGCACCATGCAAGTTAGTTCCTTTTTTTATAATTTTAAAAGAAATATAGAAAATACATTTCTTCCAAAATTTAAACCTAAATATTAAAAAAATTAGAACTTTTTTAATGAAGTGTAAATGTTTTGTTTGGCTAGATTAAAAAACATGTTGTTAGCATTTTACAAAATGTTCACACATTTAAAAGAAATCATGTGACTTTTAAAAAAAATTGTACCATATAAGAAAATGTTCATGTATTTAAAAAAATTGTACTGTTCAAAAAATGTACTCTGTCTGTACCGAAATACATGTCGCTGGAGTAGCTGAAGTAGCTGAAGTTCAGCTGCTCCAGCGACATATATTTTGGTACAGAGGGAGTATGTAACAATTTAAAAATGATCACACATTTCAAAAGCATGCTCATGACATTTTGAAAAATGTTATATACAAAATAAAAAATTGTTTCGCACATTTTTTTCAAGAATAGTATCACTGAAAACATGTTTCAATGATCATTCAATTTTTTTCACACATATTCAAAACTTGTACTATAAAGAATAAATTAATCATGTGTTTAAAAATGTTTAATGTGTATAAAATGCTCTAGATGTATACGAAAAATATACAATGTGTTTGAAAAAAATTGTGATCAAAACATTTATTTCAAAATGTTTAGCATGTATTTGAAAAGTATTAAACATATATAAAAATATTCCTAATGTATACGAAAAAATTAAAATTTGTATGGAAAAAGTATTTATGTGTTGATTTTTTTGTTCGTAATAAATAAATAAATCGCCGAAAACCAAAAAAAGAAACAAGGAAACCGAGAAAACAAGTAAAAGAGTGAAAAAAACTGACGCAAATAGTGAAAATATGTAAGAAAACGTAAAAGAGAAGAAAAAAAGCTCGACTGAGAGGCATTACAGTATTGGGCCGGCCACTCCCTCGCGCCGAGAGGTGAAACCGAGTTATGTCTCGACACGGGTGATACATAGTCCTAACGCTCAATGTAGGCATGGACGACTGAAGTCCATACGTTGCAAGAGGCCATCAAACCGTGGAAGTGCACAGGACGGTGACGCATGGGCTAACACTAGCCGAGCGAGCGTCCGGGCTCTCGTGACGGTCATCGGAACTGTGGGGCTGGGCCGCGCGTTCTACATAGTGTCTTGACGTGCATCTATTTGTCGCATATGCCCCTAAAAAATATTTTTCGTATATGCGCACTCGTAGGTTAAATTCTTGTCCAACCCATATGAAACCCTTTTTTTGGCCAAAATAACATAACTATAAAGTGGTTTATTAAATACTCGTGCAAAGGCGCGGTTGTTTGCCGCTCGCGAGCGTCCTATAGGATCTCTGCGAGAAAAGACCACAAAGGGAGTCAAACAAACTTTTTTTTGTAAAGACTTCCAAAAGGCATCTTACATTTGATTAGTGGATAGATAACTAGACACACAACGACCATTAAAGGATCAAATCACATTGAAAATTATATTAGCCTTCTTCTTCCTCCGCTTGTACGTCGCCCGTCGGAAATTGAAAATTGCACTGAACCAACAGGAAAGGAAAGAGACACCTGCAAACGCCCTGGTTGCACCAGTCTTTGAATACTGCAATAGTCAGGAGCCCCTTGAGACGATATCTACATATCACTGAAGCAACATCGGTTGGAGCATCAGACAACACAATACAGGTTTGCAATCCATCACCATCAGTCTAGAGGATTGGGGAAACCGGGCCATGCCGCAGAACAACACGACCGAAGATGTCGAAGTCTCCACACAAATAGTATGCCAATAGCTCTCCTTGAAAGGCACACCAACTACCAAGATCTGAAGGGAGCCAACAGATCATAGGACACAAACTCTCGTAGGCCTTCATCGGTGTCAGATCGGACGTCATCGAGGTAGAGAGAGATCGAAGAGACCTTAATTCAAAACGTCATCACTGCCACCACCTCCCCGGTGTCGCCGAGGGAATGAAAACCTAAGAAATATAAAACAAGATGGACGGGTCCTCACTCCGCTTGCCGCCAACCAGGCCGCCAGACGGATGAAGAAGAGGAGTGTCGAGGTGACGACGTTTATTGAAGCTTTCGCGACGACGGCTAGGGTTGGGAAGAGATTTGTTTGTGTATGCAAATTAAACCAAGCAACATTGCCAAGGTATAAGGGCATCTGCAACGCCGACCTTCCAACACCCACATACGTCTAGAACTAGCTGTCCAGGCGCAGTTTGCCATCCAACATGGACCCGTATTTGTCTGTGACGTGTCCACTTTTCTGAATCCCGCAAACTGGACGCAAGCCCGGGGAGATTCGACCATTCGAACCTCCGCCACGTACGCATCTGACACCCGCGGCTCACTGAAATACCCCTCCCGGACCACTTTTCTTCCACACCGCCCATGCCTCCCCCTTGCTCTGCATCCGCACCATCCTCGTTTGACGCCCTCGCTAAACCTCTCTAGTTGCCGCTTAGGCATGGCCGAATGTCCACAGTCCCCACTGATGGTGCCCCGACTATGGAGCTCCTAGGCCACTTTGGGTGGCCCATGGTGATGTAACATCCCAATTTTCCTAATTTGGATGTTACTAAATTATTCATATGTATGTCATATTTTCTATGCACTATTTGCATTTTATGAATATTCAAGTCATTATGCAATTGAAGGCAAATTATTGGAGTGGGGATAACATGACTTCTCCCCTGTTAAATAAAAAGTTCATAATGTCCCTAATATTATTTGTATTTCACCTTATATATTTTGGGAATTATAGAAACTCCAAATGATTTTAGATGAGTATTATAGTGCTCTTTGTGTGGCCTTTTACATAAATGAAGTTTCCAAAATTGTATTCAGGATGGAACTAGTATTCATATACTCTATATTAGTAGTGTTATTTTTCTGTATGCTTATGGTAATTTTAGGATTTATCTGGTATTTTATTTAGCCAAATACCTATCTTATACAATACTTTAGATATCAACTTTTACTGTACATCTGGCCGCACGCAACCCAACTATTGTGTTTTAACATTTGGCCTATGACCTGTTTAACCTTTCCGAAGCAGTACGCCGCTCGAGCCATTAGATCCTCTTTAGATTGAATGGCCAGCAGCCACTTCGCTTCTCTGTCTCATTGAGAGTGGGCCCAGTGCCACTGTTCATCTCCTTTCTCCAGTCAAGCATAGTCGCACCGTGCTGCACGCACAACCGAGTGCGAGCCTGAGTCGAACTCAAGCGCCCAAGCCACCCCGTGCACCCCTGGGGCACCGCACGCGAGTAAAATTCCAAGGGAAACCTTATCCCACCCTCCTCGACCTTTCCCGCCTCTACACGCTTCGGTTAGGGTGAAAACGATCTCGCCGAGGAGCTCAAGTGGCCGCTGTCTTTGTCGGTCAGTTCCGTCATCATAAGTAAGAGATCGATTTCCCGTTTGCTCCCCCTCTTGATGCCGCATCTATTTGACACTTTCCTGTGAACTACAATGCACTAGAATGACCACCTGAAGCTTCACCAGAGGACCCCGAAGTCACGCGGACCACCAGTGCCACCCCGAGGAGCCTCCAGTCGCCGTTAACACCACCATCATCACTTCCGTCGTACGTCGCATCAACCGGTAATCTCAACTTCGCCTGAGGACCAAAGGAGGAGTGTCGCCGCCCAGTTGTGGAGCCAACATTTCAAATTTGGGTGTACATAGCTCCAATTTTATTTTATTTCAAATCACCAATTACAGTCTCCCCTATTGCCCGACTCCTCTTGATATATAAATATTTTATACTAAAATTTTATACTTACCATACTACCATGTTAAGTATTATAATTTATGATACGGAGTCACCATCACCTCATGTTCATCATCGGCACGCCTTATCTGGAGTCCGTTAGTGAAGGAAATATGCCCTGGAGGCAATAATAAAGTTGTTATTTATATTTCCTTATATCATGATAAATGTTTATTATTCATGCTAGAATTGTATTAACCGGAAACTTAGTACATGTGTGAATACATAGACAAAAAGAGTGTCCCTAGTATGCCTCTACTTGACTAGCTCGTTAATCAAAGATGGTTAAGTTTCCCAACCATAGACATGTGTTGTCATTTGATGAACGGGATCACATCATTAGAGAATGATGTGATGGACAAGACCCATCCGTTAGCTTAGCATAATGATCGTTTAGTTTTATTGCTATTGCTTTCTTCATGACTTATACATGTTCCTCTGACTATGAGATTATGCAACTCCCGAATACCGGAGGAACACCTTGTGTGCTATCAAACGTCACAACGTAACTGGGTGATTATAAAGATGCTCTACAGGTGTCTCCAAAGGTGTTTGTTGGGTTGGCATAGATCAAGATTAGGATTTGTCACTCCGTGTATCGGAAAGGTATCTCTGGGCCCTCTCGGTAATGCACATCACTATAAGCCTTGCAAGCAATGTGACTAATGAGTTAGTTACGATATGGTGCATTACAGAACGAGTAAAGAGACATGCCAGTAACGAGATTGAACTAGGTATGATGATACCGACGATCGAATCTCAGGCAAGTAACATAACGATGACAAAGGGAACAATGTATGTTGTTATGTGGTTTGACCGATAAAGATCTTCGTAGAATATGTAGGAGCCAATATGAGCATCCAGGTTCTGCTATTGGTTATTGACCGGAGATGTGTCTCGGTCATGTCTACATAGTTCTCGAACCCGTAGGATCCGCACGCTTAACGTTCGATGACGATTTGTATTGTGAGTTATGTGATTTGATGACCGAAGTTTGTTTGGAGTCCCGGATGAGATCGCGGACATGACGAGGAGTCTCAAAATAGTCGAGAGGTAAAGATTCATGTATTGGAAGGTTATATTCCGATATCGGAATGGTTTCGAGTGATCCGGGTATTTTTCCGGAGTACCGAGGGGTTACCGGAACCCCCGGGGAAGTTAATGGGCCTTGGTGGGCTTTAGTGGAGAGAGGGAAGAAGGGCCACGAGGTGGCGTGCGCCTCCCCCCAGCCCAAACCGAATTGGACAAGGGGTGGGGGCGCGGCCCCCTCCTTCCTTCTCCTTCTCCCCTCCTTCCTTTCCCTCAGGTGGAAGAAAGAAAAAGGGGGGCCGAATCCTACTTGGACTAGGAGTCCAAGTAGTACTCCCCCCTTGGCGCGCCCCTCCTGGCCGCCGGCCTCTCTCCCTCCCTCCTTTATATAGGTGGCTAGGGGGCATCCCAATAGCACAACAGGCAATCTCTTAGCCGTGTGCGGTGCCCCCCTCCACGGTTCAACACCTCGGTCATATTGTCGTAGTGCTTAGGTGAAGCCCTGCGCTGGTAACTTCGTCATCACCATCCTCAACTGGATCAAGAGCTCGAGGGACGTCATCGTGCTGAACGTGTGCTGAACACGGAGGTGCCGTACGTTCGGTACTTGGATCGGTTGGATCGTGAAGACGTTCGACTACATCAACCGCGTTACTAAACGCTTCCGCTTTCGGTCTACGAGGGTACATGGACACACTCTCACGTCTCGTTGCTATGCATCTCCTAGATAGATCTTGTGTGATCGTAGGAATTTTTTTGAATTACTACGTTCCCCAACAGTGGCATCCGAGCCAGGTCTATGCGTAGATGATATATGCACAAGTAGAAGACAATGAGTTGTGGGCGATAATAGTCATACTGCTTACCACCAACGTCTTACTTTGATTCGGCGGTATTGTTGGATGAAGCGGCCCGCACCGACATTACATGACCGCGTTCATGAGACTGGTTCTACCGACGTGCTTCGCACATAGGTGGCTAGCGGGTGTCTGTTTCTCCAACTTTTGTTGAATCGAGTTTGACTACGTCCGGTCCTTGTTGAAGGTTAAAACAGCACACTTGACGAAAAATCTTTGTGGCTTTGATGCGTAGGTAAGAACGGTTCTTGCTAGAAGCCCGTAGCAGCCACGTAAAACTTGCAACAACAAAGTAGAGGACGTCTAACTTGTTTTTGCAGGGCATGTTGTGATGTGATATGGTCAAGACGTGATTCTATAAATTGTTGTATGAGATGATCATGTTTTGTAACACAGTTATCGGCAACTGGCAGGAGCCATATGGTTGTCGCTTTATTGTATGAAATGCAATCGCCATGTAATTGCTTTACTTTATCACTAAGCGGTAGCGATAGTCGTAGAAGCAATAGTTGGCGAGACGACAACGATGCTACGATGGAGATCAAGGTGTCAAGCCGGTGATGATGGAGATCATGACGGTGCTTTGGAGATGGAGATCAAAGGCACAAGATGATGATGGCCATATCATGTCACATATTTTGATTGCATGTGATGTTTATCCTTTATGCATCTTATTTTGCTTAGTTCTGCGGTAGCATTATAAGATGACCCCTCACTAAATTTCAAGGTATAAGTGTTCTCCCTTAGTATGCGCCGTTGCTACAGTTCGTCGTGCCGAGACACCACGTGATGATCGAGTGTGATAAGCTCTACGTTCACATACAAAAGGTGCAAGCTAGTTTTGCACATGCAGAATACTCGGGTTAAACTTGACGAGCCTAGCATATGCAGATATGGCCTCGGAACACTGAGACCAAAAGGTCGAACGTGAATCATATAGTAGATATGATCAACATAGAGATGTTCACCATCGAAAACTACTCCATCTCACATGATTATCGGACATGGTTTAGTTGATATGGATCACATGATCATTTAGATGACTAGAGGGATGTCTATGTAAGTGGGAGTTCTTAAGTAATATGATTAATTGAACTTTAATTTATCATGAACTTAGTACCTTGCATGTCTATGTTGTTGTAGATCAATGGCCCGTGCTACCGTTCCCTTGAATTTTAATGCGTTCCTAGAGAAAGCTAAGTTGAAAGATGGTGG
The DNA here is from genome assembly GCF_018294505.1 of Triticum aestivum. NCBI lineage: Eukaryota > Viridiplantae > Streptophyta > Magnoliopsida > Poales > Poaceae > Triticum > Triticum aestivum. The sequence goes on along the minus strand of NC_057805.1, from coordinate 475,425,069 downwards.
TAGCAATTACACGAACTGGGTCCGTAACTTGAGGATTATCCTCATTGCTGCACAGAAGAATTACGTCCTGGAAGCACCGCTAGGTGCAAGACCCGCTGCAGGAGCAACTCCAGATGTTATGAACGTCTGGCAGAGCAAAGCTGATGACTACTCGATAGTTCGGTGTGCCATGCTTTACGGCTTAGAATCGGGACTTCAAAGACGTTTTGAACGTTATGGAGCATATGAGATGTTCCAGGAGTTGAAGTTAATATTTCAAGCAAATGCCCGAGTTGAGAGATATGAATTCTCCAACAAGTTCTATAGCTGCAAGATGGAGGAGAATAGTTCTGTCAGTGAACATATACTCAAAATGTCTGGGTATCATAACCACTTGACTCAGCTGGGAGTTAATCTTCCTGATGATAGTGTCATTGACAGAGTTCTTCAATCACTGCCACCAAGCTATAAAGGCTTCGTGATGAACTATAATATGCAAGGGATGGAAAAGACTATTCCCGAGCTCTTCGCGATGCTGAAAGCTGCGGAGGTAGAAATCAAGAAGGAGCATCAAGTGTTGATGGTTAACAAGACCACTAGTTTCAAGAAAAAGGGTAAAGGGAAGAAGGGGAACTTCAAGAAGAATAGCAAGCAAGTTGCTGCTCCCGGGAAGAAGCCCAAGTCTGGACCTAAGCCTGAAACTGAGTGCTTCTACCGCAAAGGGACTGGTCACTGGAAGCGGAACTGCCCCAAGTATTTGGAGGATAAGAAGGATGGCAAAGTGAAAGGTATATTTGATATACATGTTATTGATGTGTACCTTACTAATGCTCGTAGTAGCGCCTGGGTATTTGATACTGGTTCTGTTGCTCACATTTGCAACTCGAAACAGGGGCTACGGATTAAACGAAGATTGGCTAAGGACGAGGCGACGATGCGCATGGGAAATGGTTCCAAAGTCGATGTGATCGCCATCGGCACGCTACCTCTACATCTACCGTCGGGATTAGTTTTAGACCTGAATAATTCTTATTTGGTGCCAGCGTTGAGCATGAACATTATATCTGGATCTTGTTTGATGCGAGATGGTTATTCATTTAAATCAGATAATACTCGTTGTTCTATTTATATGAGTAATATCTTTTATGGTCATGCACCCTTGATGAGTGGTCTATTTTTGTTTAATCTTGATTGTAGTGATACACATATTCATAATATTGAAGCCAAAAGATGCAAAGTTAATAATGATAGTGCAACTTATTTGTGGCACCGTCGTTTAGGTCATATTGGTTTAAAGCACATGAAGAAACTCCATGCTGATGGGCTTTTGGAATCACTTGATTACGAATCACTTGATGCTTGCAAACCATGCCTCATGGGCAAGATCACTAAGACTCCGTTCTCTGGAACAATGGAGCGAGCAACTGACTTATTGGAAATAATACATACCGATGTATGCGGTCCAATGAGTGTTGAGGCTCGCGGCGGGTATCGTTATTTTCTGACCTTCACAGATGATTTGAGCAGATATGGGTATATCTACTAAATGAAACATAAGTCTGAAACATTTTGAAAAGTTCAAAGAATTTCAGAGTGAAGTGGAAAATCATCATAACAAGAAAATAAAGTTTCTATGATCTGATCGTGGAGGAGAATATTTGAGTTATGAGTTTGGTCTTCATTTGAAACAATGTGGAATAGTTTCGCAACTCACGCCACCTGGAACACCACAGCGTAATGGTGTGACCGAATGTCGTAACCGTACTTTATTAGATATAGTGCGATCTATGATGTCTCTTACCGATTTACCGCTATCGTTTTGGGGTTATGCTTTAGAGACGACTATATTCATGTTAAATAGGGCACCATCTAAATCCGTTGAGATGACACCATATGAACTGTGGTTTGGCAAGAAACACAAGTTGTCGTTTCTTAAAGTTTGGGGCTGCGATGCTTATGTGAAAAAGCTTCAACCTGATAAGCTCGAACCCAAATCAGAGAAATGTGTCTTCATAGGATACCCAAAGGGGACTGTTGGGTACACCTTCTATCACAGATCCGAAGGCAAGATATTCGTTGCTAAGAATGGATCCTTTCTAGAGAAGGAGTTTCTCTCGAAAGAAGTGAGTGGGAGGAAAGTAGAACTTGAGGAGGTAATTGTACCTTCTCCTGAATTGGAAAGTAGTTCATCACAGAAATCAGTTCCAGTGATTCCTACACCAATCAGTGAGGAAGCTAATGATGATGATCATGAAACTTCAGATCAAGTTACTACCGAACCTCGTATGTCAACTAGAGTACGATCAACACAAGAGTGGTATGGTAATCCTGTTTTGGAGGTCATGTTACTTGACCATGACAAACCTACGAACTATGAGGAAGCGATGATGAGTCCAAATTCTGTGAAATGGCTTGAGGCCATGAAATCTGAGATGGGATCCATGTATGAGAACAAAGTGTGGACTTTGGTTGACTTGCCCGATGATCGGCAAGCCATAGAGAATAAATTGATCTTCAAGAAGAAGACTAACGCTGACGGTAATGTTACTATCTACAAAGCTCGACTTGTTGCAAAAGGTTCTCGACAAGTTCAAGGAGTTGACTACGATGAGACCTTCTCACCCGTAGTGATGCTTAAGTCTGTCCGAATCATGTTAGCAATTGCCGCATTTTATGATTATGGAATTTGGCAAATGGATGTCAAAACTGCATTCCTTAATGGATATCTTAAAGAAGAGTTGTATATGATGCAACCAGAAGGTTTTGTCGATCCTAAAGGTGCTAACAAAGTGTGCAACCTCCAGCGATCCATTTATGGACTGGTGCAAGCCTCTCGGAGTTGGAATATACGCTTTGATAGTGTGATCAAAGCATATGGTTTTATACAGACTTTTGGAGAAGCCTGTATTTACAAGAAAGTGAGTGGGAGCTCTGTAGCATTTCTAATATTATATGTGGATGACATATTGTTGATTGGAAATAATACAGAATTTCTGGATAGCATAAAAGGATACTTGAATAAGAATTTTTCAATGAAAGACCTCGGTGAAGCTGCTTATATATTGGGCATCAAGATCTATAGAGATAGATCAAGACGCTTAATTGGACTTTCACAAAGCACATACCTTGATAAAGTTTTGAAGAAGTTCAAAATGGATCAGTCAAAGAAAGGGTTCTTGCCTGTGTTACAAGGTGTGAAGTTGAGTCAGACTCAATGCCCGACCACTGCAGAAGATAGAGAGAAAATGAAAGTCATTCCCTATGCCTCAGCCATAGGTTCTATCATGTATGCAATATTGTGTACCAGACCTGATGTGTGCCTTGCTATAAGTATAGCAGGGAGGTACCAAAGTAATCCAGGAGTGGATCACTGGACAGCGGTCAAGAACATCCTGAAATACCTGAAAAGGACTAAGGATATGTTTCTTGTTTATGGAGGTGACAAAGAGCTCATCGTAAATGGTTACGTCCATGCAAGCTTTGACTCTGATCCGGATGACTCTAAGTCGCAAACCGGATACGTATTTATATTGAATGGTGGAGCTGTTAGTTGGTGCAGTTCCAAGCAGAGCGTCGTGGCGGGATCTACGTGTGAAGCGGAATACGTAGCTGCTTCGGAAGCAGCAAATGAAGGAGTATGGATGAAGGAGTTCATATCCGATCTAGGTGTAATACCTAGTGCATTGGGTCCAATGAAAATCTTTTGTGACAATACTGGAGAAATTGCCTTGGCGAAGGAATCCAGATTTCACAAGAGAACCAAACACATCAAGAGATGCTTCAATTCCATCCGCGATCTAGTCAAGGAGGGAGACATAAAGATTTGCAATATACATACGGATCTGAATGTTGCAGACCCGTTGACTAAGCCTCTTCCATGAGCAAAACATGATCAGCACTAAGACTCTATGGGTGTTAGAATCATTACTATGTAATCTAGATTATTGACTCTAGTGCAAGTGAGAGACTGAAGAAATATGCCCTAGAGGCAATAATAAAGTTGTTATTTATATTTACTTATATCATGATAAATGTTTATTATTCATGCTAGAATTGTATTAACCGGAAACTTAGTACATGTGTGAATACATAGACAAAACAGAGTGTCCCTAGTATGCCTCTACTTGACTAGCTCGTTAATCAAATATGCTTAAGTTTCCTAACCATAGACATGTGTTGTCATTTGATGAACGGGATCACATCATTAGAGAATGATGTGATGGATAAGACCCATCCGTTAGCTTAGCATAATGATCGTTTAGTTTTATTGCTATTGCTTTCTTCATGACTTATACATGTTCCTCTGACTATGAGATTATGCAACTCCCGAATACCGGAGGAACACCTTGTGTGCTATCAAACGTCACAACATAACTGGGTGATTATAAAGATGCTCTACAGGTGTCTCCAAAGATGTTTGTTGGGTTGGCATAGATCAAGATTAGGATTTGTCACTCCGTGTATCAAAGAGGTATCTCTGGGCCCTCTCGGTAATGCACATCACTATAACCCTTGCAAGCAATTTGACTAATGAGTTAGTTATGATATGATGCATTACAGAACGAGTAAAGAGACTTGCCAGTAACGAGATTGAACTAGGTATGATGATACCGACGATCGAATCTTGGGCAAGTAACATACCGATGACAAAGGGAACAATGTATGTTGTTATGCGGTTTGACCGATAAAGATCTTCGTAGAATATGTAGGAGCCAATATGAGCATCCAGGTTCCGCTATTGGTTATTGACCGGAGATGTGTCTCGGTCATGTCTACATAGTTCTCGAACCCGTAGGGTCCGCACGCTTAACGTTCGATGACGATTTGTATTGTGAGTTATGTGATTTGATGACCGAAGTTTGTTTGGAGTCCCGGATGAGATCGCGGACATGACGAGGAGTCTCGAAATAGTCGATAGGTAAAGATTCATGTAGTGTTGGAAGGTTATATTCCGATATCGGAATGGTTTCGAGTGATCCGGGTATTTTTTTTCGAAGTACCGAGGGGTTACCGGAACCCCCGGGGAAGTTAATGGGCCTTAGTGGGATTTAGTGGAGAGAGAGAGAGAGAGAATAAGGGCCACGAGGTGGCACGCGCCTCCCCCTGCCCAAACCGAGTTGGACAAGGGGTGGAGGCGCGGCCCCCTCCTTCCTTCTCCTTCTCCCCTCCTTCCTTTCCCTCCGGTGGAAGAAAGGAAAAGGGGGGGGGGCGAATCCTACTTGGACTAGGAGTCCAAGTAGGACCCCCCCTTGGCGCGCCCCTCCTGGCCGCCGGCCTCTCTCCCTCCCTCCTTTATATACATGGACAGGGGGCACCCCAATAGCACAACAGACAATCTCTTAGCCGTGTGCGGTGCCCCCTCCACAGTTCAACACCTCGGTCATATTGTCGTAGTGCTTAGGTGAAGCCCTGCGCCGGTAACTTCATCATCACCGTCGCCATGCCGTCGTGCTGACGGATCTCTCCCTCGTCCTCAACTGGATCAAGAGCTCGAGGGACGTCATCATGCTGAACGTGTGCTGAACACGGAGGTGCCGTACGTTCGGTACTTGGATCGGTTGGATCATGAAGGTGTTCGACTACATCAACCGCGTTACTAAACGCTTCCGCTTTCGGTCTACGAGGGTACATGGACACACTCTCCCGTCTCGTTGCTATGCATCCCCTAGATAGATCTTGCGTGATCGTAGGAATTTTTTTGAATTACTACGTTCCCCAACAGTTAGGGGCTCCAGAGAGGGGAAATCATTGCCATCATCAACAACAATTCTTATTCATCAACAACCTCATGATGCTCACCACCGGGAGTGAGTAATTTCATCATAGGCATACTGGAGGTAGACAGAGATGGATGATATTCTTCATGTAATCGAGTCAATTTGTTAGGGCTTGATTAGTATTCACTATGTTCTAAGATTGATGTTGCTATGACTTTATTATTCTTAATGCTTGTCACTATGGCCCGAGTGCATGATTTCATACCTGAATATATTATGTTTTCATGAATATATTTGAGTATTCCGCGTTAAATTAAACTGGATTGAATCTATAGAACCATATGCATGGAAACATTCACCAAGTTTTGTACGCATGCATAACACATGGTTACATGATGCATAAAAAATTATCAACATGGAGCAACTTGTAAATCTGTTTTAAGTAAATAGAATAAATCCGTACAATAAATGTACACGGGTCACAATTCACAAAAACTTATAGAGAGACATATCATAAACACTAGCCATGTAATCTTGGATAACAATCAACTACAAAACAAGGGGTACAAGTAGGTAATAATATGCTATGCAAAGTAACTACAATGTAGTGGTTCCCAAAGAACATGACAATTCATTTAACATCTAGCATAACGAAAGTTATGCGAAACACATGGAATAATACTATACTAGGCTTGGCATGAATAAATTAGTCAACCACAATAAATATTTAGATAACTCTAAATATTTGTAATGGTTAAATGATAAATAACTATATGCCACAACCACAGATTAACCTTAGGCTTCGTTTAGCTTATAGAAACTCTAAAACAACATCGACTCCACTCTAAAGTCTAATGTCTAATGTAACATATCATGCTAATGACAACTAGTATAAAGAAACTAGATAACACATACTAATTTAGATAAACAATAGCTTACAACATGGCATTGCTTCAAATAAACAGAGCACATATGCAACACGGCCGAGAACGAATATGTAAAATATATCTAAGATATCTCTATGCTAAACAACATTAAAGTGATCTCACACATGAAGTATTCCGCGCCATATTAAACCGGATTAAATCTATAGAACTATATGCATGGAAACATTCACCAAGTTTTGTACGCATGCATAACACATGGTTACATGATGCATAAAAAATTATCAACATGAAGCAACATGTAAATTTATTTTAAGTAAATAGAATAAATCCTTACAATAAATGTACACTGGTCATAATTCACAAAAACTTATAGAGAGACATATCATATGACTAGGTACCGCACCCAAGAAAAATATCAACGTGAAACATGTTCAACAATTTTTTAATAACTATAATCAGTGAAACAAATAAATCTAACAAGTCCTACGTCGCACCAAAATTATAAGACGAATAACGTACACTCACAGGCATATCACGAACATAATAAAATAACATACTAACAAGAAAAATTGACCAATCAACTACTACACATGGTAGTAATACACAAGAACTACTACAAAGATGTATCTCACTACTACATGATGCACGGAATTATCTACACAAAATCATATAGAACTATATTAAAAACTATTGTTATAATTAACAGGAATGACTAGATAAAACCTAAACTGAAAATCCATTGACCCAACATGCAAGATAATTCTAACAACGAGTTTGTATGACCATAGAGAATATTCCTTCTATTGGTCATGAAGGCATATGATGAATAGAAACTAAAGAAACAAGCGATGACATTGGATGACGTCCGGTTCATGAGCATGGCGGCAGCGGCGCAACCAACAAGAGAAATAGGCCGAACCAAGATGTCTAGAGATTATGTTGAATAATATTTAGTGTACGTGCAAAAGGAATAGGACAGGAGCTCACCGAGCTTGTTGGAACAGTGCGATGAACTCGATGAACAGTGTTGAAGGACATGTCGAATTCTTCATGTGTGATCGACGGATAGCGTTCTCTCTTTTCTGAATGGACTCATGGCGTGAAGAAGAACCTTCAGGCACAAGGGCACGGATGGAGATGGCCTGCGTCACCGGAATCGAGCACCGGCGTCCATGGACAACAGCAGTTCAAGAAGAAAACCGGAAAGGAAGAGCGCAGAGGTTGCTGTGAGAATGGAAGAGGAGGTAGAGGAGCTTCTAATGGTTCCCTCAGTTTCGTAAATGGATGAGTTTTATGGAAATTGGCTGATACTTTCATTGCTGCCCTCTTCTAATTCCCATAAAAGAGGCGTGGAAATTGGCTGATACTTTCATTGCTGCCCTCTTCTAATTCCCATAAAAGAGGCGTTCGCTGATTGGTTGAGAAGATGGGTCAGTTTATTTATCTATAGATTTGAAAACCGTGGCAATCAAAGGGAATTAAATCTCAAGATGATATGCCGGCTCAGTCTTTCAAAAAAAGAGGAGGAGTGTACATTTCCTCTTGTGTTTCTGTGATGAGTTGTGAACGTACAGAGGAGGAGAAGGGGCGTTGGCTTGCTAGGGAGATGGGCCAAGTGGATGGAAGCCCATGGGGAAGAAGGAACGGAGGAGGGAAAAACGAGAGAGAGAGACAGAGAGAGACAGAGAGAGAGAGTAGATGTGCTTGGCCCATGCAGTTTGGAGTAAAGAAAGGAAAAATGTGGGTTGCATCCATGAAAAGAGAGAGATGATGGGCAAGGGAATTTCGCCCAGAGTTTGAGAGAATACATGAATTAGATTTTCCTAAAAGGAAAAAATCTAAAAAGAAATAGAAGACCAACAAAATCAAATGAAGTTCACAAAATACAAATGCGCATAATTTAATATGCGAAAGAGAAGAAAAATAATATTCGGCGATAAGAGAACAATAAAACTCAAATTCTAATTTAAGTTGGCATTAATTAAAATTAAGTCCTCCAAATTATGAAAACACACTTAAGCTTTTGCTAACCAAATAAAACGAACAAAATTTTCTTGCCCTGGTTTTTTGATTTAAAAAACATTCTAAGGATCGGGAATTCGGTATGTTACAGATCTACCCCCCTTAAAAGAAATCTCGTCCCCGAGATTCAGGCTGACTAAAGAGAATGGGTTTAGGTTAGCTTCGTCTTTGACATAGTTCTTCTCAGAAACTTGTGAAATCACGGTTGATTCTGTACTTGATGATAGGTGGTGCTAGGTCTTGATTGGAGATACTTCTCTTTTCGACATACGTTCTAGCTTGATCAAGACTTGTGAACAATCCTTCATTCTTGCCGATGGCAATTTGATAGCTTCTCTAAGCGGTTGAACTTTTTTCAATCTTGCCTTTCTTCTTTAGGTGAAGCTTTGGTGCGGCTAGCTCATTGATCCGTCTTCAGGTTGAACTTATAGTAGGTGCAGTGAAAATTTTCGTATTCCTTGAAAATGAAGGTCTTCAAATCTTCCTATTCTTTGCAAATGAAGGTCTTCAAATCTTCTGTTCCAACACAAATCAACGTCTACTACCCCCCTTAAAAGAGGTTTTCAATAAGGTTCACTTCGATAATCGATCTCCAAGCGAGTTGTTGCAACTTTGTTCATCTCAAGGTGACCTCCAGGGTTTATAGAGAAGGGGGAAAGAGCATAAGAAGAGTAAAAGAATCCTACGTAAGGCGAAGATCCCCTTGAACATAAATAAACACCAAGATAGCCTTGGAGCTATCCAAAAAAATCAGAAGCAACTCATTTTTGGCAAATAGGGTTTAAGTATGACTGCATAAAAAATGTCGGAAGAAAAATATGCAGACGATACTAACAAAAAATTGCGTCTACAAGCTACGAGTCCTATCACTACAAGGGTGTTAATCAACCTAATCCTATATGGCAGGTCACAAAAAATCTTTGGGAAAATCTTCGATGTTGACTATTGAAGCATGACTGGCGGTTGTTGACTCCTTGAGTTGTCGAGGTGCCTTCTCTTGGCAAAAATGTTGCTACTCGGAGCTTCAGGGTTGAAGTTATGTTCGAATTCGGGCACGTCTTGTGAAGCTTATGACTTTTTGAAACAATGGGCGGGAAAAAGGGTTCCATGCCATAAATAAGAAGGTAGAGAAGTAGAGTTTAAACTTTTGAATAAGATAAGATAGGGAGAGCAATAGTGATGAAGAAATACTCTTCCGTCGGTGCAAGCTTCTGTTCCCATGAGATCCTATCTTGGGGCCATTTCCGGCACCCTGCCGGAGGGGGATTCGATCACGGAGGGCATCTACATCAACCTTGCTGCCCTTCCGATGAAGCGTGAGTAGTTTACCATAGACCTACGGGTCCATAGCTAGTAGCTAGATGCTTCTTCTCTCTCTTTGATCGTCAATACAATGTTCTCCTCGATGTTCTTGGAGTTCTATCCGATGTAATATTCTTTTGCGGTGTGTTTGTCGAGATCCGATAAATTGTGGATTTTTTTATCAGATTATCTATGAATATTACTTGAGTCTTTTCTGAACTCTTTTATGCATGATTAAATATCTTTGTATTTCTCTCTGAATTATCAGTTTGGTTTGGCCAACTAGATTGGTTCTTCTTGCAATGGGAGAGGTGCTTAGTTTTGGGTTCAATCTTGCGGTGTCCTCACCCAGTGACAAACTAGGGGTAGCGAGGCACGTATTGTATTGTTGCCATCAAGGTTAAAAAGATGGGTTTTCATCATATTGCTTGAGTTAATCCCTCAACATCATGTCATCTTACTTAAGGCGTTACTCCGTTCTTATGAACTTAATACTCTAGATGCGTGCTGTATAGCGGTCGATGTGTGGAGTAATAGTAGTAGATGCAGGCAGGAGTCGGTCTACTTGACACGGACGTGATGCCTATATTCATAATCATTACCTTGGATATCTTCATAATTTTGTGTTTTTCTATCAATTGCTCGACAGTAATTTGTTTACCCACCGTATGTTTTCTTTCAAGAGAGAAGCCTCTAGTGAAACCTATGGCCCCCGGGTCTATTTCCCATCATATATTTTCAGATCTATAAACCAAAAAACCCAAAAATACCTTGCTACAATTTATTTATATTTACTTTAGTTTGCTCTTTTATTTATCTTTTATACCTATTTCTATTACATCTCACTCTTGTTCGAGACCGTGAAGGGATTGACAACCCCTTTTTTGCGTTGAGTGCAAGTGTTTGTTAGTTTGTGCAGGTGCATAGATTGGAGACTTGCTTGTGCCTCCTACTGGATTGATACATTGGTTCTTAACTGAGGGAAATACTTATCTCTACTTTGCTGCATCACTCTTTCCTCTTCAAGTGAATAATCAATGCAAGCTCAAGAAGTAGCACACACCTATTTGAGAGAGCCAAAATTATGCTATGATTTGCTCTATGCGCTTCACTTAAATTTTTTGAGCAATGTAATTGCTCTAGTGCTTCACTTATATCTTTTTGAGCACGGTGTGCTTTAATATTTTTGAAGAAATGCTCTCATGCTTCACTTAGATTTATTTGATATTTAGTAAACTTTTGAAGAAATTATCCCATGCTTCACTTCAATTATTTTGAGAGATGAAAATCTTTATGCTCATGTTCTTCACTTAAATTTGTTTGAGCTTATCAAAAGAACATATGAAATTAGTCCCAAAGTGATATATATTCAAGAGGGATATAATAAAAACTCTCATGAAGATCATTGGACAAAATAAACTTGACTCTTTCTAATAGTTTTGAGATATGATGATAGTGATATGTGAGTCATGTTTGTGAGTAATTATGCTTTAGTAAGAATATTGGTGTTAAGGTTTGTGATTCCCTATGAAAGCATGAAAGTCAATATTTATGCAATGAAATTACATCCTACTTGTGGTGCATTATTCGGTGTTAGTTATGCTTAATGCTCGCTTATGTGAATTTTTGTTTCTTGGTTGGTTGTTTCTCAATCTATTTGCTAGCCTTCATTTGTACTAAGTAGAGATACTACTTGTGCATCCAAAATCCTTAAACCCAGTTTTTCCATATGAGTCCACCATACCTACCTATATGCGGTATTTTCGTGTCGTTCTAAGTAAATTTGTATGTGCCATCTCTAATTTTCAAAATGAATTTCCTTTTTGTGTGCTCGTACCGCTCATGAAGCAGCAGATGGTGGCTAATATTTTCCATGCTAGATGTGTTATTCTCAAGATGAGTGTTTATTCACTTGTCATTGCACGAGAGTACGGCGGTAATAGGGTTGGCAGTCCCGAAATGAAAAAGAAATTTACTTTATGTTGTCAAAATAATAAATTCCTTGGAAAGTGTTGGTATGGACGGTATCAGTGGATACGACTAGCCGTGGAGTGTGAAAGTATGGTTGAAAAAGGAATAAACTTTATTTTATGTTTGGGAACCGCCTATGATATATCTAGCACGGAAAGTGTTGGGAATTACTCTCGCACCTCTACAAATCTTTGCTTCCCTCTGCGAAGGGCCTATCTATTTACTTGATGCAATTTTTTATTTTTATTAAAGTCTCCACCTTCTCTTATAAAGCACCAACTAGGGAGCACTATGATCATACTTGAGCATTGGATGTAGCTAATATGCGAGTGTTTCTTGAATGGATCAATGATTGAGCATGATGGGCTAGGGATAACTTTCTTTACTGTTGATATTTTGAAAGACATGGTTGCTTGTTGATATGCCTGAGTATTGAAATCTTCATGTCAAAACTAGACTATTTATTTGAACCATATAAAATTCCAAATGTCCATGCTACAGAACAAAAGAATATGTGATGAACATGTTAGGCAGCATTCCACATCAAAAATTCTGTTTTTATCATTTACCTACTAGAGGACGAGTAGGAATTAAGCTTGGGGATGTTGATACATCTCCAACGTATCTATAATTTTTGCTTGTTCCATTGTGTTATATTACCATTCTTGGATGTTTTACAATCATTTTATAACAACTTTATATCATTTTTTGGGACTAACCTGTTGACATAGTGCCCAATGCCAATTGTTGTTTTTCTTGTTTTTTCCTTAGCAGAATATTAGTACCAAACAGAGTCCAAACGCTGCGAAACTTTTTGGAGAATTATTTGGACTAGAAGACACCTTGGGGACCAAGAAAGCACCTGGGGGGAGGCCCATGGGGACCACAACCCACCAGGGCGCGCCCAGGGGGTTGTGGGGCCCACCGGGGTCTCTTGCACCACCTCTTCGCCCTATAAATTCTCAAATATTCCAGAAACCCTAGGGGAGTTGACGAAACACAATTCCAGCCACCGCAAGTTCCAGAACCACGAGATCCAATCTAACACCACCACAGAGGGGTTCATCATCCTCATTGGTGCCTCTCCGATGATGCGTGAGTAGTCCACCATAGACCTACGGGTCCGTAGGCAGTAGCTAGATGGCTTCCTCTCTCTCTCTTTTGATTCTCAATGCAGTGGTCTCTTGGAGATCTATTTGATGTAATGACTTTTTGGGGTGTGTTTGTTGGGATCCGATGAAGTTTGAGTTTATGATCAGAATTTTATCCATGAATATTATTTGAGTCTTCTTTGATCTCTTATATGCATGATTATTTATAACCTCGTATTTCTTCTTCGAATCTTTGGTTTAGTTAGGCCAACTAGATCGATTTTTCTTGCCATGGGAAGAGGTGCTTTGTGATGGGTTCAATCTTGTGGTGTTCTTTCCCAGTGAAAGAAGGGGCAGCAAGGCACGCATGTATCGTTGCTGTTAAGGATAACAAGATGGGGGCTATTCCTACATGAATATATCTCATCTACATCATGTCATCGTTCTTATTGCATTACTCTGTTTCTCCATGAACTTAATACACTAGATGCATGCTGTATAGCGGTCGATGTGTGGAGTAATAGTAGTAGATGCAGAATCGTTTCGGTTTACTAATCTTGGACGTGATGCCAATGTATTGATCACTGCCTTGGATATCATCATAATTATTTGATCTTCTATTAATTGCCCAACATTACTTTGTTTACCCACCGTGCGCTATTTCTCGAGAGAAGCCACTAGTGAAATCAACGGCCCCCGGGTCTATTCTTTATCATATTTGCTTTCCGATCTATTATTTGCCACTTTTATTTTCAGATCTATTATTCCAAAAACCCAAAAATACCTTGCTGCACTCTTTTATTACTTATTTTATTTCGCATTTTATCGAGAGCTATTTATCCAATCTACCACAAATTTATCTATCTTTTTACCATGGAGGGACTGACAACCCCTCTTACGCGCCAGGTTGCAAGTATTTGTTATTTGTGTGGAGGTCCGTTTACATAGTGTTGCTTGGTTCTCCTACTCGATTGATACCTTGGTTTCAAAACTGAGGGAAATACCTACCGTAGTTGTACTGCATCATCCCATCCTCTTTGGGGAAATACTAACACAGTTTCAAGCGACATCATTGCTCTACATGTTGGTCAAATTCATTGATTCACTCTATTTTGCAACTTGATAATCGTCACGTTGCATAGCCCGGACGCACTACTGTGTTGTACCACAGGACTGAGAGCATGCCATTTATGTCTATCCATAGTTGGATGAAGTTCAAGGGGCACAATGCATGGGATACCATGTGTGAGTTCTGACTCGAGTATCGCTGAATTCAAAAAACGTGTTCAACATCCCACTATCTTGGATGTAATCCTTATATTTGAACTATTGTTGTACGAAGATATTTGCAAGTTATTTATGTATGTGCTATTTCATATAATTATTTTTGGGTGTTGTGGACTTAACAAAGGAAGGACGTTTAGGGGACATGGTTGGATGGCCAGCACCTATATCTATATCCACGGACTAGTCCGAACCAGTCCACGGACAAATAGTGTGCCCGTTTTAAGTGTGAGCGTTGGAGATGCCTATCGGTGTACTAAGGTTTGGGCCCCTAGTACCCCAGACTTATGCACATGCAGTGGCAACTCTGCGGCAAGAAGACTTGCCAGAGAACAACCCAAGACCAAGATTCCTAGGCTATAGAGAAGATCTCCGAGCCAAAGGAACCGCTTTTTGTGAGATCAAGGAGCGCATCAAGAAGACCAAGATTCAAGACCCAGTTGTTGAACTTAACTGGGGAGAAGAACAAGACGAAGCATCAAGATTAGCACCAAAGTCCACCCTTGCCGGCAAGCCGAGCTAGTGAGGCGAGGGCCCGGCAAGTGATACGTCCATTTTGCATCATGTTTTCATACTGTTATTTATAATGTTTTTATGCTTGATAACACTTTATGGAGTAATTCTAATGCCTTTTCTCTCATAATATGCAAGGTTTACACCAAGAGGGAGAATGCCGGCAGCTGGAATTCTGGACCTGAAAAAGCTATGTCAGAGTTACCTATTCTGCACATCTCCAAATGAGCTGAAAGTTTGCGGAGAATAATTTTGGAATAAATAATTTTTTTGGAGAAAATAGCTACCAGAGGGGGCTGCCAGGTGCCCACGAGACACCAGGGCGCGCCACCCCCTCCAGGCGCACCCTGGTGGGTGGTGGGCAGCCCAGCCCACCTCCGGTACCCATCTTCTAGTATATAAGGTCTTTTGACCTAGAAAAAATAAAGATAGGACTTTCGGGACGGAGCGCCTCCGTCTCGAAGTGGAACTTGGGCAGGAGAACTTTTTCCCTCCAGCGGAGTGATTCCGCCGGGGGAACTTCCGTCCCGGAGGGGGAAATCGAAGCCATCGTCATCATCAACAACCCTCTCATCTTTGGGAGGCCAATCTTCATCAACATCTTCAATAGTACCATCTCCTCTGAAACCCTAGTTCATCTTTTGTGTCCAATCTTTGTACCAGAACCTCAGATTGGTACCCGTGGGTGACTAGTAGTGTTGATTACATCTTGTAGTTGATGCTTTAGGGTATATTTGGTGGAAGATTATATGTTCAAATCCATTATGCTATTTAATACCCCTCTGATATTGATCATGAATATTATTTGTGAGTAGTTACTTTTGTTCTTGAGGCCATGGGAGAAGTCATGTTGCAAGTAATCATGTGAATTTGGTATTCGTTCGATATTTTGATGATATGTATGTTGTGATTCCATTAGTGGTGTTATGTGAACGTCGACTACATGACACCTCACCATCTTTGGGCCTAAGGGAATGCATTGTGGAGTAGTTATTAGCTGATGGGTTGCTATAGTGACAGAAGCTTAAACCCTAGTTAATTCGCTATTTCGTAAGGGGCTGATTTGGATCCATATGTTTAATGCTATGGTTAGATTTTATCTTAACACTTTTCTCATAGTTGCGGATGCTTGAGAGGGGGTTAATCATAAGTGGGAGGCTTATTCAAGTAAGAACAGTACCCAAGCACCGGTCCACCCACATAACAAATTATCAAAATGGCAAACGCGAATCAAACCAACATGATGAAAGTGACTAGATGATATTCCCGTGTGCCCTCAAGAATGTTTTGCTTATTATCTGAGACCGTACCGGCCTGTCCTTTGCTATCAAAAGGATTAGGCTACCTTCCTGTACTTATTGTTACTATTGTTACTAGTTACTTGTCACAAATTATCTTGCTATCAAACTACCTTTTACCGACTATTTCAGTGTTTGCAGAAATTACCTTGCTGAAAACCACTTGTCATTTCCTCCTGCTCCTCGTTGGGTTCGACACTCTTACTTATCGAAAGGACTACGATTGATCTGCTATGCTTGTGGGTCATCAAGACTATTTCCTGGCGCCGTTGCCGGGGAGTGAAGCGCTCTTGGTAAGGAAAATTTTATACTACGTGATGAAATTTATTGTCACTTGTTACTACGGAAAACAATCATTTGAGGGGTTTGTTCGGGGTATGCTCACCTCGACTAGAAACACAAAGAGTTGCCCCTCAACCTACTCCACCTAGTGAAAATATTATTTATGAAATTCCTTTGGGTATGATAGAACAATTGCTAGCTAATCCTTATGCAGGAGATGGAACGGAACATCCTGATATGCACTTGATCCATGTGGATGAAATTTGTAGATTATTTAAGCTCGCAGGTTTACCGGCAGATGAAGTTAAGAAAAAGGTTTTCCCTTTATCTTTGAAGGTAAAAACATTGACATGGTATAGGCTATGCGATGATATTTGATCTTGGAACTTGAATCGATTGAAATTGGAATTTCACCAAAAAATTATCCTATGCATCTAGTTCATTGTGATCGGAATTACATATATAATTTTTGGCCTCGTGAAGGAGAAAGTATCTCTCTATCTCGGGGGAGGCTTAAGTCAATATTATATTCATGCCCCAATCATGAGCTCTCGAGAGAAATTATTATCCAGAATTTTTATGCTCGGCTTTCTCATAATGATCAATCCATACTCGATACTTCTTGTGCTCGTTCTTTTATGATGAAGACTATTGAATTCAGGTGGGGTCTTTTAGAAAGAATTAAACACAACTCTGAAGATTGGGAACTCGACGAAGGTAAAGAGTCAGGTATTAAGCTTGAGTTTGATTGGGTTAAATCTTTTACGAATACCGATGCATTTCACAAGTTTAGCACTAAATATGGACCTGACTCTGAGATAGTAGCCTCTTTTTGTGAATCAATTGCTACTCATGTTGATCTCCCTAAGGAGAAGTGGTTTAAATATCGTCCCCCTATTAAAGAATAAATTAAAGAGCCAGTATTAGTTAAAGATGAAACTATCATTTACAATGATGATCTGGTTGTGCCTACTGCTTATATTGAAAAAACACCTTTCCCTGTTAGGATAAAGGAACATGCTAAGGTATCAACTGTGGTTCGCAAAAGTAATATTAAATCACCTAAACCCTCTGTACAAATTAAAGTAGAACCTAGTGTTGCTATGGTTAAGGATCTCTTGGTCGATAATATTGATGGGCATGTTATTTACTTCTGTGATGAAGCTGCTAGAATTGCCAAACCTGGTGAAAAAGATAAACATAGACATGTTGTTGGCACGCCTGTTGTCTCAGTTAAAATAGGCGATCATTGCTATCATGGTTTATGTGACTTAGGTGCTAGTGCGAGTGCTATTCCTTTTACCTTATACCAAGAAATTATGAATGATATAGCACCCGCTAAAATAGAAGACATATATGTCACTATTAAACTTGCAAACAGAGACACCATCACACCACTTGGGATTTTAGAGAAGTTGAAGTCTTGTGTGGGAAAATAAAATATCCTACTGATTTTCTAGTTCTTGGTTCCCCACAAGATGACTTTTGTCCCATAATTTTTGTGTCGTGGGATATCCGCGGCCACCTATGGGACCGGGTCGCCCCTTGCTGGTTCGGTGGGGGGACGTCGCGCTGCACAAAGAGCAGATCATCGCACGGCAGCACGGCAGAGAGCACACAAGCAATTTACCCAGGTTTGGGCCGCCACGAGGCATAAGACCCTACTCCTGCTTTTGGTGGATTGATGGTGGAATGAACGTGGTGGTGCGTAGTACACTTGCCCGGCAAGGTTTGCCTAGGGCCGCAGCCACTACGCGCGTATGGTGGCTTGGGTTTCTCAACTTTCCCACCTCCTAACCCCTCCTACGAGTGCCATGGGCCTCCTTTTATAGATTAAGAGGTCACCACAGTGGCAAAGTGGTCATTATCCACTGATATGATAGCAAATAGTGCTATCATACCTAACTATGCGGGTTGACAGGGTGCATTAAATGCACCGCTTAGTGTCACATCACTGGTCGCCCGGCAAGGCCTGCCGGGCTATCTCGCCAGCTCCGCACCTGTCTTCTTGACACGTCGCAGGACGGGTGTCGTCTGTGGGTTTCTTCTGTAGGAAATGGCCGCCATGTGGCGAATGTCTGCCACTTATCACCTTGCGGCTTGACACCGCACTGATTGACGATGTGAGTCGTGCTTGAGTGGTTGGTGGGGTGGTTCTGTCCCCGTGAGCCCCGGCAGGCTCTGCCGGGGAGCCTCGGTTGCTTGCTTCTAGTGGTGGCCTCGCCCCTTGCCGGGATCGCCTGCCTGGCAAGGGAGGCCCTTCTCTCACTAATATCTTGCTCCTCTGGCTCGGTCTCGATCTCTCTGAGCTGTAAGTTGGTTCTTCCAATCTCTTGGTCCTTCAACTCCTGACTTGAGGTGGTGCTTAAACCTTTGTCTTGTGCGTGTGCATAGTTGGGCAACAGACCCAGGATTTGTTGCACCGACAGAATCCCCCGGGCCTTCCCCGAACACGCTGTTGAGCATCGTCGGGGTAGGGCCTAATAAGTGGACAAGCGGAATCGCTGAAGGGGTTGGCCCCTTGGGGTCTCCATTGCTGCTTCATCACTCTTGATCCCAGGGCGATTTCCGATTTCCCCGCGTGTGGTGTCGCAGAAGAACTTGGATCGTGGCCCGCAGATTCTCCTCGTCCCACGATCACGGGGCAGAAACTGCCATCCCACTCGCCCCCCCGTTCCGCATGCCCCTCGCCACGTGCTCTGCATGCATTGGCGTGGTAGGTGGTGGATGCGGAGGACATGGGGAGGAGCGCTTTAGCTGAAACCCGAGCATCGATGGTTGGGGCAAAGGGGCGGCCTCAGCCCTCAGAGTCATAGTGGGTGTAGAGAGGCCGTATTGGAGGAGGGGGCGGCTGTTTCCTATAGGAGGGGCCAGCCCCTTTCCCCATTTCCTTATAAAAGGGCCCGGGGCGGTGTTCTCCAGCACACACTCCCCCTTCTCTTCTGTGATTCTTCTTATCTGGCCATGGTGCAAGGGCGAGGGTGTGGTAGAGCTCTGGTAGCGGCGACGAGGGCTTATTTTCGACAGCGCGCCCCTCCTCCCCTGGACCCTGAGGCAGCGGAATTGTCCGCAAGAAGGGGAGGAAGGGGGCGTGGTCGTGGTCGCCGCGGTGCCCGAGGAGGAGGAGGAGGGGGTGGTGCCCTGGGGGCGCCTCCACCGGCGGCTCCACCCCCGATGGAAGGCCATGTCGGGGACCAACCTCGAGAGTTCATCATCAGGATGTACAAGCCTTTGCGCAGTTGCCTTCGTCTTCCGACCTTCTTTGCGCGGGAGATGGAGCTCGAGCAGCCGCGCGCCCTGAAGCTACACATGAGCGGTTGTGGGGATGGGAGCACGAGGGTTGATGTCGATTTCCCCGCCCCTCATGTAATGTACCTTCGTCGCGGCTGGAAGACCTTCGCCCATGCCCACAGCTTCTTGAAGGGACACGTTCTCCATTTCAAATTAATGGAGAGCAGCCTACTCTCCGTCAAGATCTTCGGGCGCTTGGGCGGCTGCTTAGGGTGCTGCATGGAGAGCTTGACCGATGACGAAAGCTCCTCCTCGAGCGAAAGCGATGAGGAGGACAGTGACGACGATGATGACGACAGCGGGCGGAGGAGCGAACACTCTGACTCCGGCTGATCATCGCCCGCACCATCTTCATCAGGCGGCAACACCATCATCTGCATCTGCATCCCTCCCCCGACAATGTGATTTGCCGGGGAGTTGGATGTAGAGGTGTGGATGGTGTTGCCGGGCTCCTCCAGCAGTCTTCCAGCTGGGCCCCGGCAGGCTTGCTCTCGGGCTGCAGCTTTGTTAGCCCTGTCGAGCCCTGCCAGCCCTGGTGACGGTGGTTGACGGGGCCGCCTTCCGCCGTGCTCTCCATCGAGGCGTTCCCTCGTGCTTTCGCTCCCCCAGGCTACCTCTCCTAGAGCCCGATGAGAGCAGGCCGGGTCTTCGCCCAGGCGCTCCTTTTGCCCTCCTCACCTTCGACAGCAGCACCTAGGAGGAGAGGGACAAGAAAGGGCGTCACGGAGCACTTATCTTTTTTCAATCTTAAATCTGTAGGCAATTGCCAAATTTTAATTCAAATAATGTAATCCCTCGAGTCCATCTTTGTGTTCTGTAATGCTTGTACTTGTATTGGCATATGAATGAAAAAGATGAACCTTGCCGGGAACCCGTGCATGTATATGTCCATGCAGAGGTCACTAAAAAAATACACTTCCGTGATGATACGTGTTTGTCACAGTAGGTTGCGTTTTTTGTCATGCATGTACATCCATGACAAATTTATGACAGAATCAAGATAGTCATACCTGTGCTGTCATAGAAGTGTTCCATGACATTACCAAAGTTATCATCACGAAAGTGTCCACTTCCATGACGATAAATCGCGCGTCACAGAAGTGCTTTCGTCAAGGGTGACCGACACGTGGCATCCACCGTAACGGGACGCCGTTAAGCTATCGGGTCGGGTTTTGGATCCGATAACCCGTTAATAGCCCCGACCAATGGGGATTTTCCACGTGTAAAATCATCATTGGCTAGAGGAAACACGTGTCGGCTCATCGTTGGGACAGATGTCATCCACTCACTGGACAGAAGGCGCCTATGATACGTCAACACGTGGCACGGCCCAACAGTGGCCCATTCCTATGAAAAGGCCGGCCCATTTGACTTGGTCAAAAGCTGGCGGGCCGGCCCATGGAAAGCCTGTTAACGGCTTGTTCGCATATAGCCCATTTACAGCCCGCTAACCCAAGGCCCATTACGCCCTATCCGAATTAGGCCTAGTAGCGTCATCTGGGCCATCCAATATGATTCCAGCCCGTTTTCACTTCTGGCCCATGTATAGCCCATGACGTCTTTCGGCCCATATGAGGCCCTTTGTAACTCTTGGCCCATTAGCAGCCCGTGCTGAAACTGGCCCGTAATGAACAGTGTATTACTTTACACCCATTAACGGCCCGTGGTGAAACTGGCCCGTAATGAACAGTGTATCACTTTATACCCATTAACGGCCTGTTATTCCGTTGGGCCGTTTCCAGCCCAAGTTAACTTTCAGCCTTCTGAGGGCCCATTTATTCTTGGGTTCATTTGCAGCATTCGGTTACTTATGGCCCGTTACTGTCATTTTCTGCTTGTGGGCCAAATTCAGCCCGTCGTTACAGTCGGCCCGTTTGTGGACCATTAGTCTGTTGGGCCATTTTCATAGCATCACCAAATACGGCCTATTAACGATGGCCCATTATGGTCGGCCCATGAACGAACGATTCCAACTCTAGCCCGTTTACGGCCATAATGCGGTCTGTTTGGCCCATGTTTGGCCAATCGATCATACGGCCCGTATAAGGCCCATTGATGATACGACCCGCAGAAGGCCCATTGTTTCTACGGCCCGTAGAAGGCCCATTGTTTCTACGGCCCGTAGAAGGCCCATTGTTTCTACGACCAGTAGGAGGCCCAGTGTCACTACAGTGAATATTAGCCCATGGTTATTGTGGCCTAGTTTTAAAAAATAGGTTATTGCGGCCACTAGCTAACCGCGGAAAAAGAACTGCAATGACTACAAGCAAACAAATAAACAAGACAACAAGGAAATAAATAAGCAAGCAACTAACGCTAGGCTATCACGGCTATTACACATATTACATCCACTAGGCATCAAAGTTCGCCACCAGAGCAAATATAGGGAACAAAGCAGCATATCATATACACTGGTTGTCAAAGTTGGCGACCAGCGCAAATAAACGCCGCAGCAAAACAAATCCAGAACTGAAACCACTTCAGAAGATCTCAAGAAACAATATCCTGGGTACCCATAATGCTGGCAAGATGCTTAGCAAGCTTATTAACTTTCTCTTGTTTGGCGCTTAAATCCTCTAGCGCTTGCTGTTGCACCAGAAAATATGCATCTAAATTTTGCAGGGACTTCCTCAGTCCTTCAGCTTCCTGTCGCAGCACATCTGATCGATGTCTTTCAACTTGAAGTTGAGACTCAAGAAGACGAACTGATTCAGGCAGCGACTTCGAAGAGCTTGTGCCAGCAGTAGTGGCCAGTAACTCGAACACTACATCAAGACAGGACTTTTGGGTTCCCTCACTGTCGTCAAGATAGTTTTTACCAGCTTTCTTGGAGACCAACAGGGATGTCTCACTATCTTGAACCTTATCTGCATTACTTCCTTTACCATTGGATAATGCGGTACTGTTCTCCAATATTTTGTCCGCATTCTAAAAGAGAAACAAGCAGACACATCACATGTTTACCATGTTGTATATGAAACTCATTTTGGTAAATGAGTTCAGTAGTAAAGTGGACAGGATAACAGCATGAAACAAACATATATCTATGTACCATGGTCACTTTATGGTCTATATCATTCTAGTTTTTGTTGCCAAATAAAGATAGAGACACAGTTCAAATAATATTTGTTCAAGACAAAGCAGAATAGATAGAATATAAGTGTGGGTAACTATAGAGCAATAACAACACTTGTAATGTGCATGACATGAGAACATAACTGTTTATTCAATTGAAACTGAAATCAACATAGAGCAGGTTACAACAGCAAACCAGTTAAAGAAACAGGTTTAAAACATACCTGTTGCGCCATTGGAGTTTCAATTCGATCCTTCAAATTTGAAAATAGTTGGTATGAGTAAATACAGTAATGCAAGAGCAAAGGAGTATGAACCATAGCTACAGAACCTGACCTGAGAACAAATCTTCTTCTCCTGTAAGCATTGAGTTGGGATTCGGAGTAGTGGTCCTCATGCTTTGGGCACTGCAGTTCCCTTACTAACTGCTCGTGTTTGGGTGCTCTGTGGTGGAGACGGTGTTGTGTCAACTGGAACTGGGTTACTATCTGCCGGGGTTGGGGTTAGAAGGGGTGTAGCTGGTTCTCTGTCCAACTGGGTAGGGGTACAATCTGCGAGAGTCTGGGTTATGTGTGGTGGATCTGGTCCTTGGGCAAGTACAACCGTGGTTCTATCTGCATCAGCTGGTAGCACTATCTTTTCTGAAGACCGTGTTGTTACTCCCTTAGATACTGCCATCACGCTCTCCAATTCAAATGGCTGATAAACAAGAAAAGTAATTGAAAGTATAGACATTGTATGATAGACAGGTGCAATGGATAGTGGGGAATAAAAGAGGGCATGAAATAATTCATATTTATGTTGTCTAACCAAACAGGATAGCATGACACAATTTCACATATATGATGGCTAACTAAACAGGATAGCATGACACAATTTCACATTATGATGGCTAACTAAAAAAGATGGAAAGACATAGTTCAAAATATGAGACTATGTAAACAGGATGACATGGCATAACTATATAATGTGTTTATTAAATAGGTTGGCATGCCATAATTCACATACATTCACGGATAGAATGCCATAATTCAAAATATGATGACTGTAAACACTAAACAGGATGAGATGATATAACTATATGATGTCTTTATTAAATGGGTTGCCATGCCATAATTCAGATAGATGATGTGTATGTACTATGTAAACATGATGGCATGATATAATTCAAATATATGATTTATATAGTAAGCAAGTAAGCAGATGGCAATCCATATATGATGTAAAAACTAAGCAATGCAAGACAACATGCATGACATGGGTAATATAACCCTGCCAAGTTTGAGCATAGACCTCAGGGGGAAATAGGACTGGTCATCAGTCTCTGAATCCTCCTCTGAGGAGCTCTCTGTAACCAGCAATATGTCTGCTTCAGCAGGTAGCATTGTCTGCTCTGAATACCTTGTTTTCACTCCAGATACTTCCATCACCGCTTCAAATGGCTGATGCACAGGAAGAGTAGTTGAATATACAAACGTTGTCGACAAATGGAACACGTAATACAAAAAAATGATAGCATGATATAATTCACATACATGATGATTGGCTAAACAACATGGCATTGCATAATTCACATATATAATGCCTTTGCAACAAGATAGCATTGTATAATTCACATATATAATGTCTTGCAACAAGATGGCAATGCATAATTCACATATATGGTAATTAGACACTGAACAGGTGGCATTCACACAAAGCATGTCCAAACTAATCAAATGACATAGCAATGCGAGACACCATACGCACGATATGAGCAACATAACCCTGCCAAGTTAGAGCATACACCTCGGGGGGGAATAGGACTGGTCATCTGTCCCTGAATCCTCCTCTGAGGAGCTATCCGTAACCAGCGAGATATGCGCTTCGTCAGATAGCATAGTCTGCTCTGAAGACCTTGTTTTCACTCCAGAATTTGCCATCACCGTGTCAAATGGCTGATGCACATGAAGTGCAGTTGAATGTACTAACATTGTTGACAAATGTAATATGTAATGAAAAAAAAGGATGGACTGATATAATTTACATATAAGATGACTGGCTAAGCAGGATGGCATTGCAAAATTCACATATATGGTGCCTGGCTCAACAAGATGGCGTTGCATAATTCACATAAACGATGAATAAACTAAACAGATGGCATTCGCACAAAGGATGTCTAAACTAAGCAGATGACATATTTGATGTATAAAGTAAGCAATGCAAGACACCATATGCATGATATAACCAACATCAGCATGCCAAGTTAGAGCGAAGACCTCAGGGGGTAAATAGGAGTTGTCTTCTCCTTCTGAATCCCCCTCAGAACAGATATCTTCCTCTCGGTTACAATCCGAAATGCGTGGACGGGGGGCTGCCTTTGCGCCTACCATGGAGCGACGTCTGCATGAAATTTTATTGCCATGCAAGGCTCGTCTCTTTTGCTCTACATGTTCAGTTCCATTGTTTACAATAACTGTCATGCATAGGAATAAAACATAGTGAGATTATGTAAGGAGTGCATGCAGAAATCCAGAGTGATGGTAGCAACCTGTGGATAGACCCAAAACCAATAATGGCAGGCAGATAATGGCTTCAGTTAAAAAATACAGATAATGGCTTCTTTACTGTTTGTTTCCCACCCAACATGAAACTCATAGTAGACACCGGAGATTAACCAGATAGTAGATAGATACTATTGATAGCGGCCTCGATATGTACCCCACAACCATTTAAAAACTCAAGTATGACCATTAGTTTGGAGCTGACTCAGAGTCTAATCGGTGAACAGGACGATAAAGTAGCATGTAATATTAAGCGATGCATAACGTAAGCAGACACGAAAGAGTGCGACCTCTCTTGCGGACCCGTGTAGTCCCCGAGGTCATCTGCTCGGTTGATGATGGTAATGCAGTTTTCATGGCTGCCAGCGGCGGGGAAGAAGATTTGAGGCGGCGAAAGACAGTCTGGAGGCCGGATCCCTGCTGTGCTGGACCCTTCTGTCGTTGGAGCAGCTGAGTTGGGGTGGACGACGGCGCAGCAGGAGCGGGACAAACCACGCAAGGTTTTCTTTGACAACTATCTGTAAGAGAAGTAATTCTGTAAGGGCTCGTTTGAATTGGAGGATTCCAACAATGCAGGGATTGAAATAGACAGGAATAGGATAGGAATGCACGTGCAAAATAGAGAATTTAAAAACACAGGATTTCTGCCAATCTGGGTGTTTGATTCACAACAACTGGAAGATCACAGTATGCAAAGAAGCATGGTGAGATTAAGTCAAACCACAAGAAAATGTACGGTTATAATGCTATTATGCTACTATCTCTTAGTCTTGTGCTTCATGAATAGGAATTTGAAAAGGAGGACAAGTGAAAATTAAAATTCCTACGTTTTTTCTTTCAAGGAGACACTAAAGGAACAAATCCGTGTGCTCAGTGGACAATATATATAACATGTAGAGTAAAAAAGAGATGCAACAAGTGTACAACCTCTTTGGCGAAGGCATGTCGATCTCAGCATGATCGGGTTGGCCGGTGAGGATGCTCCGGCTGACTTTGCTGTTGGAGGAGGGGAAGAAGATCTTAGGCGTCTGGAGATGGAGCCCGAGGTACTGCTCCGCTGTGATGGAGGGTTTTGTCGTTGGAGCAGCTCCGGTGAGTTGTACGACGCCGAGGCTGAAGCAGGACAAGAGAGACAACGAACAACGTTAACCTGAGTGGAATTCTAATAGCATCTCCAATACATGACGTAAAATACATAACCACAAAGTGCTAGATGTAAAATACATCAGCCGCTCATCTCTGAACTTAACTGTCGAAACTGAACTTAACTGTCGAAACTGAACTTAACTCTCGAAACTGAACTTAACTGTTGAAACTGAATTTTGCTATCGAAACTGAATTTTGCTGTCAAAACTGAACGCACTAGCAAGGTAAGGCTACACGTCGGTCGACTGACTTTTTCATCTCTGGTCAGTCGATTTTGCAGCCGTTGGATACGAAATCAAGGGCCTGCCGGTTCATCTTCAACCTCCACCCCCCTGAGCCGCCAGCCACCACCGGCCAAACAGCAGCCCCCCCGCCGCCCGCGGCCGGCGGTGCACCGCCCCGCCCGCCCGAAAACACTCCCCACCGCCGGTCCGCCGCCGCCCCGGCCATCCCTCTAGGCCCCCCCGTGCCGAGCTTTTTCTCCGGCGATCCCCACGCCACCGCCCCGCCAACGCCCCGCCACCGCCGGCGACCACCGCCCCCATCCTGAACCATAAGATAGATAGTGGGGTACCTCTCCGGCGAGCCCCCCTCCCCGCTGCGGCTGGTTCTTCATTCACCCCGGCGAGCCCGCCCCCCCCCCCACCCCCTGAAAATCGACTGACCCAAAAGTCGATTCAGTCGACTGAAGTGTAGCTAAATCGGAGCAGCATCGCAAGCAAGAGCAAGAGCGAGAGCAGCAGCGCGAGCAAGAGCAGTAGCAAGGGCAGACCAGGCAGGGGACCGAGAGCAAGAGAAGAGCAGCAGCGCGAGCGAGAGCTAAAGCAGCAGCAGCTCCTACTGATGTGGACGTCGCCGCCGAGGACGCCGTGGAGGAAGTGGCCGGAGACGCCGCCGTGGATGGAGCCACGCCGTGTCGGCTCGACCGAGCGCCGGGAGCACCGTGAGATCGAATCAAGAAGAAAATGCGGCGATTAGTGTACAACCTCTTTGGTGGCGCCGATTAGGCCGCAGCTTCATCCGAGGAAACGGTGATGATGATGCTCTTCCGGTGGTGCAGGTGAAGACGGCGGTGTGGGAATGGAGGTGGCGCGAAAGACGAGGGGAACGTCGAGGCAGCTCCTTGGAGGTGGAGGACAGGGTGGCTGAACCGGCGAGACGATGAGATCGACGACGGATCCTCATCCGGTAGGGTGGATGAGGGACGTCGAGGTGTTGCTGTGGATGACGTCGTCGGGGAAGAGGCTCCGGCTGGGTGGCGGACGGAGCAGGGTGTGGGGTTTCGTCGCGGGTTTTCGCGGCCTCGGTGTACGAATGGGTGGGCGGATGGGATGGCAGTGGGGAACCATGGCTTAGAGACGCGCTTGTCCCAAATGTGGGGTAAGTTACGAAAGTACCCCCACCGATTTGAGGCGGTTCTTTCGGTTCAGGGGTACCACGGGCATTTCGCGTGTCGGGATTTCACAGGAGGTGGGAGTTTTCGCGCGCGTTGTAATTTCGGAATAGCAAGGCGCGGGTTGAGATGGAGGGAGTTATCGGAGCACAACGAGACAAAGATATATCTTAAATATTTCAGGCTAACAAGGCGCGGGTTGAAATTTCCGGACAAGCCTAACGTGTACTGTACCAAATCAATGCGCACTACAAATGTCATTCAAAACTTTGAATTCATGTTATGTTCAATTAAAATATTTCGCTACGTGTATAATGCATGCAACCTACTACTCAAATGAACGTTTTAGTGCATTCCAAACGTATATACTACCGCTTCAATATGAACTAAATTTGAATTCGTTTCTCTATTTGAATAAGATCTACAGTAATGATTGTTGTGAAGTCAAAGCATTTGAATTCGTTTCTCTGTTTTAATAAGATCTACAATCATCATTATTGTCAAGTTAAACCATCGTTTGTGTATTATCTTCACAGCACACCACATGATTAGTCTCGAGTTACATATGAACTATGTGTACTATATGAACTCGAACTAGATTTTTTGAATCCACTTTATTTTGATTTCAAATCACATTACATTTCTAGCTCTAGCTAGATCTTCATAATCTAAACCATGTCTCATATGTATAATGTGTTTATCACATTATGTATGGTGCCCCGCCCCCTACGCCTACAAGTATTTAGATGTGAGTTGCAAACACCACACATTACCACAAATTCAAATAAAATGTGAGAATGTTCGATATATAGTATTGTTTAGATTGTTCGATATTTAGTTGTAAGCTGCAAACGCCACACATTATCACAAATTCAAATAAAATGTGAGATTGTTTGATGTATAGTATGGTTTAGATTGTTCGGCATTTAGCTGTGAGTTGCAAACGCCATGCATTATCACATTATGGTATAACATGTGCACAACACGTGTATCACCGCTATATTCATGCATGCAATGTTTAAAACACTATGATCTCCTATTCAAATATATGAATCCGCTTTCATATCAAATTATGATCTTTGTTAGTCTCTTACACCCACACAATCCTCTAACCTTTGTAGCTACCACTAACTTTCTCTCGTGCATGCACACGCCCTCCTCGCCCTCCCCCTCCCTCGGCATTCTATCCACCGGGCACATTCATTTTTTTCTTTAGGTCGTTCTCCCAGAGTCTCCACAACTCCTTTCCGACACACACCGATCGATAAACCTCTCCAGCGATGCCTGCCTACAACATACACACACACCTTCAATCTCCTCCTTTATGTGTCCTTGCCTCGTGTCTCTCATACGGTCAGACACACGTGTAAACTCTCGCCCCTCTTTTCATCGATCTCACAACCGCACACTCCTCCCCCTATCTAGCTAGTAGTTGGGCCTCTCGCACCACCTCCTAGCTCCATTCTCTCTGTCTATCCGTCTCGCTGGGCCTTATTTGCCTCTAACAAATGGACGTACACCGACCGATCTCTCGCTATACATATAGCTAGCTAGGTCCTTATAACTCGTTTTTACCCACACGTCAATCGATCTACCTCATTAGTTGTGTCTCTCCCTTCCTCCGACAAACAACAATTGATCTACCGATCTAGTTAGGTTTGCTTACCAAACACATGGTTCCCCTTCATCATCCATGGATGCGTCCCGACAGATCTATCACGCACAGGCACACACAGAAACACATCCCCACTCTTATTGATAACATTGCAGTTCCACCCTCAGTTTGTCTAGTAGGCCTCTCCCACCATCTTCGAGAAGCAACTCCATCACCCATCCAGCACTCTACCCCTCTCCCTCCCTCTCCCTCCCTCTCTCTCTCCTCTCTCTCTCTGTCCCATCATATTTCCCGTCCTTCAGTTATGTATGGATGTCGACCGATCTCCCTCAAGACATAGCTGGGTCTCTCCTTCTCAACACATATACGAGTCGTTCTACCTCTATAGTTAGGCCTCTGCCTACCCCTCCCCCCACCCCCTCCCCCCACACACACCGATACATCGAGCGCTCTAGTCATGTCTCCCTGCCACACACAAACTTGACATGTGCCCTCTAACGTTCCGGTAGGCCAGTCGCCCTATATCTTTGACTTGCACACACACACAATTTCGATGGCTCTCTTCATCGATCTCGCACCCACCCACTTGATCCTCTCTTCGACTCTATCGATAGCTATGACCGCTCCCTCTCTTCTCGTGGATTGCCCGACCCTCTATGTATGATATGGATAGGCCTCCATTTCACACACATTGCATGCAAAATTTTGTTTGAGATGTCATCGACACATATTCCCACAAATAATTCACGAAATCAACCCCCACCCCACCCCCACCCCAAAACAAAAAACACTCACGAACGCGGTTTGTATCTCTCACACACACCCACGTAGGTGGGGGACGTGCACGAAGAGAAGAGGTGCATGCACGGCGCACGTACTCCCGTCTCTTTCCCAACCACACCCGCGCGGGTACACGGTGGAGCTCATTTCTGTACGAAAAAGGCAGCCCACGTGGTAATTTGGCACGTGTACTGGTTGTCCACTTGGTGGAGGGAGGATCGTCTACCACGGGTGAACAAACAAATTGCGACTTGACGTGTTATGTTAAAAAAAGAGGCAAACCATGTGGGGCCTACCTTAGAGGCAAGGCTCTATACACTGGAGTACTTTTGATGTGTCCCGTCAACTCGCAGAACGAGGAGAAGCTTGCTTAGTACGCCGTCTCCCCCGCCCACGGGCGCGGTGGCTCGCAGGATGAGGTGAAGCTTGCTCCGCCTTACGCCCGCTCCCTCGCCCATGCGCGCGGTGGCTCGCAGGACGAGGAGAAAAATTTACTACTCCCTCCGTTTACTCCTCGTCCCTACTACCTTGGTTATAGAGATTATATCATATTGTTTGGAATATATATGTCCTTTAGTAGATTTCAATATGAACTACTAGTACATACTCCAAACACTGATGTATATAGACGTATTTTAGAGTGTAGATTCACTCATTTTGCTCCGTATGTAGCACTCTCCCTCGCCCCTCGACCCTCGCCCACGTGGTGGACGTGCAGCAATTCATTCGGTCTCATATAGCCAGAACGATATATACTGCACTACCATTATTGCTCGACTTCCCGAAGAGGCGAAGAGCCAATCGCAAGGTTAATATTTTGGAGATGCCAAGCGCAAGGTTATAGGAGAACGAGTAGTAGGTGCCGCGTCATTTATAAATAAAGTTTTTTTTCTTCAGTGGCACGTACGCAATATGATAGGTTCATATGGAGAGAAAAGGAAACCGCTCCACTATATACATAGTCAGGACGGGCCAGCCTACACGGTTGCTTGCTGGGGTTGCTCTCTTCACACTCTCTCGCACAAAACGACTGTGGCCACATCTCTAACATCCCGGCGGATCACGTCCGCTTGGGGAAGGGGTGGATGCTTAGTGTAGATGCGGTGGCCGTCGCCGACGGCGAAAACCCACTGTCGGCACGTCCCGATCAGGGGTCCCCGCCGTTCTCTCTCACAAAGCCGGTGAGGTTGCCTTCGTCCCTTGCTCACTGCCGCGACGTGGGCAGTTGCCGCCTCCCGCCGCCCTCCTCAAGGTTGAGCTACGTCCCTCAGGTACAACTCCCTTTACAGCCGGCTTGCACCACTGCTCCAGCTGCCCACATCACTCCCTGTGGATATTTCTCTACTTCTTTGCCCCGCACATACCTCTACTGGCTTCTACGTACTGTATTTGTGATGAGTTTATGTCTCATCAACTAGTCCCAGTAATCTTATTCTAATCACGCTTCTTCAATTTCTTTGCCACAGGGATGCTCATCTCGATTTTGGTGAAACTGCACAAAATGATCCGATGGTCAAAAGGTTGCAAACTTCATTTATTAGGAAGCTCGAACGTTGCCAGCAAATTGAAGCCTGGTCAGGGTTCACGGTTCAAGGGCTAGGGACTGCATGGATCGTTTTTTTCTTTAGCTGCCTCTGTTCCAAAATAAGTGTCAACTTTAGTAGTAGTACAACTTTGTACTAAAGTTTGCACAAAGTTGAGACACTTATTTTGGAACGGAGGGAGTACATATTTGCTATGATCTGTCAATCATTGAGATGCAATAGCATGCATGTTAGTCTCCTTTGTATTTGATGAAATGTTGCAACGGGCAACCTTGGACGCAAGATACATGTAACAGAAGCTGGAAGCTTCATAGCATTGTACAAATTTATCTCGCTGATAAATTACAGTACGTACTATACTAGTACTTCCTCCGTTCCTAAATATAAGTCTTTGTAGAGATTTCACCATGAACCACATGCGGATGTATATAGATGCATTTTAAGTGTAGATTCATTCATTTTGTTCCGTATGTAGTGGAATCTCTACAAAGACTTATCTACTAGTAATAGCTAGCCCCCACTACTAGGAATTCTCTATCCTCTCCTTGAGCCACATCATCAAAATTGATGTAGCCGTTAGATGAAGTAAATCAGTCCATAATAGCCGTCTGATCTAGACGTTGAGAGGCTCCGCACTAAGCCACATGCAAGCATGCAGAAATACCGTGGCACATGCATGTGAGTGGGTTTTAAATCACATCAACATGTCTGCATGCAAGCATGCACCGGTAGCATGCATGTAAGTGAGCTTTTAAGTCCCATTAACATGTCAAAAAGAAAAATATAATCCCATTATGCAGTAGGAGTTGGCTGATCTTTTTTCCTTACGTGGGATGATCTAAATGATGATGGGAGTTTATTTAGTTTGGCTACCACATTTGTCATGCGGTTATAGAGTTTTTTTAGTTCTATGAAATCGATAATTTTGCGCAGAGAGATATACCGCTGTTCCGCGGCAACGCGCGGGGACTCATCTAGTAATATTTAGGAACGGAGGGAGTACTATGTAAAGAGTTAGGTGTCGCACGGTGATAGTGTGAGGTGGGCCATGTAATCACTGAGCCTGCGTGTTTTCACTGCTCTTGCACGCCTCCGCTGTAAGAATGGAGAAAATTGTAATCTAGTAGTAGTACCTCCTTTCGCCGAAAGCGTGGGACATCCAGCAGTCCTACCACCTCAGTAATAAAGACCAATGAGCCGTCAAATCACATAGACCCAGCAGTAAGTTGGACGGACGAAGCAACCATCACTCTTGCGCCAGTGAGAGGTCGCGTCCGCTCTGCCCGGGCATGAATGCGGCACCGATTCTTTGGAGCGGCGCTGACCGTTTCGGGCGGGAAGCGCGCGCGGGCGATGGAGGGGCTTTGGGTGGGCCAGGCTGGTCAGGAGCGGGCGTGGCAGCTGTCCGCATGTCCCTACCGGACACGCCCGGAAACGAGAGGATGCACCGACTCTCGCGGCTAAAATCGTACACTACACAACATCTCTCTGTAGGAGTAGGTCGATCTGTCGCTCTCTCTAACACACACATGCTGTTAAACACACACACACACACACACACACGCACACGCACGCACCTTGGTCCCGTTGCACCTTCTAACGTGACTTATTACACCTAGACGGAGGGAGTAGTAAGTATACGAGATACGGTGGCACACTGACTTAAGTCGAATACAAGTGCCCAAAATTTGTGTGCATGTTATAATAAGGATTCACTTAAAATAGTACGTGAGCGAACAGAGGGATCAATTGGACAGTGTTCCCGAGCAGTAGCGAGATGTGTGAGGTAAGATACACCGCTGGCGCTTTTAATTTTTCTTATTAATTTGTTTGTTTCACCCTCTGACTGGTGGGACCCAACGTACTACGTGGAGAGAGGTAAGGTGACTAAGGCTGCATTATTTCTGCACCACTGTGGATAGTCTTACCACCAAAGCCACATGACACGATTATGATTGAAATCCCAATGACTCCCACACACACAAAAAAACACGGCATGCTTGTCACACGAATGCAGGAATGTATAAAAGGTTATTTCCCTCTCGTTGAACATAACGGGAGGGTTGTGTAGCTGGTTAGCCTGTTCGCTCATCAAACTTGAGGTCTCGGGTTCGATAACTACACTTGAGCATAATTTGTGCCAGGAGGATTCTTTGACTGGTCAAAATGTTTTCTAGGGTTTGCACGCTTCACACTCTCTCTCCAGTATATATATACACGCTGGAGCCTCAGCGCTTGTAGTTGCTCTCTTCACACTCTCTCGCCCTCTCCCGCTGGAGCCTCAGCGCTTGTAGTTGCTCTCTTCACACTCTCTCGCCCTCTCCAGATCTAAACAAGACTTCGTTGGCCTCTCTCTCCCCTCACTGCTGCTCAAAGAGCCGGCAGGATCCGTCCGCCGGGAAGGGAAGGAGGCTTAACGCTGTCGCCGTCGGCGAGGGACTACCGGCGCAGCTGTTCACTTTCCACCCAGCGGCGGCGCGGGAGGGCCTCCGACCCCTTCTTCTTCGCCGCCGTCCCGTCGCCCACCGAACCACGCCCCAAGAACCTTAAGGTATAATTTACTTACTCCACATGCATTGCTCTAGCTGCATGTATACCATGAATCTAGGACGTGGTTCAAAGAGGAAAGGAGTGGGGGAAAGTAGTGGGAAAAGTTGTATATAGCATGAATCTAGGACGTGGTTCAAAGAGGAAATGAAGGGGGAAAGTTGTATAGCATGAATCTAGGACGTGGTTCAAAGAGGAAAGGAATGGGGAAAGTAGTGGGGAAAGTTGTATCGCATAAATCTAGGACGTGGTTCAAAGAGGAAAGGAAGGGGCGAAAGTACTAGTTCAAAAAGGAAAGGAAGGGACAAGGCTGTAGAGTTTGAGCAGGACTAGATTTGCTGCGCTCACATAGGGAAAGGTGTCTAAAGATAACAAAACTGGGACCAACACAAATATGCTCCTTGGTTGTTTGTTCTTTGTTGCAACAGACTGTGCATGACCACAGTACATCGGTAGATGCACATGGTGCTGGTGCGTCCACTGTCCCGTGCAACTCATTAGCTGTTGTTAATCTAAGGCCCTGTTTGGTTAAAAACTCCCTAGTCCCTACCTGCTTGGTTCCAGGGACTAAACATGGACTAGAGGTTATTAAATGACATGCTAAAAGACCATGTTACCCCTAGTAATGAACTAATAGAGACAAGGTGCGATGCGTGGCAGGGGCAACTGTTGGAAAAAGTCCCAAAAAGACTCCCTCGGGGTCTTCTTTCTTTAGTCCCAAATGCCCACTTTTAGTCCCTAAAAGTCCCTCCTGTTTGGTTTAGATGGGACTGACACGGAGTTTTTTTAGTCCCTACACCAAAATGTCCCTGTAAACAAACACCCTCTAATAATGCCGCTGGAAAATTGATGCAATGCCACAGTTAAAAGCAAATTACATGTTTAACGAATTTTATTGTTAATATAATCTCTATGTTAATATTAATCAATGCCACCGTTTGAGAAATGCTACTGTCTTGCTTTCTTTCCCATTTAGATAAGGTAGATGCTTCTTTTTGTTGGCTTCTGTGTCATCCACCGTTATTGACCACTAATTGTTTCCTTTGCACCTCTGTGTAAACAGGGTTATCTACTTCACCTCGTTGCCATTGTGACCTTTTGTTGCACTGCACAAAACACTTTTGTTTTAAGAGTGTTTTGTGCAGTTCAACCAAAATGTCACACCGACAACGTTGCTTGATTGCTTGATCTTAGTGGAACTGCACAAGAGGAGATCTTACTTCCTATCCGTTAAGGCGAATTTGGTTCAGATCTTCTTCTTGTGAGTTGTTTGAATTCCGCATCATGAGAGGTCAGTACTAGCCTTCTTTCACATGATTCTGCAGTGTGCTTTCATATGTTGTGCTACTTGTACGATAATGTTGCTTGATTTTAGTGAACTGCACAAATGGAGACAAGACTTCCAATCTGTATGTGCACCGTAATATCCCATTGAGGTAAGATAAGGATATTTCACAACTGCTGGCCTGTATTTTGCCACTTTCATCAGAAAATTAAGTTTAGTACTATACTTGTGCTCCCTAATTGACATGCCAAATCTTACATTGAAGGCGAAGCTTGTCTGTTATTGAACCAAGTGATGAAGGGGAAGAACAAGCGGAAGAAAAACAAAAATCAACTCCCGGTGCTGTAATGAAGCACTGGAACTGTGATGACACAAGTAATGATATAGTTTTGCATCTTAATTTATTGCTATGGCTGGAACGAGCAATTGTTTTGCCACTGATTTGATGCCACTCTTAATGTAATATGTAATTATCTCTACTTGTGCAAACAGGGATCTTCTTTGAAGATACCATATATTTTAGTGGAACTGCACAAGAAGATGTTGGAAACATTAAACTAATCGAGGAGTATATAGTAAGCATGGCCACCACCGTAGATAGCAACAGATGGTTCCGGAGAAGTGCTTCATCTGTATGCTCTACACAATAAGCCTCCTGACAAAGGTTGGTACTCGCCCACTGATTTCATCCATATGATTGAGCTTTGTCATCTCTATTGGTGTTGTGCTACTGTTTAGATACTGTCATGAAAAAGTGGTATTGTCCTTGAGAAGTGCTTCATCTGTGCTGTTTTAAATATTTCATTTCCTTTTTTTCGAGCAAACAGGGATGCTAGCATTTAGTAGTCCTCTTGTCTTTGCACAACAGGATCATCTTCCTCTGAAGAAGAATATGGAGTACGTGAAGTGACTAGTTCCGATTATGCCAGGATGAAGAAGCCATGTCTATCTTCTCATCAGAAGGAGCAGTTGAAGGATGGTTACATTACTCCCCATAAGACCAAACTAACTTCAGCTCAGAAGGACTGACAAATCTCCATTTTTTGCTGTGATGCGCGAGTACAATGTTGTTCCAGGATTCTTTCTGGTGAGTTCCATTTTTCTAAAAGTGTGCTCTACATGGACCATGTATGTGCCTGTTGAAACTGTCAATTCATAGTACAGTTTGCTTTATACTAATCACTTTTTTGTATTTGTGCAAACAGGGGTGCTCAGCTTGATTTCAATGGGAACTGCACAAAATGTTCATGAATACATCGAATCATTCATTTCCACCACAAGAAAGGAGGTGCCGATAAGTTCAAGGCGTTGCAACATATAAGGGCGAAATCATACAAGCTACGCGCGAATTTGGTTGATTTTGGTGGAACTGCACAAAAAGAACAGCTGGTTTATTTAGCACGAGGTGCCATGTCAATGTCCGAACTGATGGCAAACCCTGCCCATTCCACAATCGTAGGCATTTGATATTTTGGAATGGGACAACCTTGTCAAATTTTGCTCATTGATTTTAGCAAGACATGCGTTTGATATTTTCGAATGGGACGCCCTTTGCTGTCAGCAGCGTCGATCAATTTTTTCTTTATTCTTTAGTTGTGAAGTAAATATTGCCTCTGACATGTGAGTCGCTGAGATGCATAATCATCGATTGTTTTGAATGTTCTCTATGAATTGCCAGGCCTGTGTGTTTGATTGCAATGTACAGAAACGCTAAAAAGCTGCTCAAACTCTTTGTACTCCTTCTGTTCCTTTTTACTTCGCACATTGTGAAAGTGCATACTTTTTTGTATAAGATTGGTCAAAGTAGAGATACTTTGACTGCAGACAAAACTTGTATGCAGACTAGAAAGGACCGGAGGGAGTACATGTGAAACTGCTGCAAACGAGGTGATCACCCTGGGAATAATGCTAGTACGTATTGTTTTGCATGTTCATCCAATGCCAGTGATACAGGAATTCGAACTAATCGAAATAAATTCATTCATACACGGTCGGATTTCATATAAACATGCCGGATTTCATTACATTTCATACATTCTTCAACTAAAAAGGGGTGCGTTGGAGGTATAATTAATTAACCGAAGCTACCCACCTGTGTCCCGCTGAGCCGAACAGAAGCTTCAGTGACTTAACTGCGGGTGCAGTTGCGTAACTGACATGTGGCCTGTTGGGCCCACGTGTCAGTCAGCCAACTGCACCAGCAGTTAAGTAGAAGCAGCGTTCTTCTCCAGCGCAGCTCTCCGACTCCACGTCGCTGCCAAGAAGCTAACCGGCCGTCAATGGTCAACCCGCCTAGCTTGGCTTCAACCGAAGGGTAGCAGCGGTGGCCTTACTTGGACCCGAGCAGCGGCGACCTACCGTGTTCTACTCTTCCTTGTTTTTTGTGTGGCGCGGCCTCGTTGGCAGCGGGGCGGGGCCTCGGCGGAGCCGGCGATGTCCTCTGTCTCATTGTCGGCGGGCGGCGCCTCAGCGGAGCGGTGGAAATCCTCCCCCACGTTGCCAGCAGGGTGGGGCCTCGGCTGAGCCGGCGATGTCCTCTGCCTCGTTGTTGGTGGGGCAGGGCCTCGGCGGAGCCGGCGGTGTCCTCTGCCTCATTGTTGGCGCCGCGGGGCCTCAGCGGAGCAGGGCCTCGTTGACGCCAACGGAGCGGGGACTCGTCGGAGCCGGCATTGTCCTCTGCCTCATCCTCGGTCTCGCCAAACAGCGCCTCGCCCGCTTCATCGCCCTCTTTGCTAGCCTCTTTGTAGGCGGCCGCAGCCTCCGCCACCCGCATGCGGTACCGCCAGCGCTCGAGGCGGCCCTTGTGGGCGGAGCGGTACGAGTCGAGCAGCGCCTTCTGCTTCGCCCGCTTCACGGCGATCTGCTCCTCCGCCTGCTGGTGCTCCTGGAGGAGATGGTGGTTGTAGGCGGCATCGGCCTGCGCCTCCCGGAACTGCTCCTCACGTATCTGCCTCACCCTGTCCATATATTGGGCACGGGCCTTGCCGATGGTCATGGTGCAATGCACCGGCGAGGATGGCGCGGAGGAGGGGGTTGGCGCCGGATCGTCGACTACCATGTTCTCCATTGGGACGTCGTCGTCCTCCGGTTGCCTGCCGGCCAGCCGGTCGGCAGCAATGGCTGCCATCTCCTTGTGGTCCGTCGTCCGCCCGTCCCGAAGAGCGCTGGAGCACGAGGAAGCCATGGTGGGCAGTAGTGGTGTGGACAGGAGAAAGGGAACGGATGCGGATGACTGCGGCTATGGCCGGCGCAACAGTTTATATAGCAATGGTGGGCGGGCGGAGGGACGGACGTGTGGCGCCGGAGTAGCCGCCTCGGCAACCGCGTATCATTAATGTGGGCGGCAGATGGACGGACGAACGACACTTGTGTCGTTTGAAGGCGGAGCAATCGCCTGCACCGGGAAGCGGGGCGGGCAGCACTGACTGTTTCGGGCGGAAAGCGCGCGCGGGCGAGGAGATGACTTTACTTGGAGAGGAT
This sequence comes from Triticum aestivum, assembly GCF_018294505.1. NCBI lineage: Eukaryota > Viridiplantae > Streptophyta > Magnoliopsida > Poales > Poaceae > Triticum > Triticum aestivum. The sequence continues at coordinate 475,386,024 of NC_057805.1, read as the reverse complement.
GACAATGGGGACCCACCAGGTCCATAGCCTCACGTACGCAAGTGCCTCCTTATTTTATATATATATATATATATATATAAAACTGGGACCAAGCAGCTCGAGCAGTATTTGTGTTTTTGAGGTGTGAGCACTGCAGAGTTTTTCGATGTTTAGCCCAGATATTAATTTTTCTCCTCTGAACAACAACGAAAACATCGCTGCAGGTATTAACTGGGCGGGCTGTGGCCCGTCTAGCCCAGGCCAGATATGCAGCCCAGATATTAATTTTTTTTCAAGCTGAAAATGGCTAGCCCAGCTATACTTTTTTTTAGGAATACCCAGGCAAGGTCAAGTTGTTATTCTCCGCCCCGCTGGGCTGCAAATCTTTCCTAGGAGGGATCCATTAGGCTTAATAAGAAAATAGGCTTTAACAAATAATAAATGGGATGTAATTATAAAAACTGGGCAGTAACTATAAAAAAATGCACCAAACACGTGATTACTTTATAAAATATTATTTTTGGATATTGAAAATTTTAATTTCATTAATTGTTGCGAGCGCACTGTTTCGTTGGATTTTTACGTAATATAAATTTATATTGAAATTGTATTTAATCTGACTAGAAATTTCGGGATAAAAATATTTCGGATCCCATCAAAATGTGGGAAATTTTATTGAATTCTGTTTTGAACGGTTGGTTGAAATGGGTTGTACTTTTAACAAATTGTAAATGGGCTGTAGTAAATTCCATTAGAATTCAAAAATGGGCTACACATTCTTACAAATCTCAAATGGGCTATAAGTTCTCTGCCACACACTTCTGGCCTAACTAAGTTGACGCGTTCCCTAAATAAAACAGAGTTGACGCGTATGCAAGGCTTTGTCAACTTATAGTCAACACACGGTTCTAGCAGCAGTGGCCGTTGGATGTCCATCCAACGGATGTCGTGCTTCTTCTTCAATCTCGGATATTCTAGCTTCACCCGCCCAAAAAATGATTCCTCCCCCTGACATTTGGGGCGCACCATTTCGGAAGATGACCTGTGGGCCTACTAAGTTGACGTACCAAGGGTTTTGTCAACTTAGTCAATATAAACTATTCTAGCTGCAGTGACCGTACGATGTCCATCCAACGGCCGTCGTGCTTCTTCAACCTCTGGTCTTCTTGCTCCAGCCGCCCAAAGCAGCGCCGGTCGTGCCACCTGCTCCTGCCTCCCGTGGCCGGCTGTGCTGCCGCGGAGGCCTCACCGCCCCCTACTACTCCCACCGCTGGCCAGGCCGTCCCTCCACTCACCCACACCCCCTGTTATTCTGCGGCGACGGCAGCGCAGCCGAACCAGTGAACCCTCGTACTCCTCTCCGCGTGTGCATCCACTACCGCGTCTTCCCCGGCTCCGCGTCGTCCCCTTCCTAGGCCTCGCCGTCGTCCACCTCCCTGGTGCTCTCGGCGCGGCGTGGTCAACGTGGTCAAGGAACGACTTCCATTGGACGTGGACTGTACGTGGAGAGGGTGACAGCTGGGTCCACGGCAGCTGCAAGGAAGTGCCTCCTTATTACGCGCAAAAAAATTATTCCTCCACCTGACAGCGGGGACCCACCGGACGAGCCACCGTATTTCCCGAAAAAAATGATTCGCCCCCTGACTGCTGGGACCCACGAGCTACATCTTCGCACGCAAGGAAGTGCGTCCGGGAAAAAAACAATTCGCCCCCTGACTGCTGGGACCCACCAGCTACATCTTCGCACGCAAGGAAGTGCGTCCGAAAAAAAATGATTCGCCCCCCGACTGCTGGGACCCACCAGCTACACCTTCGCACGCAAGGAAGTGCGTCCGGGCAAAAAAAAATGATTCACCCCCTGACTGCTGGGACCCAGCAGCTACACCTTCGCACGCAAGGAAGTGCGTCTGGGCAAAAAACAAAATGATTCGCCCCCCTGACTGCTGGGACCCACCAGCTACATCTTCGCAGGCAAGGAAGTGCCTGACAGTCGGGACCCATCTGGTCGAAGCGTACGTAGCGTTGTCATTCTGGTCGCGAACGTGTACGTACATACTGGTCGATGTAGAGGCACGCACGTGTCGTAGTAGAGGCGCGCACGTAGCATGTACACGTACGTACAGCGGCCGGGGTGCAAGAAAGAAAATACGGCCACGTATGTGTACATACGGGCAGGGTCTCGAACGCCTACTCGCGCATACGTACGGCCAGGGCTCGTGTACATGGCTAGGTCAGAACGGAGAAACAGCGTCGTTGTCGTGTTCATGGGGAGGCAACGGAATGCGTCGTGTTCATGGGGAGGCAACGGAATGCGTCGTGTTCATCGGGAGGCAACGGAATGCGTCGTGTTCATTGGGAGGCAACGGAACGCGTGGGAGCCAACCGGCTGGGTCGGAACGGAATGTGTGGTCGTGTTCATCGGGAGGGCTTGGACGGAACAGGCGATGGAAACGAGGCCTGGCGTACCGTAGAACGGAGGAAACGGACCTCCTACGTTCGGAACGGGGTCCTGTTGATCGGGAGGGGTGTGGCGTACCGCAAAACGGAGGAAACGGACCTCCTACGGTCGAAACGAGGGTCCTGTTGATCGGGAGGGGTGTGGCGTACCGCAAAATGGAGGAAACGGACCTCCTACGGTCGAAACGGGGGTCCTGTTGATCGGGAGGGGTGTGGCGTACCGCAAAACGGACAAAACGGACCTCCTACGGTCGAAACGAGGGTCCTGTTGATCGGGACGGGTGTGGCGTACCGCAAAACGGATGAAACGGACCTCCTACGATCGAAACGGGGGTCCTGTTCATCGGGAGGGGTGTGGCGTACCGCAAAACGGGACTCCACGGGATACTGTTCATCTCCACCGTCGACCTCCTCCAGCCTCCACAGGCTACCGTCGACCTCCTCCAGCCTCCACGGGCTCCTGTTCATCCAGCCTCCACCGCGCGCTACTCCACCGGCTACTGTTCAACCACCCCTCCACGGGCACCCCTCCACCGTCTACTATTCATCCAGCCCTCCACACCACGGGGTCCTGTTCAACCACCCCTCCACGGGCACCCCTCCACCGTCTACTGTTCATCCAACCCTCCACCACACCACGGGGTCCTGTTCATCCAGAGGCAACGCCACCGCTCACTGTTCATCCAACCCCCCCCCCCCGCAACGCTCACTGTTCATCCAATCGATCGGCTTCAGTTAGCAGCAGTAGCGAAGGAATCGCTCGATCGGGTTCAGTTAACAGCCATCGATCGATCGCTCGGGTTCAGTAACGCGTAGCCTGCAGTGCAATCGCTCGGGTTTAGTTAGAGCCCAACGCCTCGTTCGGGTTCAGTTAGAGCCAACGCCTCGCACACATGCGCGTACGTGTACGAGAGAAACGCGCATCGCTCGGCCCCGACCTCCCACCGTAACCGGGAACTCCCCGAAATTTTCCTCCCCTCGCTTCTACCACGGTTTTTTCCGTCATGGACGGCCCAAAGAATGTCATGCAGCTGCGTCTCCGGCCCGCCCAGGACGAAAAGCCCATTTTCTGTCATGATTTTTTGTCATAGAAGTAGGAGCCCACCACATCTATGATGATACCGGGTTTTGTCACAATTATCGTCATAGAAGTGTCATATGTATGACAGAAAAAAATTCGTTCGGCCCAAAATGTCATGGATGTGTCTTTTTTTTGTAGTGGGTGGAGTGCCTCTTTAATGTAAATAAACGAGTTTTCCCCGGCAGGATATCCTGCCGGCACCCTCTTTTGTCTGCCGGAGAGCCATGTCTACCGGGGAACAGATGGAGGGGCCAGCCCCCCGCCAACTCCTTTTTATCAAAGGCTACTACGACCATCCTGACCGAAGCAACGTTCGAGTCATGGATGGGAGCACCTAAGTTTCAAAAGAGAGGCGAGGTTTCCTCATGCAAAGTCATAGCTTTACAGAACACTAATGGACAAGAGGTAAACTTATCTGTTTGGCTTGTCGGGGATCGCTGTGCCGTGCAATCTTCTCGTCCTTCGTCGAAGCCAAGTTCATGGCAGGAACCTGCAACTTCATGTAGATGAGAATGAATGCAGGATGCAATCCTATCTATATGCATATGCAAATGCTCATGAAATGCCTATGCAGTGATCTAGGTGTGCTCGTGCATCCATGCAATCTTAGTTGGGCCCCCCCTACAGCGCTTCTTTATTTTCTCTTGCACGGGATCATTGCCCCGGCTTGTACAGGGGGTTACATGCAACTTCGGCAAGGCCATGTACAATGGGTGGCTGCCGGGTAGGGCCCGACGGCCTCTGCACCTTACGGGTAGAACTTTCGGAGATGCTCAATATTCCATGAGTTTTGCAGCTGAGTGCCATCTCTGGTCTCCAAGCGGACTGCGCCAGGTCTGGTGACTCGTACTACCCGGTAAGGGCCTTCCCACTTTGGTGATAACTTGTGTGTACCCTTGGCGGACTAAATGCGCCTAAGGACAAGGTCACCTTTCTCAAAACACCGGGCATGAACCCTGCGGCTATGATAGCGACGCAGGGCTTGCTGGTAGCGTGCAGCATGCATAGCAGCCCGGAGACGCTTCTCCTCGAGTAGCACAGCGTCGTCACGCCAGTGCTGATCATGCGCTACTTCATCGTAGGCAAGCACTCGAGGGGACCCGTAAATGAGTTTCGTGGGGATAACTGCTTCTGCCCTGTAGACCAGGGAGAAGGAGGTCTGCCCGGTAGCTCGATTAGGTGTCGTTCTGAGGGACAAGAGAACTACCGGCAGCTCCTCGATCCACCCCTGCCATGCTTCTGTAGCATATCGAAAGTTCTTGTCTTGAGTCCACGAAGCACTTCAGCGTTCGCCCTCTCAGCTTGTCCATTGCTTCGGGGATGGGCCATAGAAGCGAATGAGATTTTGCATCCGAGGGCATGAACGTATTGCATGAAGGCATGGCTCGTGAACTGGGTGCCGTTGTCAGTGATGATCCTTGCCGGAACTCCGAAACGACACACCAATTATTTCAAGAACTTGATAGCTGACTGAGCAGTCACCTTTCTCACGGCAATCACTTCTGGCCACTTTGTAAACTTGTCAATGGCAACGAATAAGAATTCAAAGCCCCCGATTGCTCGGGGGAAGGGGTCGAGGATATCGAGCCCCCAGACCGAAAATGGCCATGATAGAGGGATTGTCTGAAGGGCTTGGGCAGGCAGGTGTGTTCTCTTGGAATGGAACTGGCAGGCTTCACATGTCGTGACGAGCTCAACTACATCTTGGAGGGCTGTGGACCAATAGAATCCTTGCCGGAATGCTTTCCCAACTAATGCCCTTGATCCAATGTGTGAGCCGCACATTCCTCTGTGAATCTCAGCCAGCAGTTCCTTTCCATCCTCCCGGCAGACACACTTTAATTTCACACAGTTGGGTTGTCTTCTGTACAGAGTGTCATCGACAAACTGATACATACTGGCCCTCTCGGCTACTTTCTCAGCTTCATCTTGGTCGCCGGGAAGTTCTCCGGTTTGGAGGAGGCAGACGATGTGCCTTGCCCAAGTTGGAGCCTGGGGCTCAGCAACGAGGACTAGCGGCACCTCCTCGGCTGCGGGAACACCAGCCTCGTTCGCGGGGTCCATAGGCCCGGCTGGAGGGGGTGGTTCGGCAGGCTGTGAGGAGTAATTTCCGGCAGGGTCCCTGCCGGGAGCGGACGGCTCGACCGGAGGCTTACCGTAGTCCCACTTTCTCCTTTTCCGGGCCATTATGGCTGGTGATACGGAGGGCTGACCGAGATGGAGAACAAAAGTTCCTGGTTCCACAGGAAGCTTCTACGCAACACACTTTGACAGGTGATCAGCTATGTTGTTTTCCGCTCGGGGTACGTGCTCTGTTTGCAACCCATCAAAGTGCTCCTCTAATCTCCTCACTTCCTCGACGTATGCTTCCATCAATGGACTTTGATAATCGTTGTTGACTTGTCTCACCACAAGCTGTGAATCTCCTCGAATGATCAACTTCTTGATTCCCAATTCTGCTGCAATCCTGAGCCCGGCAAGGAGCCCTTCATACTCAGCTGTATTGTTGGTGGCTTCTTCCCGGGCAAAGTGCATTTGGACGACGTACTTCAAGTGCTCCCCGGAGGGGGCAACAAGAAGCACGCCAGCCCCTACACCTTGTAGGGAAAAAGCACCAACGAAATACATGATCCATTCTTGGGGCGATTCCTTGCCCGGGACAGTTGTTTCTGTCACTTCCTCATCAGGGGTTGGCGTCCATTCTGCAATAAACTCTGCCAATGCCCTGCTCTGAATAGTTGATGTGCTCTCAAACTTCAAACCAAAGCTAGATAACTCCACAGCCCACTCCACTATTCTGCTAGTAGCCTCAGGGTTTCGGAGTATCCTTTGCAACGGAAAACGAGTGACAACCGTAATCTCATGGGCTTGGAAGTATTTTTGCAGTTTCCTTGAGGCCATGATGAGGCCAAAGATCAACTTTTGCATGCCAGAATACCTCGATATAGCCCCTTGCAACAAGGAGCTAACGAAGTATACTGGGTGCTGCACCACTTTCTTCCTTGCCGCGTCCTTGGGGTTGCTCTCGTTGCCGTGCTCACTGTTGTTCTGATCCTTTTCTGACTTTGCAGTGACTTGGTCACCTTCTGCCTCATCCACCTCTCGCTGTGCTACCAAGGCCGCACTAACCACTTGATTGGTCGCCGCCAAGTAAAGCAATAACGGCTCCTAGGGTTTGGGTGCAACCAAGGTAGGCACAGACGATAGGTAAGCCTTCAATTCTTGCAAAGCTGCATCTGCTTCCGGGGTCCACTTCATAGGCCCTGCTTTCTTCAAAATTTTGAAGAACGGCAGGGCACGCTCGACAGACTTGGAAATGAATCTGCTTAGCGCGGCAACGCATCCTGTCAAGCGCCTTACATCCTTAACTGTCGTTGGCGCTTGGATCTGCTCAATGGCCTTGACCTTGTCGGGGTTAGCTTCGATCCCCCGATGGGACATGAAGAATCCAAGTAGCTTGCCGGAGGGGACACCGAACACACACTTCTCCGGATTAAGCTTCAAGTTGATCTTGCGCAGATTGGCAAATGTCTCTTCCAAATCCTGGATAAGGGTGGCCTTATCCTTGGTTTTGACCACGATGTCATCCATATATGCTTCTATGTTTCTGTGCAACTGTGGCTCAAAACCAATCTGGACTGCTCTTGCAAAAGTGGACCCGACACTCTTTAATCCGAAAGGCATGCGGACAAAGCAGTATGTACCACATGGAGTGATGAATGATGTCTTCTCCTCATCTTCTTTGGACATGAAGATCTGGTGGTATCCGGAGTATGCATCCAAAAAGGAGAGCAAATCGCAACCTGAAGTGGAATCCATGATCTGGTCTATGCGCGGCAAGGGGAATGGGTCCTTCGGGCAAGCCTTGTTGAGATATGTGAAATCAATGCAGAGCTTCCATTTCCCATTCGCCTTCCGGACCACCACTGAGTTTGCTAACCACATAGGGTGCAGTACTCCTCTGACCAAAACAGCTGCCTCCAATTTCTTGATCTCTTCGGCAATAAACTGCTGCCGCTCCAAGGCCTGCTTCCGAACTTTCTGCCTGATGGGTCGGGCGTGTGGGCAGACAGCAAGGTGGTGCTCGATTACCTCCCTCGGAACACCGGGGATACCAGATGGTTGCCAGGAAAACACATCAATATTCGCCCGCAGGAAGGCAACGAGTGCGCTTTCCTATTTGTCATCAAGGGTGGTGCTGATAGTAAATGTACCATCAACGCCAGCCAGCCCTGCCGGGACCTTCTTCACTTGGGGTGCAGCAACCTTGGATCTCTTGCTGTTGGAACACTCCGACGCGTCGTCAACGTGTGCCGTGCACTTGGAGGGGGCACGCTTCCCGGATGTGACGCCCTCGATTCAATCGTACACTAATCATACACGCAAATGTGTACGATCAAGATCAAGGACTCACGGGAAGATATCACAACACAACTCTAGACACAAATAAAAAATACAAGCTTTATATTACAAGCCAGGGGCCTCGAGGGCTCGAATACATCAGCTTGAATACAAACGAGTCAGCGGAAGCAACATTATCTGAGTACAGACATGAGTTAAACAAGTTTGCCTTAAGAAGGCTAGCACAAAAGCAACATCGATCGAAAAGGCAAGACCTCCTGCCTGGGAGCCTCCTAACTACTCCTAGTCGTCGACGGCCTCCATGTAGTAGTAAGCATCGGCGGTGGCATCTGGATCCTGGGCTCCGACATTTGGTTGCATCAACCAGAAAGAAGAAGAAAGGGGGAAAAGGGGGAGCAAAGCAACCGTGAGTACTCATCTAAAGTACTCGCAAGCAAGGAACTACACTACATATGCATCGGTATCAATGAAATGGGATGTATGTGGACTGAACTGCAGAAATGCCAGAATAGAGGGGAGAACCTAGTCCTATCGAAGACTAGCATCTTCTGGAAACCACCATCTTGCAGCAACAAGAGGGAGCAGAGTAGCATAAAGTAAAGTAGTGGAAGTGTTATCAACCTCGGCCGGAGATCCTTTCTCGACTCCCTGCGAGAAAGCAATCCCAGAGCCATACTATCCAGTTCTCATCACAATCCAATTCTCATCACAAGTATCCAGTTCTAGTTGTATCGACCGGGATACAACACCAAGTGTCCGTTACCGTAGGACAGGCTATCGATAGATGTTTTCTTCCCTGCAGGGGTGCACCAACTTACCCACCACGCTCGCTTAACTCCGGACGGACACACTTACCTGGGTCATGCCCGGCCTCAGCTCAACAATACGCCGCAACCCGACCTAGGCTTAATAGAGAGGTCAAGCACGCCGGACTAAACCTATGCCCCCAGGGGTCATGGGTCATCTCCCCGGGAACTCCTGCACGTTGCGTGGGCGGCCGGTGAGCAGACCTAGCTACCTCCTTAAAAAAAGGCGGGAGCTTACCAGTCCAACCCGGCGCGCGCCGCTCAGTCGCATGACGTCTATTAAGCTTCGGTTGATGCATACGACGTAGAACGCCCATACTTTGCCCACGTGATGGTTAGTGCTATCAGGCCAGAGGCCCCTCGGATCAAATATCCAAATCGTAGTGGATTAGGAGCACGCGGTAACAAGCAGAGACTCACGAAAGATGTGACCCCGTCGCCCCGTCTCGAGGACTTGCGGCAAGGGCTAAGAATGCCCGGCCACGCCTCGTAATTATCTCGCGGGCACCTTCCAGGTCTACCACTCCTCATTAGGATAAGCAGGCAGGGTAGAATGAGCAGGTTACAAAAGCTGGCTATGCATCAGAATAGGAGCAAACAATAACAGTAGCAAAATCTAATGCAAGCATGATAGAATGGAATGGGCGATATCGGGATGATCAAATGGGGGGGCTTGCCTGGTTGCTCTGGCAAGGAGGGGTCGTCGTCGACGTAGTCGATCACAGGGGCGGCATCGGTCTCGGGGTCTACCGGAGAGAAGAGGGGGAAGAAACAATAAATATTAAGCAAGCATAGCATCACAAAGTATAACATGGCAATATGCTGTGCCGGGTGTGACCTAATGTATGGCTACACAATAAAGGTGAAGGGGGAATTCAACCGGGAATGTATTCCCGGTTCTGGACCTGTATCAAACAGATGACCGGAGGGGGAATGTTCCATGTTCACCATGCTAGGGGCATGTGACAGATGAACGGACCGCGTATTCGGATTCGTTGGATTTTTCTGAGCAACTTTCATGTAGAAAACATTTTCATCGGAGTTACAGTTTATTTTCTATGAATTTCTAAAGGTTTAAACATTTTCTAAAATTATTTAAATTAACAGAATTAACAGAAAAGGAAATATGACATCAGCATTGCGTGGGGATGATGTCAGCGGTTAACAGACACGCTGACTAGGTCAAAACTGACCTGTGGGTCCAGTGGGTCCCACTGGTCAGTGACTGGACTAATTAACAGTGGTTAATTTAACTAAACTAAGTTAATTAGCTAGTAGGCCCCACCTGTCAGTGTCTAATTAGTTTAACTAAATAAGTTTTATTTACTAAAACATTGATTAAAGGAATGGGGCCTGCCTGTCAGTGGCTCTGGGCTGCCCAGTCAGCGAGTTGACTGGGTCAACACAGTCAACAAGGCCCCATGGGCCCACATGCCAGCCTCATAGGGGAGGCCACGCAGCGCCACATCGGACGCCGGCGACGGAGCGGCTCCGACGACCTAAGAAACGGTGGCGCCTCATCGGAGTTGGTCTGAGCCGCGCTACAGGGGGCCTCCGGACCTGCGGCTTGGACCTAAGGGTGCGGCCCGGGGCCGCGCACACGATGGTGACGACGACCGGCATCGGGGACGACCGGAGCATCGCTGGTGGCGAGCGGAGGCGGCAGCGGCGTTCGGGAGCGCGTCGGGAGAAGCCTACGGGGCGCCAAACTGGTCACGGCTGGTCGCGTTCGAACGGGGAGTGAGCGGTGCAGCTGGTGGTGGTGGTGGTTTCGCCGGAATCGGCACTGGCGACGAGCGGAGGCAGCGGCGTTCTCGGGCGCTCGTCGAGCTAGGTGCTTAGGGGGCACGGGAAGGCGCGTGCGCGTGCGCGTGCGCGTTGGTCTCCTGGGAACCCCAGGAGCACAACGGTGAGCTCGGGCGAGCGTGTCAACGGCCACAATGACGGCACCGAGCTCGTCGACGGCGACGCGTGCGGATGCTAGCGGAGCGGTGGCTACGAGCGGCGAAAAGCTTCGCGGAGACAGGGAAAAGGGGGAGAGGCTCACCGTGCGGCTCACACGTAGGCCCGTGACGGCTTAGGAGCTGCAGAGGTTGACGGAGACGGAGAAGATCGCCGGAGCCCGAGAAGAGAGGGGGCGGCTCGATCCGCGGCCTGCGGTGCTCCTCGAGCTCGATGGCGAGGTGTAGTCGAGGTAGAGGTCGACGGCGCGTCTTGTGGACGTGCTGGCGAGGCGCGGGGTGTGCGGTGGCCGCGGCTACGGCACAGCCATGGCGACAGCGGCGCTCGGTTGAGGTGGGGAACGAGGGGTGGGGAGCAAGGAGGGATCTGGTGGGAGAGGGAGAGGCGGAGCGGGCGACAGTGGAGAGCGGGGGAGAGGACCGAGGCATCCGGAGCGATATCCCCTCGTCGGGCGTCGCCGGCGAGGTGGTTGGACGGCGACGGGCGCGCGCTGTCCCGCCCGGTCAAAGGAACAGGAAGCGACCGGGGAGGGGGTGTGGGCCAGCCTGCTGGGCCAGTTGGCTCGGGCCAGGCACTGTGCACTTGGCCCAGTGCACGGTGACTTGTGCTCTTTCTCTTTTCTTTTTCTTTTTTTTAACTTTTGCTTTTTCTTTTAACAGCTTTTGCATTTTCTTTTAGCCACAATTGACTTTGCAAAAATATGCCACTGGCCAAAACAATTTTAAACAATTATTGGGCACTGTCACAAAAAGTTTGGGGCCATCAGGAGTTGTCCAAGCATTTTTGAAAATGAAAAGGACATCTTAAACACTGTTGGACCAGATAATAAATTCTGAGGGGCAAATTTGGGAAATCCAAAAATGTTGGCTTCAACATGACAAATATCTAGGGATTATTTGCCATAGGATGAACTATTTTATTTGCATGAAAGAAGACGCAAATATTTGACATGCAATTTGAATTAGAATTTGAAGCAGATTTGGACAAGTGGCATTTTGGCATGATGATCATGATGACATGACCTTCATTAGGGGGAGATTACTGTAGTGTGATGCTGGGGATGTTACACCGGACTCCTTGCCGGAGGCCCTACAATCCTTCTTCTTTCCTTTGCTTTCCTTGGCGGGAGCTGATCCTGCCGCAGCCTCTGCCGCGACTGCCCGGTACATCTTGTCCATGCAGATAATTGCGTCCTTCTCATCTGATGGGATAGTGATGACTCCCAGTGTCCCAGGCATCTTCAGAGTGTTATAAGCATAGTGAGACGCTGCCATGAACTTAGCCAGGGCCAGGCATCCCAGAATCCCATTGTACGACAGGGGGAGATCAACCACATCAAACACGATCTTCTCGGTCCGGTAGTTCAGTTCTCCCCCAAACGTCACCGGCAACGTAATCTTCCCCTTAGGATGGCTCCTGCCGAGGTTGACTCCTTGAAACGTGCCGGTAACCTCCAGCTCTTCTTCTCCTATCTAAAGCTTGTTGATGACTGCCAGGGAAATCAGATTCAACCCGGCCCCGCCATCCACTAACATCTTAGTGACCTTGAGGTTGCGAACTATTGGGGAGACCAACAATGGCAAACACCCTACAGCTGTGGTGCGGCCAGGGTGGTCCTCCTCATCAAAGATGATGGGCGTGCGGGACCACTTGAGCGGCTTCCGGGCCTCTGGCGCTGGTTCCACAGCATTGACTTCTCGTGCCCACTTCTTGAGTTGGCGGTGAGAGGTGTGCAAAGATGCACCTCCATCAATGCATAGGGCGTCAGTGGCTTTCTGAAATTCCTACTCACTGGTTTCCTCTTCATTCCCTCCATCACTCACATCATCACAGATTTCCTTCTCTTGGCACCTGGCGGCTTTTCCTTGGTTCCGAAAGGGCTTGCCGGGGCGGTTTGCTTCACCACCTTGGCCCTTACTGCCAGCAGCGTTCTGGCCTCTTTCCTTATCACGCTTATCATACTCAGCTTTTTGTTTCTTGGCGGGCTGCTCAACCTGATAACACTTCTGAAGGTCGTGGCCTTTGGTCCGGTGGATCTTGCAGTACGGCCCATCACCTTTCCCAACTTTTTCTGCAGCAGCGGCTTCCCGGCAGGCAGCGCATGCGGCAACCTCCTTGTCGGGGGCCTCAACCTTGGATTTCTTGCCGGTACTAGGTGTGCCCGAACCTTCTACAGTCATCACCGCCTTATCTCTTGGCTTCTTGATGCGCTTCTTGCCCTTCCTCCGACTGGTTGATTCATCCTCATCCTCTGAATCAACATTGATGCAATCCTCCTCTCCGGGCAACTTCCTTCCTTCCTTCGTCCGGGCACCCTTATCCACTAGTGTGTATAGCTCCTTCACAGTCTTGGGCAACCGCAATTCATCTTAGAACGAATGCGACGGTTGCGCACATTAGACTGGAAGGCCGCTATGACGGCTGCCGGATGGATATTTGGAATATTTCTATGAACTTTATTGAATCTCTGTAAATACTTACAAAGGGTTTCTCCCTCCTTCTGCTGGAGAAGCTGCAGATCGCTGGGCCTGCCGGGCTCTTGGTGGCCACTGGTGAAGGCACCGATGAACTCGTGGCACAGATCTTCCCATGACGAGATGGAGTTCTCCGGCAGGTGCATCAGCCAAGACCTCACATTGGACTTGAGGGCCAAAGGGAAGTAGTTGGCGAACACCTTCTCGTCTCTTCCCCCGGCAGCTTGAACAGCGATGGTGTAGATGCTCAGGAACTCTGCCGGGTTCAGTCTCCCGTCGTACTTCTCGGGTATCTCCGGCTTGAACTTACAAACGGACGGCCGACGGACTTGCCTCAACTCTCATGTAAAGGCAAGGCAGCCGACCTCGAAATGTAGGCACTCACCAACACCGAGCGTAGGCTCGTGGACGTTGAGGCCGCCGCACCCGTAGGTCTGGCGGAGGTCGTCGTGGTGCCGATCCATGATGACGCGTACGTCGCCCTGCCGCCTATCCTCCGGGGCTCGACGTTGGCCTGGACATGCTCGAGAGTCAGAAGAGGCCATCGAGACGTCGTCAGGGTCCTATTCCTGCTACGCCCGCGTCGGCTGCCATGGTGGGGACTGCACCGTGGGGACAACCCCCTCCGTTCGGCCAGTAGTGCGGACGGTTGCTGTCGTTTGGGGAGGTCGTGGCGGGCCAGCTCATCGTGAGCCCCCAGCCTCAGCGAAACCGAGCAGGCTTTGGATGGTGGCACGCCATTCATCCATCTGCTCGGCCGCGGGTGGAAACCTCAGCAGGAGCTGAGCTGCTGCCATAGCCTCCGTGGCTGTGCTTGGCATAGCGGTTGATGATGTCGGCCGCACTGTCGCCTGGCTCCTATTGGTGCCAGCGGCAGCGTCAGCGGTAGTGCCGCGTCCACGCAGCTATGGAACGACCATCTGGGCTACGGGGTCGCGCGGTGATGGCACTCGGGGGTTAGCGTCTCCGTCGAGCGCAGCAGTCTGGCCGGCTTGTCCGGGAGGAGACACACGGGCCGTACTCTCTCCCGTGGTGGGGGCGGCCGGAGGGTGATGGTTTGCCCCGGACTGAGCGTCTTTGCTGCGGTTGTGCCCGTCAGTGGGAGGAGAGGGTGCAGATGAGGTGACCCTCTCGCCCGCACCTTGTGGAGCGTGACCTCCAGGGCGTTGCTGATGATGTTCTCTTCCGACATCTCCAACCCCCGTGTCGGCCGCGGGGGGAGCGGTGACGGTGCCACCTGCCCCAGTCACGCCCCCAGCGGCGTTCATGTCCTCGCTCGCCTCCGTAGCCTCTGAGGCACTCGAGGCCGCGGGTGGCGGAGCCTTTGAAGTGGACGGGTGGGCCGACGGGCTGGACTTCTTCTTCTTAGGCGCCCTGGTCGATGGCGACGTCGAAGATGAAGATGGTGATGAAGATGACGCGCTGCGCACGCTTTCAGGTTCACACAAGCGAGCCCCCTACATGGCGCGCCCAAGATGTCGCGGGATATCCGCGGCCACCTATGCGACCGGGTGGCCCCTTGCTGGTTCGGCGGGGGGACGTCGCGCTGCATAAAGAGCAGACCAGCGCACGGCAGCACGGCAGAGAGCACACAAGCAATTTACCCAGGTTCGGGCCGCCGCGAGGTGTAAGACCCTACTCCTACTTTTGGTGGATTGATGGTGGAATGAACGTGGTGGTCCGTAGTACACTTGCCCGGCAAGGTTTGCCTAGGGCCGCAGCCACTACGCGCGTATGGTGGCTTTGGTTTGTCAACTTTTCCACCTCCTAACCCCTCCTACGAGTGCCATGGGCCTCCTTTTATAGATTATGGGGTCACCACAGTGGCAAAGTGGTCATTATCCACTGATATGATAGCAAATAGTGCTATCATACCTAACTCTGCAGGCTGACAGGGTGCATTAAATGCACCGCTTAGTGTCACATCACTGGTCGCCCGGCAAGGCCTGCCGGGCTATCTCGCCAGCTCCGCACCTGTCTTCTTAACATGTCGCAGGACGGGTGTCGTCTGTGGGTTTCCTCTGTAGGAAATGGCCGCCATGTGGCGAATGGCTGCCACTTAATCATCTTGCAGCTTGACACCGCACTGATTGACGACGTGAGTCGTGCTTGAGTGGTTGGTGGGGTGGTTCTGTCCCCGCGAGCCCCTACAGGCTCTGCCGGGGAGCCTCGGTTGCTTGCTTCTGGTGGTGGCCTCGCCCCTTGCCGGGCTCGCCTGCCTGGCAAGGGAGGCCCTTCTCTCGCTGATATCTTGCTCCTCTGGCTCGGTCTCGATCTCTCTGAGTTGTATGTTGGTTCTTCCAATCTCTTGGTCCTTCAATTCCTGACTAGAGTTGGTGCTTCAACCTTGGTCTTGTGCCTGTGCACAGTTGGGCAACAGACCCAGGGTTTGCTGCACCGACATTTTGGTAGACCTTTCTTGAACAGTGTCAATGATAAAATAGATTGTGAGAAAGAAATTGTCAGTGTTAGCTTTGGTGATGTGTCTCACGAGTTTAGTTTCTCTAAGTTCCGTAGAAAACCTCATGATAAAGAATTATCTAGTAAGGATTAAATAATTGGTCTTGCTTCTGTTGCCGTACCTCCTACAAATCCACTAGAACAGTATTTGCTAGACCATGAAAATGATATGTACTTGCATGAAAAAAACGAAATAGATAAAATTTTCTTTGAACAACAACCTCTCCTTAAACACAATTTGCCTATTGAAACTCTAGTAGGTCCCCCTCCATCTAAAGGTGATCCTGTGTTTGAATTAAAGCAATTAACTGACACTTTGAAGTATGCTTATCTTGATGAGAAAAAGATATATCCTGTTATTATTAGTGCTAACCTTTCAGAACACGAAGAAAAGAGATTATTAAAAATTCTGAAGAAGCACCGAGCTGCTATTGGATATACTCTTGATGATCTTAACGGCATTAGTCCCACTCTCTGTCAGCACAAGATTAATATAGAACCTGATGCTAAACCCGTTGTTGATCACCAACGATGATTGAATCCTAAGATGAAGGAAATAGTAAGAACTGAAATGCTAAAACTTCTAGAAGCAGGTATAATCTATCCCATAGCTGATAGTAGATGGGTAAGTCATGTTCATTGTGTCCCTAAGAAAGGACATATTACTGTTGTTCCTAATGATAAAAATGAACTTATTCCACAAAGAATAGTGACTGGCTATAGAATGGTAATTTATTTTAGAAACTTAAATAAAGCTACTAGAAAAGATCATTACCCTCTGCCTTTCATTGATCAAATGTTAGAAAGATTGTCAAAGCACACACACTTTTGTTTTCTTGCTGGATATTCTGGTTTCTCTCAAATAAGTGTTTCACAACCTGATCAAGAGAAAACCACCTTTACTTGCACTTTTGGAACTTATGCTTATAGACGTATGCCTTTTGGTTTGTCTACTGCACCTGCTACCTTTCAAAGATGTATGACTGCTATATTCTCTGATTTTTTTTAAAGATTGTTGAGGTTTTCATGGATGATTTTTCCATTTACGGAACTTCTTTTGATGATTGCTTAAGCAACCTTGAACGAGTTTTGCAGAGATGTGAACAAACTAATCTTGTCTTCAATTGGGAGAAGTGCCACTTTATGGTTAATGAGGGCGTTATCTTGGGGCATTAAATTTCTGAACAAGGTATTGAGGTGGATAAAGCTAAAGTTGATGCAATTGAGAAAATGCCATGTCCTAAAGATATCAAAGGTATTCGTAGTTTCCTAGGTCATGCTGGTTTCTATAGGAGGTTTATTAAAGACTTCTCTATAATTTCTAGGCCTCTTAGTAATCTTTTACAAAAGGATGTTCCATTTGTTTTTGATGATGATTGTGTAGAAGCCTTTGAAACACTTAAGAAAGCCTTAACTTCTTCACCTATAGTTCAACCACCTGACTGGAACTTGCCTTTTGAAATTATGTGTGATGCTAGTTATTATGATGATGGTGTTGTTCTAGGACAAAGAGTTGATAAGAAATTAAATGTTATCAATTATGCTAGTAAAATTCTAGACAGTGCCCAAAGAAATTATGCTACTACTCAGAAAGAATTTTTAGCAGTTGTGTTTGCCTGTGATAAATTCAGATCTTACAATGTTGATTCCAAAGTAATTGTTCACACCGATCATGCTGCTATTAAATATCTTATGGAAAACAAAGATGTTAAACCTAGACTTATTAGATGGGTTCTCTTGATCCAAGAATTTGACTTGCATATTACTGATAGGAAAGGAAACCCCGTAGTTGATAACTTGTCTAGGTCAAAAATGTCCTTGATGACCCACTACCTATTAATGATAGTTTCCCTGATGAACAACTAGCTGTAATAAATGCTTCTCATAACACTCCTTGGTATGCTGACTATGCTAATTACATTGTTGCCAAATTTATACCGCCTAGTTTCACATACCAACAAAAGAAAAAATTCTTCTATGACTTAAGACATTACTTTTGGGATGATCCACATCTTTATAAAGAAGGAGTAGATGGTATTATTAGACGTTGTGTACCTGAGCATGAATAGGAACGAATCCTGCGGAAGTGTCACTCTGAAGCCTACGGAGGACATCATGCAGGAGATAGAACTACGCACAAGGTATTACAATCTGGTTTTTACTGGCCTACCGTTTTCAAAGATGCCCGTAAGTTTGTTTTATCTTGTGATGAATGTCAAAGAATGGGTAATATTGGTAAGCGTCAGGAAATTCCTATGAATTATTCACTTGTTGTTGAACCATTTTATGTTTGGGGTTTTGATTATATGGCACCTTTTCCTTCCCCTAATGGGTTTATACATATTTTGGTTGCTGTTGATTATGTCACTAAGTGGGTAGAAGCTATTCCAACTAGTAGTGCTGATCATAACACCTCCATTAAAATGCTTAAAGAAGTTATTTTCCCAAGGTTTGGAGTCCCTAGATATTTGACGACTGATGGTGGTTCACACTTTATTCATGGTGCTTTTCCGCAAAATGCTTGCTAAATATGATGTTAACCATAG
Source organism: Triticum aestivum (assembly GCF_018294505.1). Lineage (NCBI taxonomy): Eukaryota > Viridiplantae > Streptophyta > Magnoliopsida > Poales > Poaceae > Triticum > Triticum aestivum. Next base: position 475,367,897 of record NC_057805.1, on the reverse strand, counting down.
AATTCCATCACCCTATCACCCTCAATCTAGTGGTCAAGTTGAACTTAGCAATAGAGAAATAAAATTAATATTAAAAAAACTGTCAATAGGTCCCGAAAGAACTAGTCTAAGAAACTTGATGATGCACTTTGGGCCTATAGAACAGCTTATAAAAATCCTATGGGAATGTCTCCATATAAAATGGTTTATGGGAAAGATTGTCATTTGCCTCTTGAGTTAGAACATAAAGCATATTGGGCAATTAAAGAACTCAATTATGATTTCAAACTTGCCGGTGAAAAGTGGTTATTTGATATTAGCTCACTAGATGAATGGAGAACCCAAGATTATGAAAATGCCAAACTATTTAAAGAAAACGTTAAAAGGTGGCATGAAAAAAGAATCCATAAGAGGGAATTCAAAGTTGGTGAACATGTTCTATTGTACAATTCTCGTTTTAGATTTTTTTACAAGAAAACTTCTTTCCAAATGGGAAGGACCATATATCATCGAAAAAGTTTATCGCTCTGGAGCTATCAAGATTAATAATGCCGAAGGAACCAACCCGAAGGTGGTCAATGGACAAAGAATTAAACACTATATCTCAGGTACGCCTATTAATGTTGAAACTAATATTATCCAAACCATGAAAACGGGGAACACATAAAAGAAACCTTCCAGAACAGTCCAGAACCCAGAAAAGTAAGAGATAAGTGATACGGTAAGCAAACAGTCTCCAAAAAATACACAAAAATATTTTCTGTCAGTTTTGGAATATTAGAAAAAAATTAGGAAAATAAGAAACAACCGGGAAGGCAACCCAGGTGCCCACGAGACTCCAGGGCGTGCCTGCCCACCTGGCGTGCCCTGGTGGGTGGTTGGCCCCTCGGGCACCTTCCCTACTCCGTTTTTCTTCCGTATACTTGTTTCCCAAGATAAAAAAATCTTTATATACTTCCCCGGACGTATTGGCCCCTGTATCGTGAAGAAATCCTTTGTTCTTGTTTCGTGTTGTTTTTCTGGTAGATCTAAAAATATGTTGTCTCAAGATTCAGATGGAAAGAGCTATGTAGGTGACTATATCACAAACCCAAAGGTTTATGGGGATGTGGAGCACTACGGCTGGACCACAGAGGAAGAAGAAGATTATGACTTGAACGGAACAGAAGAGACAAGCTCAGATGAAGATGAAGTTCCACTACCTCAACCTGGGGACATGCACGTGGAATCCAAGAAGTCAAGTCTCCCTAAGAAAGCAAAGAAACCTAAGATCCAGTTTGTCCCTTTTCGTCTTCTGCAGGAAAAAAGCAGGCATTAAGCGAAAGGATATTAAAGCTTGAGCAGGAGACCGATGGCTTGAGGGACTAAAATTTCATCCTCAAGCGTAAGCTGAGGAAGAAGAACACTAATACCTCATCACCACCTACATCATCTTCATCACCAAAGGAGACTTGAGTACACGGGTATGGGCACTCCCCTTGGCTTGTGCCAAGCTTGGGGGAGATGCCCTGGTATCGTATCACCATCACTTTTATTGCCTTTACCTATCTTAGTTCGATCCTTAGCTTTTTCGTGATTTAGTTAAATAAAAGTTTACTATGATATATTTTCGAGTGCTAGTTTCGTGATATATCTATCTATGTAATCGAGTGAGAGTTATATAATGAAGTTTAGTTTGAGTTTTTGCTTCTTTACATTTCTCCTTCAATCAAAATAAAGGAAATAATGAAAAAGATCATATGCTAATCTTATGGTAAGTAATGACATCACATTAGGAAAAGTATAAGTGGTAAATTTATTGAACTTGACAAACATAGCATTAGTCAATGATGCAACTCATGAAAGAATTAAAAAGGGAAGATAATATTCACATGCAAATATACTATCTTGGACATATTTTATGATTGTGAGCCCCCACTAAATATCTTATGCCAAAATTGTTGACGTTGGACAAGGAAGACAATGTAATGATTTATGTTTTTTCATATTCACAAAGAAGTTATATTGTCACATATCCTTGAACATGTGGTGCTTGCCCAATATCTTTGCTAGCCAAAAATCCGCACTAAGTAGAGATACTACTTGTGCATCCAAAACCCTTAAACCCAAATCAATGTTTTGAGAGTCCACCATACCTACCTATGGATTGAGCAAGATCCTTAAAGTAAGTTGTCATCAGTGCAAAAAGGCAATAAAAATTGCTCCTAAATGTGTTTGATCATTTAGTGTAAGGGAAAATAAGCATTGTATGAACTTGTGATGGCAAAGTAATCTATGTTTCACCAAGAGGGAGAATGCTCGCAGCTGGAATTCTGTACCTAAAAAAGCTATGTCAGAGTTACCTATTCTGCACATCTCCAAATGGGATGAAATTTTACGGAGCATTATTTTGGAATAAATAAAAAATATTGGAGAAAATAGCTACCCGAGGGGGGCTGCCAGGTGCCCACGAGACACTAGGGCGTGCCACCCCCTCCAGGCGCGCCCTGGTGGGTGGTGGGCAGCCCAGCCCACCTCCGGTGCCCATCTTTGGGTATATAAGGTCTTTTAACCTAGAAAAACAATAAACAGAGGACTTTCGGGATGAAGTGCCGCCGTCTCGAGGTGGAACTTGGGCAGGAGCACTTTTGCCCTCCGGCGGAGCGATTCACCGGGGGAACTTCCCTCCCGGAGGGGGAAATCGAAGCCATCATCATCACCAACAACCCTCTCATCTTAGGGAAGCCAATCTTCATCAACATCTTCAACAGCACCATGTCCTCTCAAACCCTAGTTCATCCCTTGTGTTAAATCCTTGTACCGGAACCTCAGATTGGTACCTGTGGGGTGACTAGTAGTGTTTATTACATCTTGTAGTTGATGCTTTATGGTTTATTTGGTGGAAGATTATATGTTCAGATCCATTATGCTAATACTCCTTCTGATCTTAAGCATGAATATTATTTGTAAGTAGTTACTTTTGTTCTTGAGGCCACGAGAGAAGTCATGTTGCAAGTAATAATGTGAATTTGGTATTCGTTCATGTAGGATCGAAAGTAGGTCTAGAGGGCGGTGATTAGACTACTTGACCAAATAAAAATCTAAACTTTTCGCATTTTTAATTGTTGGCAGATTTTAGCAACCAGTACAAGTCAAGCAATCAACCAACACATGCAATTCTAAGAGTGTAGCAGCGGAAAGTAAAACATTGCATATTAAGGTAAAGGGAAGGGTTTGGAGAAGGCAAACGCAATGTAGACACGGATATTTTTGGCATGGTTCTGATAGGTGGTGCTATCGTACGTCCACGTTGATGGAGACTTCAACCCACAAAGGATAATGGTTGCACGAGTCCACAGAGGGCTCCACCCACGAAGGGTCCACGAAGAAGCAACCTTGTTTATCCCACCATGGCCCTCGCCCACGAAGGACTTGCCTCACTCGGGTAGATCTTCATGAAGTAGGCGATCTCCTTGCCCTTACAAACTTCTTGGTTCAACTCCACAATCTTGTCGAAGGCTCCCAAGCGACACCTAACCAATCTAGGAGACACCACTCTCCAAAAGGTAAGAGATGGTGTGTTGATGATGAACTCCTTGCTCTTGTGCTTCAAATGATAGTCTCCCCAACACTCAACTCTCTGTCACAGATTTGGCTATGGTGGAAAGATGATTTGAGTGGATAGCAACTTGGGGAAGGCTAGAGATCAAGATTCTAGTGGTAGGATTAGAATATCTTGGTCTCAACACATGAGTAGGTGGTTCTCTCTCAGAAATGAGTAGTGGAAGTGTAGGCACATTCTAATGGCTCTCTCTCAAATGGAGAAGGGGGTGAAGGGGTATATATAGCCTCCACACAAAATCCAACCGTTACACACATTTGACCCAACTCGGTGAGACCGAATAGAAGAACTTGGTGAGACCAATTCAGTTCAAAATGTGAACGCTAGGAATCTCGGTGGGACCAATGCGAACAACTCGGTGGGACCGATGTGCTAGGGCTTAGGGCAAACATCAACTCGGTGGCACCGATTGCATCAACTCCGTTAGAGGATGTCAAGAAAACTCGGTGGGACCGATTGGACATTTCGGTGAGACCAAAATAGTTGCAACAGGCAACAAAGAGTTTGCAAGGCCATCTCGGTGAGACCGAGATCCGTATCGATGTGACCGAATTGTCTAGGCTTTCTGGCAGTGGCTATGTCAACTGAACTAGGTGGCGCCGGATAGAATGGTTCGATGAGGCCGAGTTTGACTTTGAGTTTTGGACATATGTGGAAATGAGAAAGTGGCTGAGGGTTTTTGGAGCAATATCACTAAGCACTTTGAACAAGTATACCATTAAGCAACACCTCATCACCTTTTAATAGTATTGGCTTTCCTATGGACTCAATGTGATCTTGGATCACTAAAATAGAAATGAAGAGTCTTGAGATTTTGCCAATCTTTGTCCTTAGCATTTTGAGGGGTCCACCTCTCTAGTCCATGCCATGCCAATCATTGAACTTTCTGAAATATTTATCTTGAAAGGATATTAGTTCAATGAGCTATATGTTGTTATGAATTACCAAAACCACCCGGGGATTAGTTGCACTTTCAGTCTCCCCCTTTTTGGTAATTGATGAAAACATATAGATCAAAGCTTCGACAAATGATAATATGAATGAAATACATCGTCGCTTTGAGAAGTATGCGATAAGCAAGAGCTCCCCCTAAATTTGTGCATTATTTAAAATTTGCTTTTGAATGCGAATACACAATAGATTAGGATCATGGGTCACTCTTCCATGTCACATACATCTTGGTGGAGCGCTCAAAATGATAAGATTTAAATAACATGCACTCATCACCAAGGGTACAAGTGATTGATCATACACAAATTCATGGATATAAGCAAGCAACCACACATTAAGCATAGTATGATCAAACACATAATCACATAAGTATCTCACGAGCATAGCACAAATAGTAGCATAGGAATCAAACAACCAAACGATCAAAGTATCAAGAGAAGCAAATAAAACCAACACTCTCTCTCTCGAAGCCTAAGATCTATACACTTTCTCCCCCTTTGGCCACAAGTTACCAAAAAGTTTGAAAACGTATAGTGCTATATGACACTCTAGGCACGATCTCCGGGAGCTCCTAAATGGGTCTTTGGTTTTGTTGCTCCGGTGTGCGTAGATGGCGTGGAGAGGAGGGCATCTGCAAAAGCTTCGGCAGAGGTCTGTGGAGCTAGAGGGGTTGACATTGGAGGTACAACCGTGGCAGTTGCTGCAGGTGCTGAAGTAGTAGTCCTTGAGTCTCTTACAACTGGCACTGTTGATGACCTTTGTGCCCTTGGCACTCTCTAGAAAGTATCTGTAGTTGGTGTATCCTCCCTGTCCTCAGCTTCTTCTTGGAGCTTCTCCACAGTGGTCTGTATCTCGTGACCTTCACATCTAGGTCAAGGAATTTTGTCTCAATGATCCTCTCAAGACTTTCCTGGTTTTGAGTCAGGGTGGCCAAGCCCTTCTCAATTCTCATTGTAGCCTCAAGCAGATAACTGAGTTGATCTTGCTTGGTCTTGAGTAGCACTATGGAGGCATCAGGTGCACTTGCTGCCTTTGCTGCTTTTGTAGCCTTGGCTTTCTCTCTCTTCTCTTGGGTTTCTGCACAAGTAGGATGGGAAGGATCCATGAAAACCTTGTTGTCCTCAAAGTCTGGCCTCAGGGGAAGATGCTCTCTATCAAGAAGATATGTCCCCATTCTCATCTTGGAATTGATCAACATTTGAATGTGAGGGGCATATCCACAAGATCTTTTTTGATCAGCAGTTGTTCTCTTCACTGTCTCAACAATCAAGCTCATTACCTTGAACTTCTGAGGTACATCAAACAAGGGGAGCAAGTTAATGGAGTGACCATGGATCATTCTATGATCTCCTGACTTGGGCAAGAGAGTGTGCCTCAATATAGTGTTGATTGTGGCCAGGCTAGCAAGCAGGAAGTAGATACATCCAAACTTGTGAGTCTCCAGGGCATCATCAGGAATAGTCTTGTACATGTTAGCCATGGAGTTGTGATCCTTCCTAGGCTTAGCATACACATCAATGCCATTTTCCTCTTCCTCTGGGGCATTGATCAGCTTGGCCCATTCTGAGATAGTTGATTGATATCTTGTTCCCTCAGTCATCCATACAATCTTTCCATCAGGATAGAAGTGAGTAGTGGAGTAGAATTGCATGATCATCTCATCGTTCCACTTAGTCAACTTCTGACCAACAAACTTGTCAACTTCATTCATTCTGAAGCTCTCATGCACACTTGGGAAATAGTCCTCATTGTCATCAATGTATTTCCAGTCAACCCATTTCATGTCACATACTATGGGCTTCTTGTCCAAAAGGACAGTCTCATAGAAATCCTGTTGTTCCTTTGTGTGAAAGTAGTAGTCTACAGCAGTTCTCCTCCTGGTGGCATAGGGATCAGTCTTTCTCCAAAGTCTCAGACCTGCATCCTTTCTTAGCTTCATATTTTCTGCCACAGGATGATCATCGCTATGATCTGGAATCTTGGGCTTGAGTTTTCTGAGCACTAGTGGCTCTTCTTCTTCTTGAGCTTCGGGCACTGGGGCCTTATTCTTTTCAGCAGCAGGGATGTTTCTTGTTGATCTCTTTGGTGCAGTTGTCTTGGGGGCTTGAGCTTGAGCTGAGGGCTTGGGGGCAGACTTGGGCTTAGATGGAGCAGCCCCAGTCCTTATGGCATCCCCCATAAGCTTCTGAGTCTTTGTAGGAGGTGCAACAGGCTCTTGCTCCTCCTCTTCTTCTTCATCTTCCACCATGGAAGGTTTTTCGAGCACCTTAGCAGTAGTGGTTCTTACCCTCCTCTTCTTATAGCCAGCAGCCTCATCATCATCAGATTGTTCCAAAGTGAACTTCATAGTTTCCTGGGTTGAGGCTCTGACTTTGGACTTTGGACATTGGAGCTCTCCTAGGTGGAGCTTTCTTGGGCATTCCAGGCTTTGTAGCAGCAGCAGCATACTCTTTCTTGAGTACTTTCTTCTTACAGGTCACTTCCTCCTCAATCACAAAATCCTCATCCTCAGATTCAGATGTTCTCTTCTTCTTTTGCCTAGTTGTTGCCTTAGGCAAGTTGCTGGGAGTGCTTCTGCTCCCCTCACCATAGCTGCTTGAGGGACTAGTGCCCTCACTGAGGTTGAGCTGCTCTTCAGACTTGTTCTGACTATCACTGCCCCCTGACATTGCTGAAACTGGCCCTGTGAATAGTTGGGTATAGATAGAGTGAATGAGCATCACAAAGTGCAGCTTATTTTGCAAAAAATACTGAGACAAAAACTTAATTTTAGTTTTCTGCAGAAAGCATTTCGGAGCTACCAATTTGACAAACTCGGTGACACCGAAGCACTAACATAGTCTACACACACAGTTTCAGTCAGACCGAAATGCAGTTCGGTGACTCTGAGGTGCTAGGGTTTCACAAAGAAAGTGATTTCGGTCGCACCGATCAGTACACTTCAGTCAGACCGAGTTGTAGTTGTGCAATGGACAGGGCCAATCGGTGTGACCGAGATCCTCAGATCGGTCGGTCCGAGATGAGTTCGGCAGAAACCTAACCCTAAGTTTTTGCATCAAATCTATTCTAAGGAGTTCTTTTGGTGGATAGATCAATCTCATGCGTGGAAAGAACATATGCATTGTACTTTGTGCAAGAATAGAAGTTATGGAAAGCACAAAGGGTCAAATCCGTACCCTAACTTGGTGACGGACTTTCTACGGCGGCAACGGCGGTGAGGATTCCGTTGACGGCGGCGAAGACCAGTGGCACAAGGTCGACGGTGATGATCTGGAGACCAAGGGGGCGGCAGTGCTGGGAGGCGCGGTCGAGTGGTTAGAGAAGTTTCCAAAATTTCAACCCGCGGTATATATACCCAGACGTTGTCCGTGTGACCGAGTGGAACAACTCGGTGGCACCGAGATGCAAAACTGCTAGCAGTTGCTGCAACTTAGTGTGACCGAATTGTTCAAATCGGTTGCACCGAGATAAAAACCTAGATCAACTTAATGAGTTCGGTGAGATCGAGTAGGAGTGAGTTGGTCTGGCCAAAAGGCATTAACAGGTTTTGGAAGTTAAGCCCTTGATGGATCGGTGGCTCCGAGTGCTCCTCACCTGGAGGGTCCGAATTCACTTGTTCAAACTTTGTGATGTAGCATGAATAGAGTTTGAGACGAGAAAAAGCATAGATAGCTAGATGGAGTACTTAGGCATTCTTGTCCATCCATTTGGCAAAAAAAGAAAAACCAAACTATCAAAGCAACAAATGGATGTCCTCGAATGGAGAAAATTATGCAACCAACATGCTCACACAATAAGATGGCAAATAAAACATGTGGCAAAGCATGCACAAACACTCTAGCATCTATCAAGAAATTGGCGATGACTAGGTCATCTATATATGAGTATATTGATTGAGGAGTCAAATGAGAACATTTGATCGTAGGTCATACTCATCGTTTAAGCACAAGTCGGGTTGCCACTTTTACATAAAGCATTGTTGTGTTCACACCATTAGAGTTGCTTTAGCTCAATTCTTAGAGCAAAGCTCCCCCTAGATGTGATATCCCCCCTTAGAGGGATGAACTAACCTTGGGTTTTGTCGATGATGACTTCATGTAGGTGTTGAAGATGTGGATGCTCAATGTTGATGTAGATCATTTGGAGCAATCCATTGGAGTGAGTTGCACATTTAATACCTACATGGGTTAGTCCCATAAGGAACATACAAGGATATCCATAGACATAGAGTGAAACACACATATGATGATGTCCATGAAAGCATTAGGTTACCTTGTCCCTTGTCTTACCAACAAGAGGGTTTGTGACTCCATGAACTAGTGCAAGATATGGAAGTTGGTTGCACTTGTTCTTGCCAAAATGAATATGATTGAAGTATGTTGGCAGAGTCACCCTCAAGAACTCTCTAGTTCTTCTTCTTTGGGATCCACATCAACTTGATGGGAATCCTCGGAGTTGTAGTTGTACTTGATGTAGTCTTGGGAACCCACTTGACCATGGCCTTAGGAGCTTCTTCAAATGAATCAATTTCCTCTTGAAGCTTGTCCTTGCCTTTTAGCTTGTGGTCTTGTGGTGGAAGATCATCTTGAGCTTGTGTTCCCTTGAAAGAAGTGGGGTCATACTTCTCTTGTTGAGGAACAAACTTCGTCTTGGGGTATTGATCTTCTTCCCACTCAACTCCATTGACATTGAGCTTTCGTTCAAAACCAACACCTTGATTCTTCCAGTGCCTTCCTTGCTTGTGTGCAATTTCCCTAAATTGCTTACTTCCGTCAAGGCTCTTGTAAACACCTTTCTCTATAATTCCCTTCAATAAGCTATTTTCTTGGTCAAGTGTAACTTGGATAAGAGAATCATTAGTGGAATCAAGAGAACTACTAGAAGCAACAATATTGGATTTACATGATTATTGCCACTACTAGAAGAAGAATCTTTCTTGCTCTTGTTGCTAGATTTTACTTGTGGCATATAAGTAGACAAGAGTAAACGCTTGGCAATGTAAGAAGAACTTTTCTTTCAAAGATCATCATTGATTGCTTTTAAGAACCCATGCTCTTGCTCTAAATTTAGCTTCTCGAAGCGTAGCTTCTCATGAGTCCTTAGAAGCTGTAGATGATCCTCTAGAGTTGTTTCATGAGCTAACTTAAGAGTGTTTAGTTCTTTAGTTAGACGCTCAATCTCCTTCTTATCATTGTCATTCGTTTCATCTTGATTAACATGATTAATAGAAATTTCATCATAGTTTTCATCACTAGTGTTGTCAACAAGTAAATCATCATCACCTAGCAAATCATCTTCATCACTATTGAAATCAACATACTCGGGGTGTGATACCTTAGGGCCTTTAGCCATTAAGCGTCTTCCAATTCCTTCATTTGGTGAGTCAAATATGTTGTAGGAGTTGGATGACACAAGTACAAGATCGGAAACACCTTCATCTTGAGTATATTCAGAGTCGGAGTGATAACTTCTCGTAGTAGTTGTCGGAACCGGATACCCATTCACCAACGCGAGCTTGATATCTTCGTCTTGTGTATCTCTTTGATGACTTGTCCTTCCTTTCCGAATCCTTGCTTCTACAAGAGGGTCTTCGTTCATAACGATCATCTCTACTCCTTCTCTCTCTTGGTGGTGATTCATCTCTTTTACTTCTCCTCTTTGGTGAATCTTCTCTTGTAGGGAGTTGTACACTCATTGGAGTAGTGGCCGGGTCTTCCACAATTGTAGCAATTGTGATCACGACTAGAAGATCTTTTGTCATTGTAGGACCTTGACTTGGAAATTCTCTCTTTGCTTCTATTCTTGTATAATTTGTTGAAGTTCTTCACCATTAAGCTCAATTCTTCATTGAAGACTTGTTTCTCACTTGATGTTGTAGGAGCATCACATGAAGCTTTATAAGCACTGCTAGACTTGTTGTGGAGCTCTTCCTTATCCTTGAGTGACATCTCATGAGCAACAATTCTTCCAATGACTTCCGTTGGCTTGAGATCTTTGTAGTTGGGCATCATTTGGATCAAGGTGCACACGGTATCATATTTTTCATCCAAGGCTCATAGGATCTTCTTGATGATGAATTTGTTGGTCATCTCTTCGCTTCCTAAGCCAGCAATCTCATTTGTGATGAGAGCAAGCCTAGAGTACATCTCAGCGACTCCTTCACCATCCTTCATTTTAAACTTGTCAGGTTGACTTTGAAGCACATCCAATTTGGATTCCATGACGGACTTGATACGTCCATTTTGCATCATTTTCTTATTGTTATTTATAGTGTTTCATTCATAATAATGCTTTTTGGAGTAATTCTAATGCCTTTTCTCTCATAATTTTCAAGGTACACACCAAGAGGGAGAATTCTGGCAGCTGGAAATCTAGAACTGAAAAAGCTACGTCAGGCCACCTATTCTGCACAACTCCAAATGAGCTGAAACTTCACGGAGATTTTTAATGGATTATTTAAGAAATACTAGAGCCAAGAAACACCAGAGGGGGGCCACCAGGTGGGCACAACCCACCTGGGCGCGCCAGGCCCCCCAGGCGCGCCCTGGTGGGTTATGGCCTCCTCGGCCCACCTCTGGTGCTCATCTTCTGGTATATAAGTGCTTTTGACCTAGAAAAAAATAAGCAGAATACTTTCGGGACGAAGCGCCGCCGTCTCGAGGCGGAACTTGGGCAGGAGCACTTTTGCCCTCCGGCGAAGCGATTCTGCCGGGGGAACTTCCCTCCCGGAGGGGGAAATCATCGTCATCATCATCACCAACAACTCTCCCATCTCGGGAAGGGCAATCTCCATCAACATCTTCACCAGCACCATCTCATCTCAAACCCTAGTTCATCTCTTGTATTCAATCTTGTTATCGGAACTATAGATTGTTGCTAGAAGGTGACTAGTAGTGTTGATTACATCTTGTAGTTGATTACTATATGGTTTATTTGGTGGAAGATTATATGTTCAGTTCCATTATGAATATTAATACCCCTCTGATCTTGAGCATGTTTATCACTTGTGAGTAGTTACTTTTGTTCTTGAGGTCACGGGAGAAATCATGTTGCAAGTAATCATGTGAATTTGATATGTGTTAGATATTTTGATAGTATGTATGTTGTGATTCCCTTAGTGGTGTCATGTGAACGTCGACTAGATGACACTTCACCATATTTGGGCCTAAGGGAATGCATTGTGGAGTAGTAAATAGATGGTGGGTTGCGAGAGTGACAGAAACTTAAACCCCAGTTTATGCACTATTCCGTAAGGGACCAATTGGATCCTAGAGTTTAATGCTATGGTTAGAATTTATTCTTAATACTTTTCTCGTAGTTGCGGATGCTTGCGGGAGGGTTAATCATAAGTATGAGGTTTGTTCAAGTAAGAACAGCACCTAAGCACCGGTCCACCCACATATCAAATTATCAAAGTAGCGAACACAAATCAAACCAACATGATGAAAGTGACTAGATGAAATTCCCGTGTACCCTCAAGAACGCTTTGCTTATCATTAGAGACCGTTTTGGCCTATCCTTTGCCTCAAAAGGATTGGGCCACCTTGCTGCACTTTTGTTACTACTATCGTTACTTGCTCGTTACAAATTATCTTGCTATCAAACTACTACGCTACTTACAATTTCAACACTTGCAGACATTACTTTGCTGAAAACCACTTGTCATTTCCTTCTGCTCCTCGTTGGGTTCAACACTCTTACTTATCGAAAAGAGCTACAATTGATCCCCTATACTTGTGGGTCATCGAGGCTATTTTCTGGCGCCGTTGCCGGGGAGTGAAGGGCCTTTGGTAAGTGGAATTCAGTAAGGAAACATTTATATAGTGTGCTGAAATTTATTGTCACTTGTTACTATGGAAAACAATCCTTTGAGGGGTTTGTTCGGGGTATATTCACCTCTTCCGGAACCACAATTAGTTACCCCTCAACCTACTGCACCTACTGAAAATATTGAATATGAAATCCCTTCGGGTATGATAGAACAACTGCTAGCTAATCCTTATGCAGGAGATGGAACTGAACATCCTGATATGCACTTGATACATGTGGAACAAATTTGTGGATTGTTTAAGCTTGCAGGTTTACCCAGGGATGAAGTGATGAAAAAGGTTTTCGCTTTATCTTTGAAGGGAAAAGTATTGGCATGGTATAGGTTGTACGATGATATTGGATCATGGAATTGGAATCGTTTGAAATTGGAGTTCCATCAAAAAAATTATCCTATTAATCTAGTTCATCGTGATCGGAATTATATATATAATTTTTGGCCTCGTGAAGGAGAAAGTATCGCTCTAGCTTGGGGGGAGGCTTAAGTCAATGTTATATTCATGCCCCAATCATGAGCTCTCAAAACAAATTATTATTCAAAAATATTATGCTCGGCTTTCTCGTAATGATCAAACCATGCTGGATACTTCTTGTGATGGTTCTTTTATGAAGAAAACTATTGAATTCCGGTGGGATCTTTTGGAAATAATTTAACGCAACTCTGAAGATTGGGAACTTGATGAAGGTAAAGAGTCAGGTATAAAGCTTAAGTATGATTGTGTTAAATCTTTTATGGATACCGATGCTTTTCAAAAGTTTAGCACTAAATATAGACTTGACTCCGAGATAGTACCCTCCTTTTGTGAATCATTTGCTACTCATGTTGAACTCCCTAAAGAGAAGTGGTTTAAATATCACCCACCTATTAAAGAAGAAATTAAAAACCCAACACCAGTTAAAGAAGAAACTATACTTTATAATATTGATCCAGTTGTTCCTACTGCTTATATTGAGAAACCTCCTTTTCCTGTTAGGATAAAGGAACATGCTAAAGTTTCAACTGTGGTTAACAAAAGCTCTGTTAGAACACCTAAACCAGATGAACAAATTAGAGTTGAACCTAATATTGCTATGGTTAAAGATCTCTTAGAAGAAGATGTGGATGGGCATGTTATCTACTTCTGTGCAGAAGCTGCTAGAATTGCCAAACCCAAAAAAGGGATAAAAATAGACCAGTTGTTGGCCTGCCTGTCATTTCAGTTAAAATAGGAGATCCCTGTTATCATGGTTTATGTGACATGGGTGCTAGTGTGAGTGCTATTCCTTACAAGTTATATCAAGAAATTAGGGAAGACATAGCACCTACAGAGTTAGAAGACATAGATGTTACTATTAAACTTGCAAATAGAGACACCATATCACCTTGTGGGATCATTAGAGATGTTGAAGTCTTGTGCGGGGAAATAAAATACCCTACTGATTTTCTTGTTCTTGGTACCCTGCAAGATGACTTCTGTCCCATTATCTTTGGTAGACCTTTCTTGAACACAGTAAATGCTAAGATAGATTGCAAGAAACAAATTGTGGGTGTTAGCTTTGGTGATGAGTCTCATGAGTTTAATTTTTCCAAGTTTAGTGGAAATCATCATGAAAAAGAATTGCCTAGTAAGGATGAATTAATTGGTCTTGCTTCTATTGCTGTGCTACCTACTGATCCTTTAGAACAATACTTGCTAGACCATGAGAATGATTTACATATGCATGAAAGAAATGAAATAGATAAGATTTTCTTTGAACAACGTCCTCTGCTTAAACACAATTTGCCTATTGAAACTCTTGGAGGTCCTCCTCCACCTAAGGGTGATCCTGTGTTTGAATTAAAACAATTGCCAGACACTTTGAAATATGCTTATCTTGATGAAAAGAAGATATATCCTGTTATTATCAGTGCTAACCTTTCAGAACATGAAGAAGAAAGATTACTGAAAGTTCTAAGGAAGCACCGAGCTGCTATTGGATATACTCTTGATGATATAAAGGGCATTAGTCTCACTCTATGTCAGCACAAAATTAATATGGAACCTGATGCTAAACCAGTTGTTGATCATCAACGTCGGTTAAACCTGAAGATGAAAGAAGTGGTAAGAATAGAAATACTAAAACTTCTGGAAGCAGTTATAATCTATCCCATAGCTGATAGTAGATGGGTAAATCCTGTTCATTGTGTCCCTAAGAAAGGAGGTATAACTGTTGTTCCTAATGATAAGAATGAGCTTATTCCACAAAGAATTGTTACAGGCTATAGAATGGTAATTTATTTTAGAAAATTAAACAAAGCAACTAGAAAAGATCATTACCCTTTGCCTTTTATCGATCAAATGCTTGAAAGATTATCTAAGCACACACACTTTTGCTTCCTTCATGGATATTCTGGCTTTTCACAAATACCTGTCTCTCAACCTGATCAAGAAAATACTACTTTTACTTGCCTTTTGGAACCTATGCTTATAGACGTATGCCTTTTGGTTTATGTAATGCACCTGCTACCTTTTAAAGATGCATGATGGCTATATTCTCTGACTTTTGTGAAAGATTGTTGAGGTTTTCATGGATGATTTCTCTGTCTATGGGAAGTCTTTTGATGATTGTTTAAGCAATCTTGATCGAGTTTTGCAGAGATGTGAACAAACAAATCTTGTCTTGAATTGGGAGAAGTGCTACTTAATGGTTAATGAAGGCATTGTCTTGGGTCATAAAATTTCTGAAATGGGTATTGAAGTTGATCAAGCTAAGGTTGAAGCAATTGAGAAAATGCCATGTCCCAAGGACATAAAAGGTATTCATAGTTTCCTAGGCCATGTTGGTTTCTATAGGAGGTTTATCAAAGACTTTTCCAAAATTTCTAGGCCTCTCACTAATCTGTTGCAAAAGGATATTCCTTTTGTTTTTTATGATGATTGTCTTGAAGCCTTTGAAACACTTAAGAAAGCTTTAATTTCTACACCTATTGTTCAACCACCTGATTGGAACTTACCTTTTGAAATTATGTGTGATGCTAGTGATTATGTTGTTGGTGCTGTTCTAGGACAAAGAGTTCATAAGAAATTGAATGTTATTCATTATGCTAGTAAAATTCTAGACAGTGCTCAAAGAAATTATGCTACCACAGAAAAAGAATTCTTAGCAGTGGTGTTTGCTTGTGATAAATTTAGATCCTATATTGTTGATTCCAAAGTAACTATTCATACAGACCATGCTGCTATTAAATATCTTATGGAAAAGAAAGATGCTAAACCTAGACTTATTCGTTGGGTTCTAGTGTTACAAGAATTTGATTTACATATCATTGATAGAAAAGGAGCTGAGAACCCCGTAGCTGCTAACTTGTCTAGGCTTGAAAATGTGCTTGATGACCCACTACCTATTGATGATAGTTTTCCTGATGAGCAGTTAGCTACAATAAATGTTGCTAATAGTACTCCTTGGTATGCTGACTATGCTAATTACATTGTTGCTAAATATTTGCCACCTAGCTTTACTTACCAACAAAAGAAAATTTTCTTCTATAATTTAAGACATTACTTTTGGGATGACCCACATCTTTATAAAGAAGGAGTAGATGGTATTATTAGACGTTGTGTACCTGAGCATGAACAGGGACAAATCCTACGGAAATGTCACTCCGAACCTTATGGAGGACATCATGCTGGAGATAGAACTGCTCACAAGGTATTGCAGTCTAGATTTTATTGGCCTACTCTTTTCAAGGATGCTCGTAAGTATGTCTCATCATGTGATGAATGCCAAAGAATAGGTAATATTGGTAAGCGTCAGGAAATGCCTATGAATTATTCACTTGCTGTTGAACCATTTGATGTTTGGGGATTTGATTAGATGGGACCTTTTCCTTCCTCTAATGGGTATACACATATTTTGGTTGCTGTTGATTATGTTACTAAATGGGTAGAAGCTATTCCAACTAGTAGTGCTGATAACAACACCTCTATTAAAATGCTTAAGAAAGTTATTTTCCCATGGTTTGGAGTTCCTAGATACTTAATGACTGATGGTGGTTCACACTTTATTCATGGTGCTTTCCATAAGATGCTTGCTAAGTATGATGTTAACCATAGAATTGCCTCACCTTATCATCCTCAATCTAGTGGTCAAGTTGAGCTTAGCAATAGAGAAATAAAATTAATTTTGCAAAAGACTGTTAATAGGTCCAGGAAGAATTGGTCTAAGAAATTAGATGATGCACTTTGGGCTTATAAGACAGCTATAAAAATCCTATGGGTATGTCTCCTTATAAAATGGTTTATGGAAAAGCTTGTCATTTACCTCTTGAGTTAGAACATAAAGCATACTGGGCAGTTAAAGAACTCAACTATGATTTCAAACTTGCTGGTGAAAAGAGGTTATTTGATATAAGCTCATTAGATGAATGGGGAACCCAAGCTTATGAAAATGCAAAGTTATTCAAAGAAAAAGTTAAAAGGTGGCATGACAAAAGAATTCAAAAACGTGAGTTTAAAGTCGGAGAATATGTTCTTTTATACAACTCTCATTTCAGATTCTTTGCAGGCAAACTCCTCTCAAAATGGGAAGGCCCCTATATCATCGAGGAGGTTTACCGGTCTGGAGCCATCAAAATAAATAATTTCGAAGGCACTAACTCGAAGGTTCTCAACGGGCAACGAATAAAGCATTATATCTCAGGTATGCATATTAATGTTGAAAATAATATTATCCAAACTTTGACACCGGAAGAACACATAAAAGAGTCCATCCGGAACACTCCAGAATTGTCAAAATAAGGAGGTACGTGGTACGGTAAGTAAACAGACTCCGAAAAATCTGCAAAAAATATTTTTTGACAGTTTTCGAATAATTTAGAATTTTGGGAATAAAGAAACTTCCTGGAAGCGTCCCCTGGTGGGCAGGCGCGCCCAGGTGGGTTGTGCCCACCTGGGGCACCTTCTGGACTCCGTTTTTCTTCTGTATACTTGTCCTGCAAGATAAAAAAATCTATATATACTTCCCTAACATGTTAACCACCGTATCGCGAAGAGATCCTCTGTTCTCTTTTCTTGCTATTTCTGGTCAGATTTACCAAGCCAGGCATCATGTCTTCCTGCTCCTCCAACAACATGGAGGTGGCTGATGAAGATTGGAGGGAGGAGCCTAAGGATGCCGTCAAGGGAGGAAAGGGCAAGGAAGCTACTGTAAATCCACCCCCGGTGACAGCACAAGCACTGCTGGCCGAGGAGGAGGAAGAAGATATTCTTAAGCCCTACCTTACTCATCTTACCCTTGCTGAGATTGAAGCTTTTCGCGCCATTGAAATAGTTCGCATACAAAATAAGTATCTCACTCACGAAAATATTCTGCATCAACAGCATATTATGCACCTCCGAAGCGTCATCTGTCGGCTGCACGATCTTTTGACCCTTGAGGAAAGGATCGCTCCATCACCTTCTTCACCACTAAAGGAGAACTGAGTATTGGGTATGGGCACTCCCCTTGGCTTCCGCCAAGCTTGGGGGAGGTGCCCAGGTATCATATCATCCCATTATCTTTTTGCCTTTACTTATCTTAGTTCAATCTTTTGCTTAGATGAATAAAGTTTAGTTTGATCTTTTTTTCTTTGAGAGTTTGCTTAGTGATCTATCATTGTTATCTTGTGCAAGTTATATAATAAAGTTAGTTCGAGTTTTTACTTTCTTTACTTCCATGTTGCAAATAAGAAAAGAAAAAGAGGAAGAGAGCAAACAAAAGAAAGGAAATAAATTAATTAGATCATATACTAATCCTATGGTAGGTGATAGCACCACATAAGGAAAAGTATAAGTAAGAAAATTTTATTAGAGATTGACAAACATAGCATTAGTCAGTGATGCAACTCAGGAAAGAATTAATAAGGGAAGGGAAGATTTACATATAAATATACTATCCTAGAAATCTTTTGTGATTGTGAGCCCTCATCAAAATATTATATGCCAAAATTGTTGACGTTGGACAAGGAAGACAACGTAATGGTTTATGTATGTTTATATTCACATAGAAGTCATATTGCCATAGATCCCTTAACATGTGATGCTTGCCCCCCATCTTTGCTAGCCAAAAATTCCGCACTAAGTAGAGATACTACTTGTGCGTCCAAAAACCCTTAAACCCAAATCTTTTTCAAGTGTCCACCATACCTACCTAGGGATTGAACAAGATCCCTCGAGTAAGTTGTCATA
The DNA here is from genome assembly GCF_018294505.1 of Triticum aestivum. Lineage (NCBI taxonomy): Eukaryota > Viridiplantae > Streptophyta > Magnoliopsida > Poales > Poaceae > Triticum > Triticum aestivum. The sequence continues at coordinate 475,349,354 of NC_057805.1, read as the reverse complement.
GGTGCAAAAAGGCAATAAAAATTGCTTCTAAATATGTGAGATCTTTTAGTGTAAAAGAAAATTGAGCGTTGCACGAACTTGGATGACAAAGAATAAAAGCGACAGACTGCATAATAAAGGTTGTCATCTTAAGGGGCAATGTAACGTGGCGTTCTTTTGCACTAAGAGGTTGAGCATGCAAACAAATAAGCGCATGGCAACCTCTCCTTCGCTCAGCGAAGGGCCTATCTTTTACTTTTATGCAGAGAGTCAAAGTTTTCCTTCTATTCCTTTTATTTTTCTCTTTTGGCAAGCACCATGTGGTGAGGAAAGATCTAGGCACATATGTCCAGTTGAATATAGATAGCATGGGTTATTATTGTTGACATCACCCTTGAGGTGAGTATGTTGGGAGGCGAAACTATAAGCCCCTATCTTTCTATGTGTCCGGTTGAAACGTTTTGCTGATGTGTACAAGGTGAGTGTTAGCAATCATAGAAGACTATATGATGGTTGAGTATGTGGACTTGCCTAAAGGCTCCGACACGTGACCCTTCGTGAAAAGATGATGAATTGCAGTTGCAAAGTTGACTGAAAACATAGTTTGTTGGTTTCTAATAGAGTTTTTGCTTTATACTTCGATTGTGCGATGAACTGTTACTTATTCATGGGAAGTGTATGATAAAAATCTTATGTTTAAATTTGTTGTTGTTATAATAATCAACATGATGCTTCTATGTCCGTATTTTTTTTATCGACACCTCTCTCTCAAAGCATGTGGACATGTTTTCCGATTTCGGTTTTCGCATGAGATCAAGCGAGGTCTAAGCATGGGGGAGTTGATACGTCCATTTTGCATCATGTTTTCTTACTGTTATTTATAGTGTTTTCATTCATAATAATGCTTTTTGAAGTAATTATAATGCCTTTTCTCTCATAATTTGCAAGGTACACACCAAGAGCGAGAATTCTGGCAGCTGGAAATCTGGACCTGAAAAAGCTACACCAGGCCACCTATTCTGCACAACTCCCAATGAGCTGAAACTTCACGGAGATTTTTTATGGATTATTTAAGAAATATTGGAGCCAATAAACACCAGAGGGGGGCCACCAGGTGGGCACAACCCACCTGGGCGCGCCAGGCCCCCCAGGCGCACCCTGGTGGGTTGTGGCCTCCTCGGCCCACCTCTGGTGCTCATCTTCTGGTATATAAGTGCTTTTGACCTATAAAAAATAAGGAGAATACTTTCGGGACGGAGCACCGCCGTCTCGAGGCGGAACTTGGTAAGGAGCACTTTTGCCCTCCGGCCGAGCGATTCTGCCGGGGGAACTTCCCTCCCGGAGGGGGAAATCATCGTCATCATCATCACCAACAACTCTCCCATCTTGGGGAGGGAAATCTCCATCAACATCTTCACCAGCACCATCTCATCTCAAACCCTAGTTCATCTCTTGTATTCAATCTTGTTACCGGAACTATAGATTGTTGCTAGGAGGTGACTAGTAGTGTTGATTACATCTTGTAGTTGATTACTATATGGTTTATTTGGTGGAAGATTATATGTTCAGATCCATTATGCATATTAATACCCCTCTAATCTTGAGCATGTTTATCACTTGTGAGTAGTTACTTTTGTTCTTGAGGTCACGGGAGAAATCATGTTGCAAGTAATCATGTGAATTTGATATGTGTTCGATATTTTGATAGTATGTATGTTGTGATTCCCTTAGTAGTGTCATGTGAACGTCGACTACATGATTCACCATATTTGGGCCTAAGGGAATGCATTGTGGAGTAGTAAATAGATGGTGGGTTGCGAGAGTGACAGAAACTTAAACCCCAGTTTATGCACTATTCTGTAAGGGACCGATTGGATCCTAGAGATTAATGCTATGGTTAGAATTTATTCTTAATACTTTTCTCGTAGTTGCGGATGCTTGCGGGAGGGTTAATCATAAGTTGGAGGGTTTTTCAAGTAAGAACAGCACCTAGGCACCGGTCCACCCACATATCAAATTATCAAAGTAGTGAACACAAATCAAACCAACATGATGAAAGTGACTAGATGAAATTCCCGTGTACCCTCAAGAACGCTTTGCTTATCATTAGCGACCGTTTTGTCCTATCCTTTGCCTCAAAAGGATTGGGCTACCTTGCTGCACTTTTGTTACTACTATCGTTACTTGCTCGTTACAAATTATCTTGCTATCAAACTACTACGCTACTTACAATTTCAGCACTTGCAGACATTACCTTGCTGAAAACCACTTGTCATTTCCTTCTGCTCCTCGTTGGGTTCGACACTCTTACTTATCAAAAAGAGCTACAATTGATCCCATATACTTGTGGGTCATCAGGACTCGGTACCTTCGTGCATATCAACCAAAGTATCCCAAATCTCTTTTGCATTCTCAAGGCGGTTGATTTTTTTAATTCTTCGGGCCACAATCGATTGAAGAGAATATCACAAGCTTGAGCGTTGTATTGCAATATCTTCGATTCTTCCGTGGACGCTTCACGATCCGGTTCTCTTCCATCCTCAAAGTATTCACCTTGCAAGCCAATGCGCACAATAGCCCAAACGGCGGGGTTATGACCAAGAATATGCATTTTAATCTTATGCTTCCAACTAGCAAAATTAGTACCATCAAAGTAAGGAACTCTACTGTGGTAATTTCCCTAGCTAGATGCCATACTCTCCTAGGTTGTGAAACCAAGGCTATGATCGCCAAAGCTATGGAAATCAAGGCAAATGGAGGCCAAAGCTCCGATACCACTTGTAGGATCGAAAGTAGGTCTTGAGGGGAGTGATTGACTACTTGACCAAATAAAAATCTAACATTTTCCCAATTTTATTTGTTGGCAGATTTTAGCAACTAGTACAAGTTAAGCAATCAACCAACACATGCAATTCTAAGAGTGTAGCAGCGGAAAGTAAAACATTGCATATGAAGGTAAAGGGAAGGGTTTGGAGAAGGCAAACGCAATGTAGACACGGAGATTTTTGGCGTGGTTCCGGTAGGTGGTGCTATCGTACGTCCACGTTGAGGGAGACTTCAACCCACGAAGGGTAACGGTTGCGCGAGTCCACGGAGGGATCCACCCACGAAGGGTCCACAAAGAAGCAACCTTGTCTATCCCACCATGGCCATCGCCCACGAAGGACTTGCCTCACTCAGGTAGACTTTCACAAAGTAGGCGATCTCCTTGCCCTTACAAACTTCTTGGTTCAACTCCACAATCTTGTCGGAGGCTCCCAAGCGACACCTAACCAATCTAGGAGACACCACTCTCCAAAACGTAATAGATGGTGTGTTGATGATGAACTCCTTGCTCTTGTGCTTCAAATGATAGTCTCCCCAACACTCAGCTCTCTCTCACAGATTTGGCTATGGTGGAAAGATAATTTGAGTGGAAAGCAACTTGGGGAAGACTAGAGATCAAGATTCTAGCGGTAGGATTGGAATATCTTGGTCTCAACACATGAGTAGGTGGTTCTCTCTCAGAAAATAAGTAGTGGAAGTGTAGGCACGTTCTGATGGCTCTCTTTCAAATGGAAAAGGGGGTGGAGGGGTATATATAGCCTCGACACAAAATCCAACCATTACACAGATTTGACCCAACTCGGTCAGACCGAATAGAAGAACTCGGTGAGACCGATTCAGTTCAAAATCTGAATGTTAGGAATCTCGATGGGACCGACGAGAACAACTTGGTGGGACTGATGTGCTAGGGCTTAGGACAAACATCAACTCGGCGGCATCGATTGCATCAACTCGGTTAGAGGATGTCAAGCAAACTCGGTGGGACCGATTGGACAATTCGGTGAGACCGAAATAGTTGCAACGGGCAACAGATAGTTTGCAAGGCCATCTCGGTGAGACCGAGATCCGTATCGGTGTGACTGAATTGTCTAGGGTTTCTGGCAGCGGCTATGTCAACTGAACTCGGTGGCGCCGGATAGAATGGTTCGGTGGGGCCAAGTTTGACTTTGAGTTTTGGACATATGTGGAAATGATAAAGTGGCTGAGGGTTTTTGGAGCAATATCACTAAGCACTTTGAGCAAGTAGACCATTAAGTAACACCTCATCCCCTTTTAATAGTATTGGCTTTCCTCTGGACTCAATATGATCTTAGATCACTAAAATAGAAATGAAGAGTCTTGGGCTTTTGCCAATCTTTGTCCTTAGCATTTTGAGGGGTCCACATCTCTAGTCCATGCCATGCCAATCATTGAACTTTCTGATATATTTATCTTGAAAGGATATTAGTTCAATGAGCTATATGTTGTTATGAATTACCAAAACCACCCGAGGATTAGTTGCACTTTCAGTTTGATATTTTGATGATATGTATGTTGTGATTCCCTTAGTGGTGTTATGTGAACGTCGACTACATGACACTTCACCATATGTGGGCCTAAGGGAATGCATGGTGGAGTAGTTATTAGATGATGGGTTGCTAGAGTGATAGAAGCTTAAACCCTAGTTTATGCGCTATTTTGTAAGGGGCTGATTTGGATCCATATGTTTAATGCTATGGTTAGATTTTATCTTAATACTTTTCTCGTAGTTGAGGATGCTTGCGAGGGGGTTAATCATAAGTGGGAGGCTTGTTCAAGTAAGAACATCACCTAAGCACCGGTCCACCCTCATATCAAATTATCAAAGTAGCGAATGCGAATCAAACCAACATGATGAAAGTGACTAGATGAAATTCCTGTGTGCCCTCAAGAACGTTTTGCTTATTATCTGAGACCGTACCGGCCTGTCCTTTGGCATCAAAAGGATTGGGCTACCTTGCTGCACTTATTTTTACTTGTTACTTGCCACAAATTATCTTGCTATCAAACTACCTGTTACCGACTATTTCAGTGCTTGCAAAAATTACCTTGCTGCAAAACCACTTGTCATTTCCTCCGGCTCCTCGTTATGTTTGACACTCTTACTTATCGAAAGGACTACGATTGATCCCCTATACTTCTGGGTCATCGGCAATCTCCGTGTACGGCAAGCTCTCGCTAGCCGCCAGCGCTCCACCTCATCAAGCAGCGAGTTACTAATCGATGAGGTGTCGAGCTCAGAGGCGGTTAGGTCAGATTTGTCAGGCACGTGGCAGCATGTTGGAAGGGGATTTACCTTTAATGGCACCCATCCAGAAGGCGTGTCAAGATAATATGAGGTAGTTGGGCGAGCGGTGCAGCACCCTTGCCAGGGCTTCTCCTCCTCGACACGATACCTAACAGAGCATTTAATGCTTTTGTCCTAGTCTGGCAGAGTTAGGTATGATAGCACTGTTTGCTATCTAATGAACACATAATTACTGTTTTGCCACTGTGGTAACCCCTTAAGCTATAAAAAATGAGGGTCAAGGCAACGTTTACAAGGATCGACCTTTGGCACAACTTGCATATGTAGCTGCTCTCCCTCTGCACCTTGCCGGGGAAGCGCTCCTTGTACTTGTGCTCTCATACACACCCAATATACAAAGCAGGAGTAAGGTTTTACACCTCACGGTGGCCCGAACCTGGGTAAAGACCCATGCGTCTTCTGTTGATTCTGCTATTTGTGCTTGTGCATCTCCCTAGCCGAACCATGAAAGGGCTAGATGGCCCCATAGATGGCCGTCCCCATGACAATGCCCTAAGGCTTAGGGCATCTCCAACCGGCCAACAATTTTTGTTGTTTTTTGTACGTTCGGGTCGGCTCGGACAAACATGTCCAGTTATGTCCGGCTTGCCAAAGGTGCACCCAACGCGGTCGACACATCCCAGATTTGGTTATATATAAAAACTAATCCAACTAAAAAGGTTAAATATAAACTAATCCAAATTTGATAGGCAGCAAGCGTCGCCGCCTACTACGGCCCGTCGGGTGTGTGCTGTTGCGCCTGCGCCGCCTCCTCGTCGTGCTCCACCTCCATCAGGCGCTCCGCCGCCGCCAGCACTCGTGTCTCCCACTCTAGGACATGCTGGTGGTGCTCCTCTTCGTCGCACTCAACCAAACAGGCAAGTACGACACATAGACCGGCACATCGTCTCTCCACTAGTAGGTGTCCTCCCACGCCAACTCCTCGGGTGCGGATGGTGGTGGTTGCGCTGCGTTGGCCTCCACATCGGTCGTGCTTTCGACCCGCGCCCGTGAGAGGCCAGGCCACCATGCCTCCTCCTGTTGCGCCGCCTCCTCGTACTGGCACATGTTGGTCTCCTCCAGCACGGCCAAGTACGCATCCTCCTACTCCTCCTTCACCATCGCCGGCGATGCTGGAGCGAGCGCTGCTGCTGCAACCGGCACACCCAACCTCTGATGCGCAGCGGACCTCATGCACACTGGCAAACCAGGCATCCCAGTACGGGGAGTCCCCCGCATAGTCAAGCGTCGCCGGCACCAGCACCCTATCAGGGTTGAGGTGCCAGTCATGCGGCATGTTCACATCCGGCCACGACACCAGGATGCGGTGCTGCGAGTCGTAGTGACACCGGTGGACATGGAGGTACAACCACACGCGCTGGTGCTGGCATGCCCAACGAGGAGCTTGCCTCTGAAGGAAATATGCCCTAGAGGCAATAATAAAGTTATTATTTATTTCCTTATATCATGATAAATGTTTATTATTCATGCTAGAATTGAATTAACCGGAAACTTAGTACATGCGTGTATACATAGACAAAAACAGAGTGTCCCTAGTATGCCTCTACTTGACTAGCTCGTTTATCAAAGATGGTTATATTTCCTAACCATAGACATGTGTTGTCATTTGATGAACGGGATCACATCATTAGGAGAATGATGTGATGGACAAGACCCATCCATTAGCTTAGCACTATGATCGTTTAGTTTATTGCTATTGCTCTCTTCATGACTTATACATGTTCCTATGACTATGAGATTATGCAACTCCTGAATACCGGAGGAACACTTAGTGTGCTATCAAACGTCACAACGTAACTGGGTGATTATAAAGATGGTCTATAGGTGTCTCCGATGGTGTTTGTTTGGTTGGCATAGATCGAGATTAGGATTTGTCACTCCGTGTTTCGGAGAGGTATCTCTGGGCCCTCTCGGTAATGAACATCACTATAAGCCTTGCAAGCAATGTGACTAATGAGTTAGTCACGGGATGATGCACTACGGAACGAGTAAAGAGACTTGTCGGTAACGAGATTGAACTAAGTATGGAGATACCGACGATCGAATCTCGGGCAAGTAACATACCGATGACAAAGGGAAAACCGTATGTTGTTATGCGGTTTGACCGATAAAGATCTTCGTAGAATATGTAGGAATCAATATGAGCATCCAGGTTCCGCTATTGGTTATTGACCGGAGACGATCTCGGTCATGTCTACATAGTTCTCGAACCCGTAGGGTCCGCACGCTTAACGTTCGATGACGATCGGTATTATGAGTTTATGTGTTTTGATGTACCGAAGGTATTTCGGAGTCTCGGATGTGATCACGGACATGACGAGGAGTCTCGAAATGGTCGAGACATAAAGAATGATATATTGGACGATGTTATTCGGACACCGGATGAGTTCCGGGAGTCACCGGATAAATATCGGAGTGCCGGAAGGGTTATCGGAACCACCGGAGAAGTAATGGGCCTTATTGGGCCTAGGGGAGAGAGAGAAGGGCAGCCAAGGGCTGCCCCCCCCCATGGGCCTTGTCCGAATTGGACTAGGGGGAGGGGCGGCTCCCCCTCCTTCCTTCTCTTTCCCCCCTCCTTCCTTCTTCTCCTAGTCGGACTAGGAAAGGGGGGAACCTACTCCTAGTAGGAGTAGGATTCCCCCTTGGGCACGCCTTATGAGGGTCGGCCGGCCTCCCCCTTGCTCCTTTATATACGGGGGCAGGGGGCACCCCATAGACACACAAGTTTATCTTTAGCCGTGTGCGGTGCCCCCGTCCACCATATTCCACCTCGGTCATATCGTCGTAGTGATTAGGCGAAGCCCTGCGCCGATAACTTCATCATCACCATCACCACGCCGTCGGGCTGAAGGAACTCTCCCTCGGCCTCAACTGGATCAAGAGTATGAGGGACATCATCAAGCTGAACATGTGCTGAACACGGAGGTGCCGTACGTTCGGTGCTGAGATCGGTCGGATCATGAAGAAGTAGGACTACATCAACCGCGTTGATATAACGCTTCCGCTTTCGTTCTACGAGGGTACGTGGACACACTCTCCCCGCTTGTTGCTATGCTTCTCCTAGATAGATCTTGCGTGATCGTAGGATTTTTTTTGAAATTACTACGTTCCCCAACAATGGCATCCGAGCCAGGTCTATGCGTAGATGTTATATGCACGAGTAGAACACAAAGAGTTGTGGGCGATAATAGTCATACTGCTTACCAGCATGTCATCCTTTGATTCGGCGGTATTGTTGGATGAAGCGGCCTAGACCGACATTACATGACCGCGTTCATGAGACTGGTTCTACCGACGTGCTTCGCACACAGGTGGCTAGTGGGTGTCTGTTTCTCTAGCTTTAGTTGAATCAAGTGTGACTACGCCCGGTCCTTGTTGAAGGTTAAAACAGCACACTTGACGAAAAATTGTTGTGGTTTTGATGCGTAGGTAAGAACGGTTCTTGCTAAGCCAGTAGCAGCCACGTAAAACTTGCAACAACAAAGTAGAGGACGTCTAACTTGTTTTTGCAGGGCGTGTTGTGATGTGATATGGTCAAGACGTGATGATATATAAATTGTTGTATGAGATGATCATGTTTTGTAAATGTTATCGGCAACTGGCAGGAGCCTTATGGTTGTCGCTTTATTGTATGAAATGCAATCGCCATGTAATTGCTTTACTTTATCACTAAGCGGTAGTGATAGTCGTAGAAGCAACAGTTGGCGAGACAACAATGATGCTACGATGGAGATCAAGGTGTCAATCCGGTGATGATGGAGATCATGACGGTGCTTTGGAGATGGAGATCAAAGGCACAAGATGATGATGGCCATATCATGTCACATATTTTGATTGCATGTGGTGTTTATCCTTTATGCATCTTATTTTGCTTAGTATGGCAGTAGCATTATAAGATGATCTCTCACTAAAATTTCAAGGTATAATTGTTCTCCCTGAGTATGCACCGTTGCTACAGTTCTTCGTGCTGAGACACCACGTGATGATCGGGTTTGATAAGCTCTATGTTCACATACAACGGGTGCAAGCTAGTTTTGCATACGCGGAATACTTGGGTTAAACTTGACGAGCCTAGCATATGCAGATATGGCCTCTGAACACTGAGACCGAAAGGTCGAACGTGAATCATATAGTAGATATGATCAACATAGTGATGTTCACCATTGAAAGCTACTCCATCTCACATGATGATCGGACATGGTTTAGTTGATTTGGATCACGTGATCACTTAGATGATTAAAGGGATGTCTATTTAAGTGGGAGTTCTTAAGTAATATGATTAATTGAACCTTAATTTATCATGAACTTAGTCCTGATAGTATTTGCATATCTATCTTGTAGATCAATAGCTCGCGTATAGCTCCCCTGTTTTATTTTTGATATGTTCCTAGAGAAAACTAAGTTGAAAGATGATAGTAGCAATGATGCGGACTAGGTCCGTGATCTGAGGATTATCCTCATTGCTGCACAGAAGAATTATGTCCTTGATGCATCGCTAGGTGACAGAACTATTGTAGGAGCAGATGCAGACGTTATGAATGTTTTGACAAGCTCAATATGATGACTACTTGATAGTTTAGTGCACCATGCTTTACGGCTTAGAACCGGGACTTCCAAAATGGTTTGAACGCCATGGAGCATATAAGATGTTCCAAGAGTTAAAATTGGTATTTCATACTCATGCCCATGTCAAGAGGTATGAGACCTCTGACAGTACTTTGCCTACAAGATGGAGGAGAATAGCTCAACCAGTTAGCATGTGCTCAGATTGTCTGGGTACTACAATTGCTTGAATCAAGTGGGAGTTAATCTTACAGATAAGATAGTAATTGACAAAGTTCTCTAGTCACTATCACCAAGTTACTAGAACTTTGTGATGAACTATAATGTGCAAGGGATGACGAAAACAATTCCCAAGCTCTTCGCGATGCTAAAATCAGCAAAGGTAGAAATCAAGAAAAGCATCAAGTGTTGATGGTTGACAAGACCACTAGTTTCAAGAAAAAAGGCAAAGGGAAGAAGGGGAACTTCAAGAAGAACGGCAAGCAAGTTGCTGCTCCAGTGCAGAAGCCCAAGTCTGGACCTAAGCCTGAGACTAAGTGCTTCTACCGCAAAGGGACTGGTCACTGGAAGCGGAACTGCCCCAAGTATTTGGTGGATAAGAAGGATGGCAAAGTGAACAAAGGTATATTTGATATACATCTTATTGATGTGTACTTTACTAGTGTTTATAGCAACCTCTCAGTATTTGATACTAGTTCAGTTGCTAAGAGTAGTAACTCGAAACAGGAGTTGCAAAATAAACAGAGACTAGTTAAGGGTGAGGTGATGATGTGTGTTGGAAGTGATTCCAAGGTTAATAAGATCACCATCGCACACTCCCTTTACCTTCGGGATTAGTGTTGAACCTAAAATAAATGTTATTTGGTGTTTGCGTTGAGCATGAGTATGATTGGATCATGTTTATTGCAATATGGTTATTCATTTAAGTCAAAGAATAATTGTTGTTCTATTTACATGAATAAAACCTTCTATGGTCATACACTCAATATAAATGGTTTATTGAATCTCGATCGTAGTGATACACGTATTGAAGCCAAAAGATGCAAAGTTAATAATGATAGTGCAACTTATTTGTGGCACTGCCGTTTAGGTCATATTGGTGTAAAGCGCATGAAGAAACTCCATGCTGATGGACTTTTGGAATCACTTGATTATGAATCACTTGATGCTTGCAAACCATGCCTCATGGGCAAGATGACTAAACTCCGTTCTCCGGAACTATGGAGCGAGCAATAGACTTGTTGGAAATAATACATACTGATGTATGCGGTCCAATGAGTGTTGATGCTCGCAGCGGGTATCGTTATTTTCTGACCTTCACGGATGATTTGAGCAGATATGGGTATATCTACTTGATGAAACATAAGTCTGAAACATTTGAAAAGTTCAAAGAAATTCAGAGTGAAGTAGAAAATCATCGTAATAAGAAAATAAAAGTTTCTACGATCTGATCGTGGAGGTGAATATTCGAGTTATGAGTTTGATCTTCATTTGAAACAATGTGGAATAGTTTCGCAACTCACGCCACCTGGAACACCACAGCGTAATGGTGTGTCCGAACGTCGTAACCGTACTTTATTAGATATGGTGCGATCTATGATGTCTCTTACCGATTTACCACTATCGTTTTGGGGTTATGCATTAGAGACAGCTGCATTCATGTTAAATAGGGCACCATCTAAGTCCGTTTAGATGACACCGTATGAATTGTGGTTTGGCAAGAAACCTAAGTTGTCGTTTCTTAAAGTTTGGGGCTGCGATGCTCATGTGAAAAAGTTTCAACCTGATAAGATCAAACCCAAATCGGAGAAATGCATCTTCATAGGATACCCAAAGGAGACTATTGGGTACACCTTCTACCACAGATCCGAAGGCAAGATATTTGTTTCTAAGAATGGATCCTTTCTAGAGAAGGAGTTTCTCTCGAAAGAAGTGAGTGGGAGGAAAGTAGAACTTGATAAGGTAATTGTACCTTCTCCCGAATTGGAAAGTAGTTCATCACAGAAATCAGTTCCAGTGATGCCTACACCAACTAAGTGAGGAAGCTAATGATAATGATCATGAAACTTCGGATCAAGTTACTACCGAACCTCATAGGTCAACCAGAGTACGTTTCGCACCAGAGTGGTACGGCAATCCTGTTCTGGAAGTCATGTTACTAGACCATGACAAACCTACGAACTATGAGGAAGCGATGATGAGCCCAGATTCCGCGAAATGGCTTGAGGCCATGAAATCTGAGATGGGATCCATATACGAGAACAAAGTATGGACTTTGGTTGGCTTGCCCGATGATCGGCAAGCCATAGAGAATAAAATGGATTTTCAAGAGGAAGACGGACGCTGATAGTAGTGTTACGATCTACAAAGCTCGAATTGTCGCAAAAATGTTTTCGACAAGTTCAAGGTGTTGACTACAATGAGATTTTCTCACTTGTATCGATGCTTAAAAGTCTGTCCAGATCATGTTAGCAATTGCCGCATTTTATGAAATTTGGCAAATGGATGTCAAACCTGCATTCCTTAATGGATTTCTTAAAGAAGAGTTGTATATGATGCAACTAGAAGGTTTTGTCGATCCTAAAGGTGCTAACAAAGTGTGCAAAGCTCCAGCGATCCATCTATGGACTGTTGCAAGCATCTCGGAGTTGGAATATACGCTTTGATGAGTTGATCAAAGCATATAGTTTTATACAGACTTGCGGTGATTCCTGGATTTACAAAAGGTGAGTGGGAGCACTACAGCCTTTCTGATAAGTATGTGTGGATGACATATTGTTGATCGGAAATAATGTAGAATTTTCTGGAAAGCATAAAGGAGTATTTGAAAGGAGTTTTTCAAAGAAAGACCTCAGTGAAGCTACTTACATGTTGAGCATCAAGATCTATAGGGATAGATTAAGATGCTTGATAAGTTTTTTCAATGAGTACATACCTTGACAAGATTTTGAAGTGGTTCAAAATGGAACAATCAAAGAAGGAGTTTTTGCCTGTGTTGCTAGGTGTGAAGTTGAGTAAGACTCAAAGCCCGACCACGGCAGAAGATAGAGAGAGAATGAAAGTCATTCCCTATGCCTCAGCCATAGGTTCTATAAAATATGCCATGCTATGTACCAGACCTATTGTATACCCTGCCCTGAGTTTGGCAAGGGAGTACAATAGTAATCTAGGAGTAGATCACTGGACATTGGTCAAAATTATCCTTAGAGGACTAAGGAAATATTTCTCGGTTATGGAGGTGATAAAGAGTTCGTCGTAAAGAGTTACGTCGATGCAAGCTTTGACACTGATCTGGATGACTCTGAGTCTCGATCTGGATACATATTGAAAGCGGGAGCATTTAGCTAGAATAGCTCCGTGCAGAGCATTGTAGACATAGAAATTTGCAAAATACATACGGATCTGAATGTTGCAGACTCGTAGACTAAAATTGATCTCACAAGCAAAACATGATCACACCTTAGTACTCTTGGGTTTTAATCACATAGCGATGTGAACTAGATTATTGACTCTAGTAAACCCTTTGAGTGTTGGTCACATGGCAATGTGAACTATGTTAATCACATGGTGATGTGAACTATTGGTGTCAAATCACATGGCGATGTGAACTAGATTATTGACTCTAGTAAACACTTTGAGTGTTGGTCACATGGCGATGTGAACTATGTTAATCACATGGCGATGTGAACTATTGGTGTTAAATCACATGGCGATGTGAACTAGATTATTGACTCTAGTGCAAGTGGAGACTGAAGGAAATATGCCCTAGAGGCAATAATAAAGTTATTATTTATTTCCTTATATCATCATAAATGTTTATTATTCATGCTAGAATTGTATTAACCGGAAACTTAGTACATGTGTGAATACATAGACAAAAACAGTGTCCCTAGCATGCCTCTACTTGACTAGCTCGTTTACCAAAGATGGTTATGTTGCCTAACCATAGACATGTGTTGTCATTTGATGAACGGGGTCACATCATTAGGAGAATGATGTGATGGACAAGACCCATCCATTAGCTTAGCACTATGATCGTTTAGTTTATTGCTATTGCTTTCTTCATGACTTATACATGTTCCTATGACTATGAGATTATGCAACTCCCGAATACCGGAGGAACACTTAGTGTGCTGTCAAACGTCACAACATAACTGGGTGATTATAAAGATGCTCTACAGGTGTCTCCGATGGTGTTTGTTGGGTCGGCATAGATCGAGATTAGGATTTGTCACTCCGTGTTTCGGAGAGGTATCTCTGGGCCCTCTCGGTAATGCACATCACTATAAGCCTTGCAAGCCATGTGACAATGAGTTAGTCACGGGATGGTGCACTACGGAACGAGTAAAGAGACTTGCCGGTAACGAGATTGAACTAGGTATGGAGATACCGACAATCGAATCTCGGGCAAGTAACATACCGATAACAAAGGGAACAACGTATGTTGTTATGCGGTTTGACCGATAAAGATCTTTGTAGAATATGTAGGAACCAATATGAGCATCCAGTTTCCGCTATTGGTTATTGACCGGAGATGAGTCTCGGTCATGTCTACATAGTTCTCGAACCCGTAGGGTCCGCACGCTTAACGTTCGATGACGATCGGTATTATGAGTTTATGTGTTTTGATGTACCGAAGGTAGTTCGGAGTCCCGGATGTGATCACGAACATGACGAGGAGTCTCGAAATGGTCGAGACATAAAGAATGATATATTGGACGATGTTATTCGGACACCGGATGAGTTCCGGGGGTCACCGGATAAATATCGGAGTGGCGGAAGGGTTATCGGAACCACCAAAGAAGTAATGGGCCTTATTGGGCCTAGGGGAGAGAGAGAGAGAGGGGCAGCCAAGGGCTGGCCGCGCCCCCCCCCCCCATGGGCCTAGTCCGGATTTGACTAGGGGGAGGGGCGGCGCCCCCTCCTTCCTTCTTCTCCTAGTTGGACTAGGAAAGGGAGGAACCTACTCCTAGTAGGAGTAGGATTCCCCCCCTTGGGCGCGCCCTATGAGGGCCGGCCGACCTTCCCCTTGCTCCTTTATATACGGGGGTAGGGGGCACCCCATAGACACACAAATTGATCTTTAGCCGTGTGCGGTTCCCTCCTCCACCATATTCCACCTCGGTTATATCGTCGTAGTGCTTAGGCAAAGCCATGCGCCGATAACTTCATCATCACCGTCACCACGCGTGCTGACGGAACTCTCCCTCGGCCTCAACTGGATCAAGAGTATGAGGGACGTCATCGAGCTGAACGTGTGCTAAACACGGAGGTGTCGTACGTTCGGTGCTGAGATAGGTCGGATCGTGAAGACGTACGACTACATCAACCGCGTTGATATAACGCTTCCGCTTTCGGTCTACGAGGGTACGTGGACACACTCTCTCCGCTCGTTACTATGTTTCTCCTAGATAGATCTTCCGTGATCGTAGGAATTTTTTTGAAATTACTACGTTCCCCAACAGCCTCGTGGTCGTGCTTGCCGCCGCGGCCGAACTTGCCGAGCAACCCCATGATGGCTAGCGCTTTGCTGGTCGGGCGAATGGGGGGAGAGGGGGAGGGGCAAAAGAAGACGAAACTGGGAAGAAAGATGTGGACTGCACTGACCGGTCCCCCACATCGGCATTTAAAAGGATGGTGTGGACTTCACTGCCTCGCTGACGAGCGGGCCCATGCGCACGCATGCCATTTAATAGGACCGACGGTGGTAGTTGGATGGCCGACACGGGGGCCTGAGGCAGACGCTGAATTGTCATGCGGCGCTTCCTCTCATGTTCGTGTGGATGCAAATCGCACTCAAATTTAGGGTAGAAATGCGTCCAAACAGACAGCTCACGGACAAATTGTACGGGTGAGTCGGCGCGTTGGGCCGTGGTTTTCGGCCCCGTGGAACCAAACGGACACACGTGAACAAAATGGGTCGTCCCGTTGAAGTTAGCCTAATGATGCAACTAGTGAAGGAATCCCCTCGTCCGGCTCTCTATCTCTGCGGGGGGAATCTCCACTCACTGCTTCCCTGTTGCATGCCCGGTTGTCCATCGGGGCAAGCCCAGCTGCCAGTACCCCTTGGCCATGATGGCGGCTATCACCCCGCCCGCCCCGGCGCCTACCCTACAATCATCCGTCCCTAGGCCAGCAGCAGCAATCGATCGATGTCCTCGGCGGGCACGCGCATCGTATCGTATCGTATCCGACGGGCGGCAGCAGCAGCAATGCTGCATCCCCTCCGCCGCCGGGTGCCGGCCTCCCACGCGTTGCCGCACGTACCATACTCATGGTTCCCTCGCCCAGACGCACTGCGGGGCGTGCGTGCGTGCGTGCTCGCTCGGGCCTGAGTTGAGCTGGAATGCTCTGCCACGATGCCCACCTCCACCTCCATCGACCCCCACGCACCGCGGCGCAGCGGCCTCTGCCGCGCCGACATGCGGGCCACCCGCCCCGCCGGGCCCCGCGCGCGCGCGAGTAAACAAGGGACGCCGTGTGTCGCGGGGCGCCTGGAGGGCTTTGGGCGCGGTGGGCAAGCGGCACGCGCGCGCACCCACGGGCGGGGAGAGCACGAACCCATCGAGTGCGCACGTTCCCCCTCTCTCTCCCCCCCGCCCCATTCATTCATTCGTCTCCATGACTGCGCTGCTCGCGTCCTCCATCCAACCTCTCTGTCTGCATGCATCTACTCAAAAGCAGTGCAGTGCAGCGCAGGCATAAAAGAATCGCACACCCGCCCAATCCCAGCATCCAACGCCGTCCGCTGCTGGTTCATCCGTTGTATAAAACCCTCCCCCGCCGTGTCCATCCATCCATCCATCCATCCGCTCTGTCCAGCAGATTTCATCACCTCTCTCTGCCCTGGCCCCTGCCCCCTGCTCTCCACCAATTTGCTCTGCTTGCTCATCGTCCGCAAGCAAGCAAATTCTTCTCGAGAGATCATACATCGTCTGCTTGCTCGTCGTCGACTGGTATGGTGAGCACACAACACAGCGTCGCCATTACATCCATCTCGCCGCTTGAGCCTTGATGCCGGCCCCCGTGTCGTTTCTGTGTGATGCAGAGTAGGATGCCAAGGGCGGTTCGCCAGGTGGTGGCGTTCTTCCTGTGATCGTCATGAGAAGTGGCGCCTCGCGTATCACTACATACTGTTGATGCAAGTTTGCCAAGTGAGGACAGATCCTCGCGCACCACAAAACTAGTAAGCTACTTGCACAATGTTCCACTACTTACTTTCAGGTTAATTCTTCTTGTTACTAGCTTTCGAGCATCGGCCTGCTACTTGTACTTGCTAGTGGGAGCAGCAACCATGCATCATCTTGTCTCGTAGTTCTAGATAAGCAACTTTCTTACCGCCGATGTCCGTCGGTCGGTATAGGTTTTCCGCAAATTAGTTGGACGATTCTCTTCTTCTGAATCTGTCAATGAAAATATGAAGCCCTTTGCCAACGTTTCAAAAAACTGTAGGAAAGCAACTAAAAAACACTGTAGGAAAGGAAATGCCAGCCGAAATGCTGTTGCATGCAGACAGTAAAGTGGTGAGCAGGACCCACATTGTGGACGGAACTCGACGTCCACGGGCGTGTTGACAAAGTTGCTTGTGAGTGGTCAAAAGAGAAAGAGACGGCGTTTTCAAGTGTGTGCTACAGTAGTGCCCTTTTGTTTTGCATTCCTGTTGGTCAAAAGATGGGAGTTGCAGCTAGCAGCAGCACTGGGGATCATGCTCGTGCGTTTGCTTGTTTGCAAAACAACTTGACATGCGTAGCTAAAATAAGTAGCAATACTGTAGTAAATTCAAATTAACGATTATTTATTATAGATCCAAAGGCACAAGAAATTCCGGTTCTTGTAGCCACTTTCGATTTTTCTTGACTCCGTGTGGAAAAAAATCGAGCAAACAGAGGACATCTGTCTTTCCATATAGAAGAAGTGAATTGACAATTAATAAGAAAAACTTACCAAAAACCAGTACGCCATATGCACACTCACCTTATCCGGAGGCTGCATACAAAATGAGTCTACGACTTTGCCGCCCAAGTGACCAGAGTCGGCATCCTACAACACGACTCGGAGCCGCCGCCCCGCCTTACACGAAACGAACACACGCCGGCTCCAAGGCCGCGCACGAGCCGAGCCGACGACGTCAATAAACCCACTCTAGAGATGCCGCTCCGGCTTACGCACCATCCTCGAGGCCACAGACCTACCTATGTGATTGTGAAACTGCAAGGAGCACACTGCCGCCAAATAGACGACCGGACCTCTAAGGCGACACACCGATGGGAAAATGACGGGTATGCCGTGGACGCTTGCTCCGGTCAAAGCCAAAACATGGATTTTTCATCTAGAAAGTTCGAGAACCAAATGACAGGAGAGGTGAAGGAGCGCCACGACGACACCTCCAAGGAAGGAAATGGCATTCGAGTACACCGTCGTCATTGGAATCTACCGAAGTCGGTGCGATTCTTTCACCTGGCGCTCACCAAACCCCAATCAACGACGCCTAGTCTTCGACTGAGTCACAATAACCACGCATCTTGCGTAGCTCACCACTGCGACACCACACTGCATGACGCCCGCCAATGTCGAGCCGCCTCAATTGAACAACCACTCAAGCTACGCGATCGCATGCGGTGCACAAGGCAGCATTTGATGGCCAACGGTCGTCCCACCCCCGGGCCCATCCGCTGACCACCACCAATGAACCGCATACGCTCCAATGCAACGTCGCGCCCGCCACCGAGCTGTAGCCACCCTACATTGAAGCGCAACAACGCGTGAATGTATTGTGTGTTATTGTTACCATGAACCATTAATTGTACCTTAGAGTGCTAATACCACAGGATTTTCTCCTCGTGCAAAAGATGGGTGATCTGCTCATTTAGTTGGCTTAAGTTCAATATTGATCGAGGACAACCTAAGCTTTTTTTAATATAAACCAACAATGTGCTTCGTCCATCCATGTAGGAAACATCGCGGTGCGGTAGTCTTATAGTTCCATCTACTTATTGGCATCCTTCCCCTAGGCTGCGTATCCCACACTTTCTTTATCAACTCGGAAAGCCCTCTCTGTTGAGCCACCAGACTCGAACTTAAACTTATGGTTGCGGCTTGACACGATGGCGGAACAAAGTCTATGAGAAGTGGAGCATGATCCGACGACGACTTGATGTGTTCTAGCGCCCAGACCAATACAAGGGGAAACTTAAAATTCCAATTGGTGGTAGCCAGGAT
Organism: Triticum aestivum; assembly: GCF_018294505.1. NCBI lineage: Eukaryota > Viridiplantae > Streptophyta > Magnoliopsida > Poales > Poaceae > Triticum > Triticum aestivum. The sequence goes on along the minus strand of NC_057805.1, from coordinate 475,330,441 downwards.
ACGTTCAAGCTTCTCATAAGTAGAATCAACACAACGATTTGCCGAGGTGAATTGGTGGCTCGATATGTCGATCTCTATCAAATCCAAATTGCCAATGACATCATTGAACTAGAAAGGTCACCGATTGTCAAAATGGTCTTTATTCTTGTCTCGGTGATAAGGAAGATATTAAAATTCCCACCAATTAACCTGGGGTTATGGTTAACACGACAAATATTGACCAGTTCCTTAAACTTCTCCTGAGCAGCACCATACACAACAACTAACTCCATGAGAAGGTGCCATACTTGTTCCAAAGGTGGAATTCGATGTGATTATCGCCCTTTGAAACAGCGCACGGGTACATCAATGTTGAATGGATGCCAAGTAAAATTCTACTCGGCCGTCCAGATGCAGGCAAGACGTCCCAGACATTGTCGAGACCACATGAAAGGTGGTCTAAGACATGTTTCTGAAAACCACATCTAGTGGATTTTGAAATGGCCACAAAGTCTAAATCATGACCCCTCACACAATTGACAATATGTTTATGCTTAGCCAAGTCACTCAACCTCCGCTATTCCAAAACATGTCTCTCATGATGAACCATCTTTAACTTTGTAAAGCCTAGCTCGACCCGGGCAGTAGTAGATTTAAATGCTACATCTATTTGTCGGATTTGCACACATAAATTAGTTTCTACTCTTAATCACAGATTGCACCTTAATACATTTTTGTTTTAACGATGGTTGTATGCTACTGCCTCCGTTCACTATTATAAGATGTTCTAACTTTTCTCAAATCGGATGTATATATACCCGTTTTTAATGTGTTTGTTCACTTATTTCAATCGGCGTGTAGTATTAAAAGAAAAGTCATGTTCTGGCATGTGTGCACTTCCTTTTCAGTCCTTGTTTCGCTCTGCTCTGCTCTCACACTTGAGAATGTATCATAGTACATCGCAGTTCCATTATACTGATGCTTGCAATTCCTTTTCTTTTAACTTCTATCTGATTGTTTGCTCATGCCTACCACTTGCAGGCCGAATACTTCAGTCGAAATCAACACCATTTTTCTCGAATTCCCCACAAAACCCATAAACATCTCTAGGAGTTGAGCAGCTCGCAGCAGTGAAGTGATGCAGGGAGGTCCAGGCTACGGGTACGGCGGCTACGGCTACGGTGCCGGCTATGACATGACCGGGTACGGCAACGGCGGAGCATACTACACCAACGACCGGTACCCCACGCCGGCACCGGCGCCGGCTGCCTATGAGGACCCGCTCGCCGGTCGGAGGCAGCACGACTTCCCGGCGCCGCTCACCGGGCTCGAGTTCCAGCCGTCGGATGCCTGCCCCAATAACTACGTCATCTTTGATCAGACCTACGACCGGAGCAGGGTCATGTACAACCCGTCGCTGCCCAACAACTTCGGTTCCTCCGGGGGCTATGACCAGCACGGCAACAACGGCGGCTATGATCACAACTACAGCGGCGGCCACGACGGCGGTAAATGCTCGACTGGGCAGAAGGAGGACAGCGACGAGATCGACGCGCTGATGAGCTCTGGGGACGGCGAGGAGGAGGACGACGTGCTGAGCACGGGTCGCACCTCAGGGTGCCGCGGCGACGGCTCCCCGGACTCCACGTGCTCCCCCGGGTACGTGGTGAGCGTCAGCCCGAGTGGCGGCGGAGGTGGCGAGAGGAAGAAAAACCGGATGAAGAAGATGATGAAGACGCTCAAGGGGATCATCCCCGGCGGCGACCGGATGGACACCCCCGCCGCCCTCGACGAGGCCGTCAAGTACCTCAAGTCGCTCAAGGTGGAGGCCAAGAAGCACGGGGTGCGCGGATCAAGAAGCTAGATAGCGACCTCACATGGCAACGCAGGGCGACTCAATGAGCTCAATGATGGAGGCGGAAGACCGGGTAGTTTGGTGCTCCTTTTTGCACTGCCAGTGCCATGATTTCACCTCGTGGAGCTCCCGAGGATCAGTGCAAAGGAATGATGATGGATGGTGTTGTAACTATCAGGCCGATTATATACACCGTGTTTTTGTTTATCCCCGTTGGGCTCCGCGCTGCACAGTTGCTTACCATGTTGTTGTCGTTGTTTTGCGCTTAGTGCTTTTTAATAGTGTTTGTGTTTACCTAGGCACATATTACGAGATCACTAATCGAGGGCACCCTTTGCAATGATTATTCCCACCTTGGGTTGAGCATGTACATCATTTGTTGCAAACTGTGGGTTTTCTTTTTGTGAGATTCTTTTACTTGAAATATTTTATTTTTTAAGCCATGCATCAAAATCCTGAAGCGTTTTCACTATTGAATTTCTCGCATCGAGATCTTTCAAAGTAGATCTCATGTCAATAAGTTTCAAGGAATCATTTTGTTTAAAAAAACAGCAAAAAAAAAACAAGCTGAGAGCACAATTTTTTCACTTTTTCCCCTTATAGTTGTGCCTTTCACACAAGCAAATATGTGCCTCTTGGAGAAGTAAATCTGTGCTTCTTGCGGAAGCAAGAAAAACCACGTGTTTTTTCATTCCGAGAGGTACAATTATGCTTCTCGCGGAAGCAAATATGTGACTCTAGGAGAAGTAAATTTGTGCCTCCTGTGTGAAAGAGAAACAAAACGCATTTCCCCCCCTTTTCTGAGAGGCATAGAAGAAAATATGTGCCTCCATGAAAACCAATTATGTGCCTCTCGTAGAAGAACGCATTTTTTTTCGTTTTCAAGAGGCACAACTTTGTCTCTCCCAAAAGCAAATGTGTGCCTCCCGTGTAAGAAAATAAAACACATTTTTTTACCCTTTTCATGTAGAAGCAAATCTCTGCCTCCACAAGAAACAAATCTGTGCTTCCAGGGAAGAAGAAAAAAGTGTATTTTCTTGTATTTTTTTCTCCAAAACCTAGGCAAAACCGGGCGAAAGCTTAAAAGCCAAAAAAGGGGGAAAACCCCCCTAAAACCCGTATAGAGAAATAAAAAGAAATCCTGAGGGAGCGCTCAACATATGACACGTGGGGGTGGCTGAAAGCTCATAGCCCACCTAAGTGACCCTTGCGGAGCTCCCGCAAGGGGTATCCCTTGATTACTTCTCCCCATATATTAGCGCTCAAGATTAGTGGGCCGCCTACTGAATCAGTCCAATGAATCACGTGTAGTCGCCAGAATTATATCTCGCTTATAGTGAAATGAAAGAAGCCCTCGCCTAAAGCATCCGTCGGCCACCCACTAATGCATAATTAAAACAAGAAAAATCAAGAAAAAGGGAGCACCCAGGGATCGATCTCAAGTCTCCTCGGTGCTGAGTAGCGCTGCTAGTCATTGACGCATTTGTCCGATTCATGGTAAAATAGCAGACGCGACCAAGTTGAGGGAAAAGAGCCGGATTTTTCACTGTTTTTTTGGTCTTTGGTTTTTCCCTTTGTTTATTCATCGATTTTCTTTGTTTTTTCCTCTGTTTCCACTATTTCTTCCTTTTTTCCTTTGGTTTTCTTTGTTTCTTTCTCGGGTTTCACTAACTTTTTTCTTTTCTTTCCTTTTTTCTTCATTTATTTGTTTCTTTTTCGTTTTACATCAGTTTTATTTGTCTTCATTTGTTTCTATCACTATTTTCATTCTCTTGCATTGGTTTCTTCCTTTTTATTTTCTTTGTTTTTCTTTCTTGTTTTTGTTGGGCTTTTTTTAATTTCTTTTTTGTTGTACAAATGTTAGCTTTTTTAAGTACACATTCAACATTTTCATATACATCAGAAATATTTTTATACACACGCTTAGCATTTTGAAATACATGATTAACGTTTTTGAAACTTACATTTTATATCTACTTTTTCTGTACACATTGCACATTTTTGGTATGTATCTAATACATTTTTCTAATACATGTTTAATATTTTTTTAAATACAAGATTAATATTTTTTGAATATATGGCCAACATTTTTCCTATATACATTTTACATTTTTCAGATGCTTAATTAAAAAAAATACAAATACAAGATTACATTTTTGAATTCATGGTCAAATTTTTTCTATAAACATTTAACATTTTTCAAATGCTTGGTTAATATTTTTCATATACAAGAGTAACATTTTTTAATACATGGTCAGCATTTTTTCCATACACATTTAACATTTTTCAAATGCTTGATTAACATTTTTCGACTCTTATTTAACATTTTTTTCAAATGCTTGATTAAATATGTTTTAAATACATGATCACCTTTTTTCACACACATTGTATATTCTTTTGTATACATGAGAATCATTTTCTCTATAGACATTTAACATATTGGAAATGCTTGGTTAACATTTTTCAAATGTTTTTATATAAAGTGTTTTTGTAATATATTTATTTAGAATATTAGGAAGTATAAACAAAAGTAAACAAATAAATCAAAAGAAAAAACAAGGTTGTGGCCTCCCGCACCTGGGCCAGCTTGACGTGCGACTTCCCAACATCTGACTATAAGCGTAGTCCAGTGTATGCTTCATGCGGCCAGTGTAAGCGAGGCATAGGGGCGCCCACGCGTAGTCCAGTGTATGCTTCATGCGGCCAGTCAGTTCCTATTTAGCACCTTAATCTATGTATTGTTTTTGCAACTTGGAGCACACCCTCCGTTGGGCTTTGGGCTCGGCCCAGTTATCTATTTTCTTCTTTTCTCGTTCGCACCATGGGTTCACCGTACGGGAACTCCTATATGGCGCTTGTGGCGCCAGCAACCTCAGCTGGCGTCCACGCGCATGTGCTATCGGTCGGCCTAGCTAACATCAGCACGCTAAAAAAATAGTTCACTGGCTCACTGAAAAAGCCTCGCTTGTTCGCCCTCGGTCACCTAGTTCAACCAGTCAACCATTGACTGGTTGACCAGTCAAAAGAATTGATCGTTGATTTTTTGGAAAAATAAAAAAATGAAAAAAATTACTCAATTTTGAAAAAACAAAGTTCACAAATCTGAGAAAAAGTTCATCGATTTTGAAAAGAAGTCCACAAAATTTGAAAATTTTCATTAACTTTTTAAGAAAGTTCAAGAATTTAGAAAAATGTTTGTTGATTTTGAAAAAAGTTCATCATTTTTTAAAAAACATTCACAAATTTGAAAAAAAGGTCGTCGAATTTGGAAAATTACATGCATTTATAAGGATCATATAAAATGAGAAAATAAAAAGAAGAAGGAAAATTGAAACGAAAAAGAGAAAGAAAAAACTAATTGGGCCGGCCAATATAGGAATTAGTGGAGTGGAGGGGTGGGCGCCGGTTTGTTAAATGTTCTAAATCCTGGCTTAAGGCGAGAGCAACTAGTTAACGAGCGCTCCTTCGGAAGCCTCGCAACGATCAGCGTCACTTGGCGCGCTCTCAGCCATTCGCCACGTGTCACGCTCTGGACGCTCCCTTCAGATTTTGTTTTTTATTTTTATTTTTCCGCACGTGTTTTCGGCTCTTTCAACGGCTTTTTCTGGGTTTTTTTGACGTTTTGGTTTTCCCCCGGTCTTCCTTAGCTTTTCGATAAAAAAATCAAAAAAAAAAAATTGGGCGAAAAAACGCATTTTCTTTTTTTTCTTTCGCGAGAGTCACGGTTTTTCTTTCGTGAGAGGCATGGTTGTGCTTTAGCGAGAGTCACAGCCGTGCCTTTCGAAAAAGAAAAAAACATGTTTTCTGTTTATTTTTTCTTTCGCGAGAGTCATGGTTTTGCTTCCGCAAGAGGCACGGTTGTGCTTTCGCGAGAGTCACGTCCGTGCCTCTCGGAAAGGGAAAAACAAAACGCGTTTTCTGTTTTCTTTTTCTTACGCGAGAGTCACGGTTTTGCTTCCGTGACAGGCACGGTTGTGCTTTCGCGAGAGTCACGACCGTGCCTCTCGGAAAGCGAAAAAAATACGCGTTTTCTATTTTTTTTCTTTCGCGAGAGTCACGGTTTTGCTTCCGCGAGAGGCACGGTTGTGCTTTCGCGAGAGTCACAGCCGTGCCTCTCGGAAACGAAAACAAAAACGTATTTTCTATTTTTTTTCCTTCCACGAGAGTCACGGTTTTGCTTCCACGAGAGGCACGGTTGTGATTTCGCGAGAGGCACGGGCGTGCCTCTTTCGGAAAAGGGAAAAAACTCGTGCTCCCGGTTCGGTTTTTTCATCCGGGTTTTTTCGTGAAAAAAAAGTTCGTCAAAACCTATCAACATGGGATCTAGTTTGAAGATCTCGACGCGAGGAATCCAACGGTGAAAACGGTTCGAGATTTGGACGCACGGTTTAAGAGATAAAACGTTTTGAATAAACGAATCTAAAAAAAGGGAAAACTCCCAGGTTGCGACAAGTGGCGCGCTGCATGGGCGCCACTTGTCGCGACCTGGGAAGGTGGAGTGTTCTTTGCAACGAGTACTTCTTAATTTGTGATTTTGGCTTAAGGCGCCATATAGGATTTGCCTAACTATAGGTCTGGTCCATGTAGGGTTTTTTCTAGCTGTTTTGTGAACTTTATGAGGGACGGCTCCACGAGCTTTTTCTAGGGTGGTTTTCTCATGGTGTATCCAAAACGGATTTTTTTTCTTTTTAAATTAAGAACTTTTTTCAAACTCGTGGTTTTTAAGAAGAATCATAAAAAATGATTCTTTTCAAATTCATGAATTTTTTTCAAATCCACGAACTTTTTAAATGCATGAAATTTTTACAAATGTGTGAATGTTTATAATTCATGTTTTTTCAAACTCACAAACTTTTTTCAAAATCATGAAAACAAATTTAAATTCATGTTTTAAAAAATCATGACTTTTTTCCAAATTTGTGAACTATTTTCAAGTCTGCGAACTTTTTTTTTAGAGAAATGCAACGATCGAATGGTCAACCGAGCGAACGATTAGACGGGGTGAGCGAGTTTCTCACATCGTTGGGCCGACCCACGTGAGGCGCGTATGAGCGCTTGTTTTGCTTCGTAACGCTTGAAGCGCTGACTAGGAGGTCTCTATGGCCATGCATGCAGGTTGCGCCTGACGGGTCCCCCGACCCTGCCTTGCTCTCCTCTACTGGTTGACTGCCATTCCCTCTACTTTCCGTCCTAGCACATGCCTCGACATCAAGCCCTACCCGCATCTCAATTGGCCAGCATGGTGGTCGAATGGTAATTGGTGTCGCCTCTTGCTGCTCCTCCGACCTCTGTTGAGCCACTCCATTAGGCCTCCCTTGCCTCTTCAACTCCCTCCACCTTCAGTGCCATAACTGATGGGGCGGCAATGCATGTTGTAACACCGGGGAGGCGTGGCTACTAAATCTCCGCCCCGATTTAGTCATCGGCAATGGCATGGTTATTTAGAAGGAGGAGGGCGATGCTCCTGAGGAGCAGATCCCCCCCCCCCCCTCATGCTCCCATATCTTCCTAGAACCACCTCTTCGATGGGATCATCATTGGTGTGTGTATTCTCAATCGTCGGTGGTCCATTACATTATAATGAGAGTCCTTCCATGCACAGATGTAGCCCGTAGGACCTCATGGATAGTTCATAGGGAGCTCCATAACTTGCTTTCCTTTGGCCATATGAGTTTTCCCCATGTTTGATATATTTGGTTCTGGAGTAACCAATCATAAGTGTGGTTGAAGAACGAATCTAGATGCTTTGTTATGATGGTGTTGACTATTGCCATTGGAGTTCTTTGTTCCATAGGTGATGGTCATTGGCCCATTTTTTCTCAACAATAATTCTAGATATCAATTCCTGAACTTTCAAACAACCACGGAGGGATATAACGTTGGTTAGTGTTGCCACTACTCCCTCTCCTCTATCCCTTGGATTATAATATACACTATCAAGTATTTCTAGTTCATATTTAATATTCAAGAATGATTTACATACCTCTGAAGTTTTACGGTGTATGGTTCTCTTCAAGCCATGATTTACATAACTTTGACATGTCTCTGATAATTTATGCACAAATTTAATGGATTTCAATATATTTATGAACCATTGTTAGTTAGTGCATACATAACTAGCTTCTCTTTTACTAAATAGAATATATGTATGTGGAGTTTCCGATTGGTGGAGGTAATTGGGATATTTTTCACATAAACATAAACGTAGGTACCTATTTTTATTTAAACCCATACAAGCCTAGAAGAAAACAAAATAGGCATTAATTTATCCTATCTTCATTAAGCACTGATCGATTCAAGCTAATAAACCAGATTTACATTTTGGGGGATCATACCGCTACACTTAAAGGATATGAGGATGACATACGACTATCTCTTTACCATCGATCTCAATGTCCTCATTTTATACAATCTACAGGAGGTGCACCATGCAAGGTATCTTTTCTGGTCTCTGTAGATTCTAGATTCTTGCATAAAAGGTGTGCAAATTAATGAGAAATGATGATTGTTTTGCTTTAACAGGACTCCGTGTTTTGTTGATTGCTATGGGGGGTGAGTTTGATATTTTTTGTAATTAACCAGATGGCCTAACTATGCTTTTTCATGCTAAGGCAAAGAAAATTGTTTCAGCACATGCTCTCTAGGTAGGTATTTTCAAGGCAATCATCGATCCTAAAAGTACACTCTACCCCCATGAGCACCTCCGCGAGACTGAGCCAGCATAGCACCTTGATATTTTACGAAGCCACCACAGGCGCCTCGCAGTCGATGAAAACGTCTCCTCCTACTGAACAAACATCGCCGAAAGCCTGCAATAAATCCAGGAATAATGCGAGCATCAGTGTCAAGTTTAGTACTTGAACTCTGAGGGCTGGGATACCATTATCTTCCTAACTATCCAACCACAGATTGGTTCGCTAGTTCCATACTTCTTGATGTTATAGCTCTTATATGTTTGGTTGCTTGGAACTGACAGGTGCTCATATGATTCGTTATGTCACGTTCATGAGAAAATGGTCAAATTGCTCTTTGTACGGCTACCACAAATTACTGAAAAAACATGTTATATTCTGGGCGCAGCAAAGCACGCAATTTTTCCTTTGGTACGTACCAACGCAACTGGGCATGCAACAACGCCCAAGTGCACGTCCAGCTAGCTAACCATTAATTTCACCACCTAACGTAAATATTGTGCTGAACCAACCTGATACACCAACGAGCCTAACAAAACAAGAGATTGCACCCAAACTGCAAAAGCGTCCGATCTCTCTAGTCAGGCACACACTCAAAATATTTGAACAACGCGCCAAGCAAAGCAGCACATGCATGTAGGCTGTTGGTGGTGCCAGGAGTACGTACGTACACTAACGTATCACGTATCCTTGATTTGTGCTACTGGCCCCTTCTCTCCAATAATCAAACGAGAATATATGCGAAAAAGCGCGTAGTACTACTACATATTACCTCTATTATATGTCACACAAGAAGTGCCACAGAATGCCCAAATAATTCCTGGCAAAAAGAATTTCTTTCAGAAGCTGCATGCATGCATGCATACTTCACTCCACATGGCCACCAATTAACAAAGCGGAGATCGAAGAGAAGAAGCAAGTACTACGTACACAGAGAGGCCAATGCCATGTTCATTTTTGTAGATCATATAGTATTAGGATTTCTCTCGGTTTGAAACGGTGGCTTGCTAGGCAGCGAGGCCATGTGTGCGTCATGTGGGCTAGCAATGAGGAGGCGGTCGAGGCAGCTAATCGCACCGCATGCAGTTGCAGTTGGTGTGGCCGCGTCCTCTCCTCTGCAATGCATGCATGATTGTGGTTGGGTGGGACGCATGCATGCATGCATGGCCACCTTCTTGCCTCCTCCGTCTGCCCTGCCCCTTCTCCGTACCGTTGAGCCGGAGAAAACATTTTGCCACCGCACCTGAGCAAGCTCTCCTCCGCCTAAGCTAAATAAACAGTGTGAATTTATCCAATTTGTCCTATGCTCTATCTAGATACTATCACAGAAAAAAGTGGATGAGCGAAAATGGCACTTTCTAGGCGTTTGGCCTGATTTTTTTTAATAAAGAGAGTTCCCCCACCGATTTCTATTAAAAGAAAACACAATGTCTGATACAAAGGTCATCCGTAAAGAAAAAAAATGTCTGATACAAAGGCTACAAGGGAAAATGGAAAGAAAATAAAACGATGCATGATCAACTAAAAGAGGAAAGGGCGCGAACCAACCAGTGGTATCTACAGCCCATCAGGGTTCAAGTCCTGGTGCTCACATTTATCCTAGATTTATTTCAGAATTTTTCGGCAATGTGCGTTTAGTGGAAGGAGATATTCCCGTCGACTACGAGGCGTCTACGGTGATCTCAAGATGATATGCCGACTCAGTCTCTCGGAGGTACTCATAGGGGTAGGGTGTACGTGTGTGCATTCATAGAAGTGAGTGCATGCGCGTATGTATGAGCGCTTGTGTCTGTACTGTGTTTTTTTTAAAGAGGAAAGGGCTATCCTCGCTCTCTCTTAAAGATCACTAACCATCGACTTGAGCTATATATCACGCATATCACACATTTTCTCTATCTATAATAGCCAAAATACACTGAATTTTACCCAACTTAAGGTGGGCACTGCAAAATCAAATGCAACATGACACATTATCTCCCCACCGAATTATCTTCTCTACTAACCACAACGCGCTGCATTATGATCCACTAGCATTTGGCAGTGCAAATATTGCAACATGGCAGGCCTGTGCAGGGGATCCATTGGCGTATCACGTACTAGTATGCCAACCAGGTGGGCCCAATAATTCGTCGCCCATCTCCAACTCTAACATGGGAAGGTTCTGAAGAAAGGGTCCCATCCAGGTCGGGTGATTGGAGCTACGCTGGGGATCATGTTATCTGTTGTGCCATTGAGCTACACACAGAGAGAGGATTAGTTTTCTATTAGGACAGTACAGTACACTCCTTTTCTATTTTCTTACATAAGAAAAGGACACTTGATAAATAAAGGTGGAAACAGTTGAGTCGGTTGGGCTGACTTTTTACAAGGGGGGAGGACAAGGGTCCTGTTGCTGCCTGTACTTTTCAGGTTGTTTATAACCTGGATGTTCCCCTGAGCCACAGGATAATATTGCCACTGAAAAACAAATAGCTACTTCTCTCACAGCCTGAAAGGAGAACTCTGTGACTAACTGTGACGGTGTGAAGAAGATTTTTCAAGAAATAAAAGGAACGCTCCTGGCCTCTGCATGATGCAGTGATTAGTTTTGTCTGTCTGATTGATTACCTGTTTGGATTGCTCGATGCTGTGAGCTTTCAAGTTTGTACTACAAAAGAAAGGTAGAGGAGATGGTGTTGATTGACGTTCTTGGACTTGTTTGGGGGCTAGCTTAGTAGCTTTGCCTCGTCATTACCAACCAGTAATTTAATTACACCCAGTGCTTGGTCATGACAGCTTCCAAGAGTCGGAACTTTCCAGGGCAGATCATCCAGTGACATGAAGCATATAAACCGAACAGGATTGTTGCATATCATCATAAAGATTGTGGAAATATATGTAAGAGCAACCTGCCAAGGAATGTGTACACACAGTTGAGATGATTATTAGCTGCCCTAGTCGACCTATACACACACGCAAAAGGAAGCAAATCTATTTGATGATGATTATTATGTAGTTATGGCTGCCTTTTCTAGGAGTTATAATTAATGAGCTTAAGGGCATCTCTCACGGCGACCCGCAAACCTACCGAATGCGTCCGAACCGCACTGTCCGGACAGCGGAAACCATCCAATACGGGCCTGTATCGGTCCGCGGAGCGGTCCGAACGCAATTTCTCCCGCAAACCGGAGACAAACGTGGGGGCTTTGCGTGGGTCCGCCCACGCCTGCTTCTAACCACCTTGGCTCATCAAAAAAACCCTCCACCCTTCCGCGCGAGCTCGTTCAGCGCCGCTCCAGAGTGTCAGCACCCGCATTCATGCCCGGTCAAAGTGGACGCGACCGCTCACTCACGCCAGCAGTGAAGCGGCGCGTCGGCCGAGAGAGCGCCGCCCGCGCCGCTTCCCGGTGTAGCCGACTGCCGCGCGCTCAAACAACACGACGGCCGCTCGTCCGTCCATCTGCCGCCCACATAAATGGCACACGGTGGCCGAGGCATCTCCTCCAGCGCCTACCGTCCGTCCCTCTGTCGTCCGCCATTGCTATAAAAGTCGGTGCCCCGGCCATAGCCGCAGTCATCCACCTCCGATCCCTCGCTGCACCACTCCCACCATGGACCCTCCCCTGCCAAAGCTCTCTGGGACGGGCTAACGTCGGACCAGAAGAAGGAGATGACCGCCATTGCTGCCGCTGGCTGGACGGCAGGCAGTCGGAAGACGACGACGTCCCAATGGAGGACGCCGACGACGACGAACCGACGCCACCTTCCTCTTGCGTGCCACCATCCTCCTCCTTCGCGCAACCCTCGCCGGTGCATTGCACCATGACCATCGGCGAGGCCCGTGCCCATTACATGGACATGGTGCAGGAGGAGCAGTTCTGGGAAGCGCATGCCAATGCCGCCTACTGTTGGGGAACGTAGTAATTTCAAAAAATTCCTACGCACACGCAAGATCATGATGATGCATAGCAACGAGAGGGGAGAGTGTCGTCCATATACCCTCGTAGACCGTAAGCGAAAGCGTTATGACAACGCGGTTGATGTAGTCGTACGTCTTCACGATCGACCGATCCTTGTAACGAACGAACGACACCTCCACGATCTGCACACGTTCAGCTCGGTGACGTCCCACGAACTCACGATCCAGTAGAGCTTCGAGGGAGAGCTCCGTCAGCACGACGGCATGATGACGGTGTTGATGAAGCTACCGATGCAGGGCTTCGCCTAAGCACTACGACGATATGACCGAGGTTGATTATGGTGGAGGGGGGCACCGCACACGGCTAAAAGATCAATGATCAACTTGTGTGTCTATGGGGTGCCCCCCTCCCCCGTATATAAAGGAGTGGAGGAGGGGGAGGGCCGGCCCTCTACTATGGCGCGCCCTGGGGGAATCCGAGTAGGATTCCCCCCTTCCAAGTAGTAGGAGTAGGAGAGAAGGAAGGGGAAGAGAGAAGAGAAGGAAGGAGGGGGCGCCGCCCCTCCCCCTAGTCCAATTCAGACTAGGCCTTGGGGAGGGGGCGTGGACTGACCTAGGCAGCCCCTCTCTCTCTCTCCCCTAAAGCCCAATAAGGCCCATATACTCCCCGGCGAAATCCCGTAACTCTCCGGTACTCCGATAAATACCCGAACCACTCAGAACCTTTCCGATGTCCGAATATAGCCTTCCAATATATTGATCTTTACGTCTCGAACATTTCAAGACTCCTTGTCATGTCCCTGATCTCATCCGGGACTCCGAACAACCTTCGGTACATCAAAACACATAAACTCATAATATCAATCGTCACCGAACGTTAAGCGTGCGGACCCTACGGGTTCGAGAACTATGTAGACTTGACCGAGACTCGTCTCCGGTCAATAACCAATAGCGGAACCTGGATGCTCATATTAGCTCCTACATATTCTACGAAGGTCTTTATCGGTCAAACCGCATAACAACATACGTATGTTACTTGCCCGAGATTCGATCGTCAGTATCTCAATACCTAGTTCAATCTCGTTACCGGCAAGTCTCTTTACTCGTTCTGTAATGCATCATCCCGCAACTAACTCATTAGTTACATTGCTTGCAAGGCTTATAGTGATGTGCATTACCGAGAGGGCCCAGAGATACCTCTCCGATACTCGGAGTGACAAATCCTAATCTCGATCTATGCCAACCCAACAAACACCTTCAGAGACACCTGTAGAGCATCTTTATAATCACCCAGTTACGTTGTGACGTTTGATAGCACACAAGGTGTTCCTCCGGTATTCGGGAGTTGCATAATCTCATAGTCATAGGAACATGTATAAGTCATGAAGAAAGCAATAGCAACATACTAAACGATCAAGTGCTAAGCTAACGGAATGGGTCAAGTCAATCACATCATTCTCTAATGATGTGATCCCGTTAATCAAATGACAACTCATGTCTATGGCTAGGAAACTTAACCATCTTTGATTCAACGAGCTAGTCAAGTAGAGGCATACTAGTGATACTCTGTTTATCTATGTGTTCACACATGTACTAAGTTTCCGGTTAATACAATTCTAGCATGAATAATAAACATTTATCATGATATAAGGAAATATAAATAACAACTTTATTATTGCCTCTAGGGCATATTTCCTTCAGTCTCCCACTTGCACTAGAGTCAATAATCTAGTTCACATCGCCATGTGATTTAACACCAATAGTTCACATCACCATGTGATTAATATCCATAGTTCACATCGCCATGTGGCCAACACTCAAAGGGTTTACTAGAGTCAGTAATCTAGTTCACATCGCCATGTGATTAACACCCAAAGAGTACTAAGGTGTGATCATGTTTTGCTTGTGAGAGAAGTTTAGTCAACGGGTCTGCCAAATTTAGATCCGTATGTATCTTGCAAATTTCTATGTCTACAATGCTCTGCACGGAGCTACTTTAGCTAATTGCTCCCACTTTCAATATGTATCCAGATTGAGACTTAGAGTCATCTGGATCAGTGTCAAAACTTGCATCAATGTAACCCTTTATGACGAACCTTTTGTCACCTCCATAATCGAGAAACATATCCTTATTCCACTAAGGATAATTTTGACCGCTGTCCAGTGATCTACTTCTAGATCACTATTGTACTCCCATGCCAAACTCAGTGTAGGGTATACAATAGATCTGGTACACATCATGGCATACTTTATAGAACCTATGGCTGAGGCATAGGGAATGACCTTCATTCTCTTTCTATCTTCTGTCGTGGTCGGGTTTTGAGTCTTACTCAATTTCACACCTTGCAATACAGGCAAGAACTCTTCTTTGACTGTTCCATTTTGAACTACTTCAAAAAATTGTCAAGGTATGTACTCATTGAAAAAACTTATCAAGTGTCTTGATCTATCTCTATAGATCTTGATGCTCAATATGTAAGCAGCTTCACCGAGGTCTTTCTTTGAAAAACTCCTTTCAAATACTCCTTTATGCTTTCCAGAAAATTCTACATTATTTCCGATCAACAATATGTCATTCACATATACTTATAAGAAATGATGTAGTGCTCCCACTCACTTTCATGTAAATACAGGCTTCACCGCAAGTCTGTATAAAAATATATGCTTTGATCAACTCATCAAAGCGTATATTCCAACTCCGAGATGCTTGCACCAGTCCATAGATGGATCGCTGGAGCTTGCACATTTTGTTAGCACCTTTAGGATCGACAAAAACTTCTGGTTGCATCATATACAACTCTTCTTTAAGAAATCCATTAAGGAATGTAGTTTTTGACATCCATTTGCCAGATTTCATAAAATCTGGTAATTTGCTAATATGATTCGGACAGACTTAAGCATCGCTACGAGTGAGAAAATCTCATCGTAGTCAACACCTTGAACTTTGTCAAAAACCTTTTTCGACAAGTCTAGCTTTGTAGATAGTAACACTACTATCAGCGTCCGTCTTCCTCTTGAAGATCCATTTATTTTCTATGGCTTGCCGATCATCGGGCAAGTCAACCAAAGTCCACACTTTGTTCTCATACATGGATCCCATCTCAGATTTCATGGCCTCAAGCCATTTCGTGGAATCTGGGCTCATCATCACTTCCTCATAGTTCGTAGGTTCGTCATGGTCAAGTAACATGACCTCCAGAATAGGATTACCGTACCACTCTAGTGCGGATCTCACTCTGGTTGACCTACGAGGTTCGGTAGTAACTTGATCTGAAGCTACATGATCATCATCATTAGCTTCGTCACTAATTGGCGTAGGAGTCACAGGAACAAATTTTTGTGATGAACTACTTTCCAATAAGGGAGCAGGTACAGTTACCTCATCAAGTTCTACTTTCCTCCCACTCATTTCTTTCAAGAGAAACTCCTTGTCTAGAAAGGATCCATTCTTAGCAACGAATGTCTTGCCTTCGGATCTGTGATAGAAGGTGTACACAACTGTCTCCTTTGGGTATCCTATGAAGACACATTTCTCCGATTTGAGTTTGAGCTTATCAGGATGAAAATATTTCACATAAGCATCGCAACCCCAAACTTTAAGAAACGACAACTTTGGTTTCTTGCCAAACCACAGTTCATATGGTGTCGTCTCAACGGATTTAGATGGTGCCCTATTTAACGTGAATGCAGTTGTCTCTAATGCATAACCCCAAAACGATAGTGGTAAATCGGTAAGAGACATCATAGATTGCACCATATCTAATAAAGTACGGTTACGATGTTCGGACACACCATTACGCTGTGGTGTTCCAGGTGGCGTGAGTTGCGAAACTATTCCGCATTGTTTCAAATGAAGACCAAACTCGTAACTCAAATATTCTCCTCCATGATCAGATCGTAGAAACTTTATTTTCTTGTTACGATGATTTTCCACTTCACTCTGAAATTATTTGAACTTTTCAAATGTTTCAGATTTATGTTTCATCAAGTAGATATACCCATATCTGCTCAAATCATCTGTGAAGGTCAGAAAATAACGATACCTGCGGCGAGGCTCAACACTCATCGGACTGCATACATCAGTATGTATTATTTCCAATAAGTCTGTTGCTCGCTCCATTGTTCCGGAGAACGGAGTCTTAGTCATCTTGCCCATGAGGCATGGTTCGCAAGCATCAACTGATTCATAATCAAGTGATTCCAAAAGCCCATCAGCATGGTTTTTCTTCATGCGCTTTACACCAATATGACCTAAACGGCAGTGCCACAAATATGTTGCTCTATCATTATTAACTTTGCATCTTTTGCCTTCAATATTATGAATATGTGTATCACTACGATCGAGATTCAATAAACCATTCACCATGGGTGTATGACCATTGAAAGTTTTTATTCATGTAAACAGAACAACAATTATTCTCTGATTTTAAATGAATAACCGTATTGCAATAAACATGATCAAATCATATTCATGCTTAACGCAAACACCAAATAACATTTATTTAGGTTCAACACTAATCCCGAAAGTATAGGGAGTGTGCGATGATGATCATATCAATCTTGGAACCACTTCCAATACACATCGTCACTTCACCCTTAACTAGTCTCTGTTCATTTTTCAACTCCCGTTTCGAATTACTAATCTTAGCAACTGAACTAGTATCAAATACCGAGGGGTTGCTATAAACACTAGTGAAGTATACATCAATAACATGTATATCAAATATACCTTTGTTCACTTTGCCATCCTTCTTATCCGCCAAATATCTAGGGGCAGTTCCACTTCCAGTGACCATTTCCTTTGTAGTAGAAGCACTCAGTTTCAGGCTTGGGTCTAGCTTTGGGCTTCTTCATGGGAGTGGCAACTTGCTTGCCATTCTTCTTGAAGTTCTCTTTCTTTCCCTTGCCCTTTTACTTGAAACTAGTGGTCTTTTCAACCATCAACATTTGATGCTTTTCTTGATTTCTACCTTCGTCGAATTCAGCATCACGAAGAGCTCGGGAATCGTTTTCGTTATCCCTTGCATATTATAGTTCATTACGAAGTTCTAGTAACTTGGTGATAGTGACTAGAGAATTATGTCAATCACTATTTTATCTGGAAGATTAACTCCCACTTGATTCAAGCGATTTGTAGTACTCACAATCTGAGCACATGCTCACTGGTTGATCTATTCTCCTCCATCTTGTAGGCAAAGTACTGTCAGAGGTCTCATACCTCTTGACACGGGCATGAGTATGAAATACTAATTTCAACTCTTGTAACATCTTATATGCTCCATGGCATTCAAAACATTTTTGAAGTCCCGGTTCTAAGCCGTAAAGCATGGTGCATTAAACTATCAAGTAGTCATCATATCGAGCTTGTCAAAACGTTCATAACGTCTGCATCTGCTCCTGCAATAGTTCTGTCACCTAGCGGTGCATCAAGGACATAATTCTTCTGTGCAGCAATGAGGATAATCCTCAGATCACGAACCAAGTCCGCATCATTGCTACTATCATATTTCAACTTATTTTTCTCTAGGAACATATCAAAAATAAACGGGGAGCTACATCGCGAGCTATTAATCTACAACATAGTTATGCAAATACTATCAGGACTAAGTTCATGATAAATTAAAGTTTAATTAATCGTATTACTTAAGAACTCCCACTTAGATAGACATCCCTCTAATCATCTAAGTGATCACGTGATCCATATCAACTAAACCATGTCCGATCATCACGTGAGATGGAGTAGTTTTCAATGGTGAACATCACTATGTTGATCATATCTACTATATGATTCACGCTCGACCTTTCGGTCTTAGTGTTCTGAGGCCATATCTGCATATGCTAGGCTCGTCAAGTTTAACCCGAGTATTCTGCGTGTGCAAAACTGGCTTGCACCCGTTGTATGTGAACGTAGAGCTTATCACACCCGATCATCACGTGGTGTCTCGGCACGACGAACTTTCGCAACGGTGCATACTCAGGGAGAACACTTATACCTTGAAATTTAGTGAGAGATCATCTTATAATGCTACCGTCGATCTAAGCAAAATAAGATGCATAAAAGGATAAACATCACATGCAATCAATATAAGTGATATGATATGGCCATCATCATCTTGTGCCTTTGATCTCCATCTCGAAAGCACCGCCATGATCACCATCGTCACCGGCGCGACACCTTGATCTCCATCGTAGCATCGTTGTCGTCTCGCCAACTATTGCTTCTATGACTATCGCTACCGCTTAGTGATAAAGTAAAGCAATTACATGGCGATTGCATTTCATACAATAAAGCGACAACCATATGGCTCCTGCCAGTTGCCGATAACTCCGTTACAAAACATGATCATCTCATACAATAAAATTTAGCATCATGTCTTGACCATATCACATCACAACATGCCCTGCAAAAACAAGTTAGACGTCCTCTACTTTGTTGTTGCAAGTTTTACGTGGCTGCTACGGGCTGAGCAAGAACCGTTCTTACCTACGCATCAAAACCACAACGATATTTCGTCAAGTATGTGTTGTTTTAACCTTCACAAGGACCGGGCGTAGCCACACTCGATTCAACTAAAGTTGGAGAAACTGACACCCGCCAGCCACCTGTGTGCGAATCACGTCGGTAGAACCAGTCTCGCGTAAGCGTACGCGTAATGTCGGTCCGGGCCGCTTCATCCAACAATACCGCCGAATCAAAGTATGACATGCTGGTAAGCAGTATGACTAGTATCGCCCACAACTCACTTGTGTTCTACTCGTGCATATAACATCTACGCATAAACCTGGCTCGGATGCCACTGTTGGGGAACGTAGTAATTTCAAAAAAATTCCTACGCACACGCAAGATCATGGTGATGCATAGCAACGAGAGGGGAGAGTGTTGTCCACGTACCCTCGTAGACCGTAAGCGGAAGCGTTATGACAACGCGGTTGATGTAGTCGTATGTCTTCACGATCGACCGATCCTAGTACCGAACGTACGACACCTCCGCGATCTACACACGTTCAGCTCGGTGACGTCCTACGAACTCACGATCCAGTAGAGCTTCGAGGGAGAGTTCCGTCAGCACGGCGGCGTGATGACGGTGTTGATGAAGCTACTGACGCAGGGTTTTGCCTAAGCACTACGACGATATGACTGAGGTGGATTATGGTGGAGGGGGGCACCGCACACGGTTAAAAGATCAATGATCAACTTGTGTGTCTATGGGGTGCCCCCTCCCCCGTATATAAAGGAGTGGAGGAGGGGGAGGGCCGGCCCTCTACTATGGCGCGCCCTGGGGAGTCCTACTCCCACCGGGAGTAGGATTCCCACCTTCCAAGTAGTAGGAGTAGGAGAGAAGGAAGGGGAAGAGAGAAGAGAAGGAAGGAGGGGCTGCCGCCCCTCCCCCTAGTCCAATTCGGACTAGGCCTTGGGGGGCGCGCGGCCTGCCCTAGGAAGCCCCTCTCTCTCTCTCCCCTAAAGCCCAATAAGGCCCATATACTCCCCGGCGAATTCCCGTAACTCTCCGGTACTCCGATAAATACCCGAACCACTCAGAACCTTTTCGATGTCCGAATATAGCCTTCCAATATATTGATCTTTACGTCTCGAACATTTTGAGACTCCTCGTCATGTCCCTCATCTCATCCGGGACTCCGAACAACCTTCGGTACATCAAAACACATAAACTCATAATACCGAACGTTAAGCGTGCGGACCCTACGGGTTCGAGAACTATGTAGACATGACCGAGACTCATCTCCGGTCAATAACAAATAGCGGAACCTGGATGCTCATATTGGCTCCTACATATTCTACGGAGGTCTTTATCGGTCAAACCGCATAACAACAAATGTTGTTCCCTTTGTCATCGGTATGTTACTTTCCCGAGATTCGATCGTCGGTATCTCAATACCTAGTTCAATCTCGTTACCGGCAAGTCTATTTACTCGTTCCGTAATGGATCATCCCGCAACTAACTCATTAGTTACATTGCTTGCAAGGCTTATAGTGATGTGCATTACCGAGAGGGCCCAGAGATACCTCTCCGATACTCGGAGTGACAAATCCTAATCTCGATCTATGCCAACCCAACAAACACCTTCGAAGACACCTGTAGAGCATCTTTATAATCACCCAGTTACGTTGTGATGTTTGATAGCACACAAGGTGTTCCTCCGGTATTCGGGAGTTGCATAATCTCATAGTCATAGGAACATGTATAAGTCATGAAGAAAGCAATAGCAACATACTAAACGATCAAGTGCTAAGCTAACGGAATGGGTCAAGTCAATCACATCATTCTCTAATGATGTGATCCCTTTAATCAAATGACAACTCATGTCTATGGCTAGGAAACTTAACCATCTTTGATTCAAAGAGCTAGTCAAGTAGAGGCATACTAGTGATACTCTGTTTGTCTATGTATTCACACATGTACTAAGTTTCCGGTTAATACAATTATAGCATGAATAATAAACATTTATCATGATATAAGGAAATATAAATAACAACTTTATTATTGCCTCTAGGGCATATTTCCTTCACCTACAACCACCACCACCTCCTCCAGGAGCATCTGCAGGCGGAGGAGCAGCTCGCCGCCGGCAAAGCGGTCATGCCAAACGCGTACATGATAGAGTAGCAGGCGCTGCTCAACTCCTACCGCTCCGCCCGCGAGATCCGCCTCACTCGTTGGTGGTACCGACAGCGGGTGGTGGAGGTGGCAGCCGCCGGCAAGGAGTGCGATGACGAGGTGCCCGATGCGATGTTTGGCTAGACCGACGACGAGGAGGAGGACATCGCCGAGTTTGCGCCCCGCCGTGACAACCACGAAGTTGGCACGTCCGCGGGCACCACCAGCAGCGAGGAAGAGTAGTGCACGGTAGGTCGCCGCTGCTCTGGTCCCAGGAAGGCCACCGCTTCTCCCCTCTCGTCGACGCCAAGCTTGGTGGGCTCAACATCGTCGGCCGATTAGTCGCTTGGCGACGATGTGGGGTTGGACAGCTTCACTTCCCGGGCCTCCCGAGGCAGAGAGAGCGTCAAGGCGGAACTGGAGACGATGAAGCTTCAGTTCTCTTGGTTCATGGCTGGACCCGGGAACGGGCGTCGACGACCATTTAGACCTAGTCAGACGAGCTCCGCTTAGTTGATGTAAATGTATTGAAATCTGTCATGTTTAGATGAAATCCATCATGTTTAAATGAAATTCGTCAAGTTTATATGAAATCCGGCCGTGTTTATATGAAATCCGGTTGTGTTTGATCGAATTTCGTCCGGTTAGTTTGAGTTGTTGTCAAAATGTATGCGGCTAGTGTTGGATGACGGCCACCCGCATCCGTATCCGCGGACTGGTCACACCCTGTCCGCGGATGGATGCAAGAGGAAATTTGCGGATTGTCGTTGGAGATGCCCTAAGTCCGTGGAAATGATTCTTGTGCGGGTCCAGGAAGATGCCCACATTCACTTCATATTCATCAACCTTCCCAGAAGTCTGAACCTTGTTTGGCATAATTGCAGTAGATTGTGCTTCTTCTTCAGTCATTTTAAAGTAGACGTTCTCACCTTTTTTTTCTATAAAGCAAGCGATGTAAAAAAAAATGTTTCCGAGATGAACAGTGCAGTGCTTTAAAAAAGTATTATCTTGCATTTGACAATGTCGTACCATCAATGTGCAGCTACAGGAAGATAAAGCATGATTGTCATCAGGAATCTTATTCAAGGAGAAGAATATGGCTTCCATGTGTTGGGAATAATGTGGCCTGGCCAAGTTGTGTATACGCTTTTCCACCCCAATAAAAATGTCATGTCCAACAACAAAATCCATATGCATGTTCCTTCACTGTTTGCATTCCTATCTGTTTATGGAAAAGATAACAGTGCTGCAATCTAAGATGTTTAACGGTTCAAATATCACATCACAAGAGAAGCAGTCCAACAACCTTCTTTGTAAATGTTGGGCGATGTGTATTTTGCTATGGTGCATTTATTATGAATTCTCTCCTCAGTATCCAGGTGCTAAGCCTTTGCCACAAAACACTGCTTAAGTGCTTATGATGGATTATTGTTCAGACACTAAGCATAAGATTCTTCCTAAGAGTCAAGCCTAATGAAATCAGAAGGACAAAGTAGTCTCATGTAACTTTTTACTCCTGGTATTAGACACTAAAATATGAGCTATCTATCAAACCTGGAACAGAATCTTACAGTCCATGTAGATTTGCCTCTGTCAGGGATCACTGACAAAAGCTCCCTTGTAACCTGCAAGATAGGATTAGTTTCAGAACCAATCATTTGTTTAAGACCCACAACACGCTTGCTACCCTTCCTCTACCTCTCTTTGGGTACCTGGCACTAAAGTAATCCTGTTGCTAACCATGCATGTCAACTCTAGTAAACTTTAGATTAGTAAACTTCAGATTGTTCAGAATAGCACTCAAGATGACAATCCCAAACTGTACTGAATCATTAATGAGCTCAAGATTGTTCATGATTTCTTTTCAGCTTGTAAAACCCTTTCTCTTTTAAGAACAAACTTTATGGCAAAAGGAGATCATCTGTTATGTTTAACACTAATCATATTTGCTGGAAATTCAGTATGTTCATCCAGTGCAGTACAAGTAGGTGTTTCCATTATTCCATATATACCATAATCCTCCTTCAGTAGAATAACCTTTGTTAACTGCAAAATCAAGTTTGTCCACACCAATTAACACATAGAAATCAATAGGGAATCAACCCCATCAATCTTAGGGCTTAGGGCGCCATGTTCTGTGTGTCAAGAAATGATTGCAGCTGAGCTTAGTTTAAACCATCAAGACAAAATCCTCTCTCCAATAACCAAAGGCTTCTTTTCCCCACATTCCCTTCACCACATGGGCCATGTCTCCCCAATCTCCCAATAATTCCAAGAGCATTTTCCAGCCCATGTCCATGCCGCCTCCTAACCTTTACACTCTCATGCCGAGCTGTTCTTGTGCTAGCTACCTAATAAGCTCACTAATCACTAGCCATGTGTATACCTAACACTACAACACATGCACCCACCAACGCACCCTAGTAGCATCGCCAATGCTACCAAGCACTGCTAATTAATTTATTCATGTCAAAAAAGGAGTAGTACATTATTAGTTATCATGGACCTTAAAATAATGGCTTAATCTCATCCTAATCATAGACACACTCGCTTATATACTTTCCTGGGAGTTTCCCTCCATTTCTCTATTGCTTCAAACCAAGGCAATCAATGGAGGCACGCAGCTAGTACGTAGCTAGTGATCATCCATCGCAGAGACCAGCTGAGCAGCGGCAAGGAGTGGAGAGGGGAAGGGGAGCAGAGGAGAGCCGAGCATGGCGGCGAGTGCTACTGAGCTGAGTAGCACTGCGCGGTTCTTCTTCTCCCTGTCCTTCTCCCTGTCGCTCCTGTGCTGCGTCGCGGTGTCCAATGCCGCCGGCGACGAGGCCGCGGCGCTGCTGGCCATCAGGGCCTCGCTCGTGGACCCGCTGGGGGAGCTCCGCGGGTGGGGCTCTGCGCCGCATTGCGGCTGGAAGGGCGTGAGCTGCAACGCCCGGGGCGCGGTCACCGGCCTCAACCTCGCCGGCATGAACCTGAGCGGCACCGTCCCGGAAGACGTCCTCGGCCTCACCGCGCTCACCTCGATCGTCCTTCAGAGCAACGCGTTCGTCGGCGACCTGCCGGTGGCGCTGGTGTCAATCCCGACGCTCCGCGAGTTCGACGTTAGTGACAACGGCTTCACCGGCCGGTTCCCTGCCGGCCTCGGCGCGTGCGCCTCACTGACTAACTTCAACGCGTCGGGCAATAACTTCGTCGGCCCGCTCCCGGCGGACATCGGCAATGCCACCGAGCTCGAGACGCTCGACGTCCGGGGCGGCTTCTTCTCCGGCACGATCCCCAAGAGCTACGGCAAGCTCCAGAAGCTCAAGTTCTTGGGGCTCTCGGGCAACAACCTCAACGGCGCTCTTCCAGTTGAGCTATTCGAGCTCACGGCATTGGAGCAGATCATCATCGGCTACAACGAGTTCACCGGCCCAATCCCGGCAGCAATTGGCAAGCTCAAGAACCTCCAGTACCTTGACATGGCGATCGGCGGCCTGGAAGGTCCCATCCCGCCGGAGCTCGGCCGGCTGCAGGAGCTCGACACGGTGTTCCTTTACAAGAACAACATCGGCGGCAAGATACCCAAGGAGCTCGGCAACCTGTCGTCCCTCGTCATGCTCGACCTCTCCGACAACACGCTCACCGGCGCGATCCCGCCAGAGCTGGCACAGCTCACCAACCTGCAGCTGCTGAACCTCATGTGCAACCGGCTCAAGGGCGGCGTCCCGGCCGGCGTCGGCGAGCTCCCCAAGCTGGAGGTGCTGGAGCTGTGGAACAACTCCCTCACCGGCCCTCTGCCGCCGTCGCTCGGTGCGGCGCAGCCTCTGCAGTGGCTCGACGTGTCGACAAACGCGCTGTCCGGGCCGGTGCCCGCCGGCCTCTGCGACAGCGGCAACCTGACGAAGCTGATATTGTTCAACAATGTCTTCACGGGCCCGATCCCGGCGAGCCTCACCAAGTGCTCGTCGCTGGTCCGTGTGCGCGCGCACAACAACCGGCTTAACGGCACAGTGCCGGCAGGACTCGGGCGGCTGCCGCATCTTCAGCGCCTGGAGCTCGCGGGCAACGAGCTCTCCGGCGAGATCCCAGACGACCTGGCGCTCTCGACTTCGCTCTCCTTCATCGACCTCTCGCACAACCAGCTGCGGTCGGCGCTGCCATCAAACATTCTCTCCATCCCGACGCTGCAAACGTTCGCCGCCGCGGACAACGAGCTGATCGGGGGTGTACCTGATGAGCTCGGCGATTGCCGGTCACTCTCCGCCCTCGACCTATCGAGCAACCGGCTTTCCGGCGCGATACCGACCAGCCTAGCGTCGTGCCAGCGGCTCGTATCGCTGAGCCTTCGAAGCAACCGCTTCACCGGCCAAATTCCCGGGGCGGTTGCCATGATGCCGACATTGTCCATCCTCGATCTCTCCAACAATTTCCTCTCCGGCGAGATACCGAGCAACTTCGGCAGCTCGCCGGCGCTCGAGATGCTCAGCGTGGCGTACAACAACCTCACCGGTCCCGTGCCGGCAACGGGGCTGCTGAGGACAATTAACCCTGACGACCTTGCCGGGAACCCGGGGCTCTGCGGCGGCGTACTGCCAGCGTGCTCAGCCAACGCTCTGCGGGCTTCGTCGTCGGAAGTCTCGGGCCTCCGGCGTTCGCACGTAAAGCACATTGCCGCCGGGTGGGCGATCGGCATCTCGATCGCGCTCCTGGCCTGCGGTGCTGTCTTCCTTGGCAAACTGCTGTACCAGCGATGGTACGTCCATGGATGCTGCGACGACAACGTGGACGAAGACGGGAGCGGCTCGTGGCCGTGGCGACTCACGGCATTCCAGCGGCTGAGTTTCACCAGCGCAGAGGTACTCGCCTGCATCAAGGAGGACAACATCGTCGGCATGGGCGGCATGGGGGTGGTGTACCGTGCCGAGATGCCGCGCCACCACGCCGTGGTCGCTGTGAAGAAGCTGTGGCGCGCGGTGGGATGCCCCGATCAGGAGGGCACGGTGGACGTGGAGTCGGCGGCAGGAGGCGAGTTTGCCGCGGAGGTAAAGCTCCTCGGCCGGCTCCGACACCGGAACGTGGTGCGCATGCTGGGGTACGTGAGCAACGACGTCGACACGATGGTGCTGTACGAGTACATGGTGAACGGCAGCCTGTGGGAGGCGCTGCACGGGCGAGGGAAGGGGAAGCAGCTGGTGGACTGGGTGTCCCGGTACAACGTGGCGGCGGGCGTCGCCGCCGGGCTCGCCTACCTGCACCACGACTGCCGGCCGGCGGTGATCCACCGCGACGTCAAGTCCAGCAACGTGCTCCTGGACCCAAACATGGAGGCCAAGATCGCCGACTTTGGGCTGGCTCGCGTCATGGCGCGGCCCAACGAGACCGTCTCCGTCGTCGCCGGCTCCTATGGCTACATCGCGCCGGAGTACGGGTACACTCTGAAGGTTGACCAGAAGAGCGACATCTACAGCTTCGGAGTGGTGCTCATGGAGCTGCTCACGGGGCGGCGGCCCATCGAGCCGGAGTACGGCGAGAGCAACATCGACATCGTCGGGTGGATCAGGGAGCGGCTGCGCACCAACACCGGCGTGGAGGAGCTGCTCGACGCCGGCGTCGGGGGGCGCGTCGACCACGTCCGGGAGGAGATGCTGCTGGTGCTGCGGATCGCGGTCCTGTGCACGGCCAAGTCCCCCAAGGACAGGCCGACCATGCGCGACGTGGTGACCATGCTCGCGGAGGCCAAGCCGCGCCGGAAGAGCAGCAGCGCCACCGTGGTCGCCACCGTCGTCGACAAGGACAAGCCGGTGTTTAGCACGTCGCCGGACTCCGGTTATCTGTAGTTAATTACGTGTTATCACGTACCGGAGGCTCGGAGACGTGACCAAGATTCAACGACGTATATGTTTTGTATACGTATCGTAGCTCATGTAATCTACTACAACGCTACTTTTTTCACATAGTTTTGAATTTGGGGTTATATTTGGTTTAGTTGGGGGGACGAGGAACCAATGTAAACAATGTTTATACTTACAATTTTAGGATGTAAAGGAATTGGTCTCTTCAAATTCAAATCACATTCTTTTATTAGAGATTAAGGATGTAAAGGAATTGATCATCTAGATGAGAATTAAATAAGTCGCATCTAACTCATTGGTGTTGCCACTGTCTTTGAAATGGACGAAGAACAAAGTTGTTTCCTCCCATGATCCCGACAACCAGGGAGAGATAGTTGTTCATTGTTAGAGTTAGAGTTGTTTGGTCCCTCTTTGCTTTACCCTTTCCGTCGTCCGCACTCGACTACTACACCTACACTACTTTTTCACATAGTTTTGAATTTGGGGTTATTTGGTTTAGCTAGGGGGGCAAGCAACCAATGTAAACAATGTTTATACTTACTACAATTTTAGGATGTATGTAAAGGAATTGGTCTCTTCAAATTCAAATCACATACTTTTTAGAGATTAGGATATAAAGGAATGGATGTAGCAAACTCTCGTCTATATGAGAATTAAATAAGTCACATCTAACTCCTTTTTTTCCGCAAAAACACATCTAACTCCTTGGTCTCGCCGCTGTCGTCGACATGGACATGGACCAAGGAGAGATAGTTGTGCATTTTTAGTGTTGTTTGAGTCCTCTTTGATTTACCCTCGTCTGCACTTGACTTGAAACCTCTCACTACTGGAAACAGCTAATTTGCCATCTGCCAGCTCTTTGCCGTCTGCTAGCAAAGAAGCTCTTTGCCATCAGCTGCCCAAAAGCAGACGGCAAAGAAATGGCGGACGGCAAAGAAGCTCTTTGCCATCCGCGAGCTCTTTGCCGTCCGCTGGCAGACGGCAAAGAATCTTTGCCGTCCGCTGGCAGACGGCAAGGAGAGAGGTGGCCCCCACCCCCCGCCCGTTTGGAAAAAACTTAACGCCCCACCTCTTTGTCGTCTGCTAGCAGACGGCAAAGAGGCAAAAAGGCGGACGGCAAAGAGGAGAGTAACTAACGGCCCTTACCCCCCCCCCCCGCCCGTTACTCTCTGTTCTCTCCCTCTCTCTCCTCCCCGACGCGCCCCGCCACCACATCCCACCCCACCACATCCCACCCCACCGCCGCCGCCCGCCGCCACCCCATCGCCACGCCACCCGTCGCCCCCCACCCGCCGCCCCGCGCCGCCCCGCCGCCCCGTCGCCCCCTCCGCCCCGTCGCCCCCCACCCCTTCGCCCGGCCAGCGCCACCCCGTCGCCCCTCCGTCGGCGAGCGCCACCCCGCCGCCCCGCCGTCAGCGAGCGCCCCACCCCTGCCGCAGGTGAGCCCCACCCCTCTTCTCCTTTTTTTTCTTTTTTTTCTGTTTTTTAGTTTAGATTACTTTTAGTTTAGTTTTTTCGTCTGGTCAACCCGCCTGCCCACGCGTAGATATTTAGTAGTCCAACCGACCCGGCCGGCCACTGCGCACACGGTCTATCCACTCGCCCGCGATCAACGCGGCAGCTCCCGGTCAACGCGGCTGCATGGGATCTCGTCTTCCGCGCGCCGCCTCGTCCCATCTTGCGCCGCTGCCACCGTCGGAGACCGCGCCGCAGTTTAATGCCCCGCTCCGCCCAGCCACGGCGTCGGAGACCGCGCCTGCCGCACGCCACCGCTGCCGTGGCCCGTCGCCTCCCTGCCGCAGTTTAATGCCTCGCTCCGCCCGGCCACGGCGCCTCACCTGCCGCACGCCACCGCTGCCGCGGCCCGTCGCCTCACCTGCTGCAGTTTAATGCCCTGCTCCGGCCCGGCGCTATAAAACCCGCCCTGCGCTGCGAGTTTGGTCACACCGCCCGTCCATCCCTCCTCTCCCTCTTCACACGCGCGTTTCTTCACCGATCTGCGCGGGATGGCGTCCAGCGACTCGGACTCCGACGGCGCGGCACCGGGCGGCGTCTGGCCTTCGAGCCTCACACAAGGGCAGACGGAAGATCTCTTCCGGTTCGGGCTGTTTGTGCCGCCGGCGGCGAAGGTGCCGCGGCCGTGGAGGATCTCCGCCGACGGCTACCCCACGCAGGGCCCGCCGGCGACGAACGCCGAGCTGAGCGCGCACCCCGGTGGGCGGTTCAACCGTAAGAACCGCCGCCGATTTTGGAAGAGCAAGCGGTTCAACGACGTTATCGGCGCCTTCAAGCGCGCCGCCCGTGGGCTCCCCGTCGGCGACATCACAGGCGAAGCCGGGCCCTCCGGCCTGCGCGGGCGCGTGCGCGCCCCGCCTCCTGGCCCCGCCCCACCAGCCTCGGCCGAGGCCGTGATCCCGCCGGAGGTGGCGGCGCTCCGACAGGACGGCGACCCGGAGGACACGCCCGGACTGCTCGCGGCCCTAGCGCGGTCAGCGGAAGAAGCCGCCGCGGCGGCGGCGCGGGAGGCCCAGGAAGCCTCCGAGATTGCGGCCGCAATCCAGGCGGCCGAGGCGATGGCGGCGCCGCAGGCGGCGATGGCGGAGGAGGAAGAGGATTCGGACGACGTCCCGGTGGACTGGGACGACGTCGCGAACCGGTCCAGCAGCGACGATGACGGCGGCAACGGCCCGGCCGTGATTGACCTCGATAGCGACGCCGAGTAGTTTTTTTTATGTTGTTTAGGTAGTTTGTTTTATGTTGAAAAAAAACAAACAAACTGTTATTGCCGTCAGCGGCGGACGGCAAAGGCACTAGAAAGTTTGCCGTCAGCGGCGGACGGCAAAGGCCTGCCGTTAGCCACTTAACGGACTGACGGCGCAATTTTTGCCGTCCGCTCTCTTTGCCGTCTGCCGCGGACGGCAAAGGGCCTTTGCCGTCAGCCGCCAGGAAGCAGACGGCAAAGTAGCTGTTTACCGTAGCCTACTTTGCCGGAGCCTTTTGCCGTCCGCGGCTGACGGCAAAGGTCTTTGCCGTCCGCCGTTCATGTCTTTGCCGTCCGCCGTGGCAGACGGCAAAATAGCTGATTCCTGTAGTGTCTATTTCTTCACTATCACAGCTTTAGGGTGTAAAGCAATTGGTCCCTCAAATTGAAATATGAATTTTTCTAAAGATCGAAGTTGATTTCTCCCATAATCCCGGAGATTGGAGAGGGATAGTTGTCCATGGCTAGCCCCATTTGAGCCCAATTTGATTTGCCCTCATCTGTATTTGACTAAAGTTTATTTATTTGTCACCTCTACAACTTTGGCATGTAAAGAAATTGGTCCCTTCAGATTAAAGTAAGTTACTTTTCTAAAGGTTATACGTTGTGGTAGACTTTCTAGATGCTTGTTTTCTTGTAATCATTGTGTACATTATATAGGGTAGACTTCTTCATATCGCTCTACCTATTGGCACTTAATCTCTTGGTAGTTCTTTCACACACAAAAAACATCTTGGTGGTTAGTATCTAGGAGTACTATACATCTCTGTAAATAGATTATAACAAACATGGTCGGCTGATGACCTATATCAACACACATGATGGCCTCGAAAAGGGTAACATGCTTTACAATCTTCTTCTTCACATGGTTAAATACGAACTCTTCACACACATCTAGCCACGGGGTATGATGTCTAACACACACTTCTATTTTTGTAGACTGTGTTGAGCCTCCAAGCATGCAAGTTTGTAGGACATCAGCAACTTTTCTTAAGTGTATGACCTAAGATTTATCAATCTGTGGGAGATGTAGATGAAAGTGCAATCATGTCTTTAATCGTATTTTGATATTGATGACAATATAATTATTGGGTACTAATATGTTTGCCAAATAAATACACATTTTTAGTCTCCTTAGTACTTCGTGTGAGGATCATAGAACCCCCCCCCCCCAATGTTAAGTGACTCAAACATGTGTGACAATGAAGAAAAAACAAAGTTTTTTTGTTTTTTTTTCAGTTATAGGTATCCCGCACTATTAAAAGGGCATCATATGGGTTGGCAAAAGATTTGCTCATCTCATTATCATCACAACATTCTATTCCTATCCAAAAAGTCCAATGCCAGAAGCCTAATCGAGTCCCAGAGTCAACATAGCAGAAGGAACACATTTATCAGTTGTCGGACTATGCGGACAAAAATATGTCGGACTATAAGGCTTGCCTTTCCATAATACTAGTAGCCAAAACCTCTGACCAAAAAATATTCACGATTCATTTTGTCCAGCTAACTGCGCCAAGATAAAATAAGCCATATTTCGAAGTTGGATGTTCCACCAAACCATTAGAAGGGCTTTGCATCCGTGCTAAGCCGGATTGTCCAGCCACAACGTAGCCAGACTATACGGCGGATGGACCCTTTTCTCTGTTGTTTGTGTTGGGCTGAACTAGTGCTAGCGGCCGGATTGTCCGGCCGTTGATTTTCTGCACCAAACGTCTAGTTTTCTTCCGACTATATATACTGAGGGAGTCCTGGATTAGGGGGTCTTCGGACAGCCGGACTATGTCCTTTGGCCGGACTGTTGGACTATGAAGATACAAGATTGAAGACTTCGACCCGTGTCCGGATGGGACTCTCCTTGGCGTGGAAGGCAAGCTTGGCAATACGGATATGTAGATCTCCTCCCTTGTAACCGACTCTGTGTAACCCTAGCCCCCTCCGGTGTCTATATAAACCGGAGGGTTTAATCCGTAGGACAACAACAACAATCATACCATAGGCTAGCCTCTAGGGTTTAGCCTCTACGATCTCGTGGTGGATCAACTCTTGTAATACTCATATCATCAAGATCAATCAAACAGGAAGTAGGGTATTACCTCCATCGAGAGGGCCCGAACCTGGGTAAACATTGTGTCCCCTGCCTCCTGTTACCATCCGCCTTAGACGCACAGTTCGGGACCCCCTACCCGAGATCCGCCGGTTTTGACACCAACATTGGTGCTTTCATTGAGAGTTCCACTGTGCCGTCACCGTAAGGCTGGATGGCTCCTTCGATCTAGGGTGAGGTTTTCCTCCCCGGACAGATCTTCGTATTCGGCGGCTTCGTACTGCGGGCCAACTCGCTTGGCCATCTGGAGCCGATCGAGAGCTACGCCCCTGGCCATCAGGTCAGGTTTGGAAACTTGAACTATATTGCCGACATCCGCGGAGACTTGATCTTCGACGGATTCGAGCCCATGTCAGGTGCGCCGCACAATCACGACGAGCATGACTTAGCTCTGCCGTCGGATAGTGTTCGGGAGATCACACCTGCAACTACTCCGGCCCTCAATCCGGAACAAATTGCGCCATCTGAGGACGGGTGGATGGACCCCGCCACGGAGGCCGCACGCTCAGCGGCGATAGAGCCGAATACTGACTTCACTTCCCACGAGACCCGTGTTGCCGAACCATTGGATTCGTCCCCGGCCATGGGCTCCGAGCTGCCTGCGTCTGTGCCTATCGAATCCGATTGGGCACCGATCATGGAGTTTACCTCCGTGGATATCTTTCAGCACTCGCCCTTTGGCGACGTGCTAAACTCGTTGAGGTCTCTCTCCCTGTCAGGAGACTCCTGG
Organism: Triticum aestivum; assembly: GCF_018294505.1. Lineage (NCBI taxonomy): Eukaryota > Viridiplantae > Streptophyta > Magnoliopsida > Poales > Poaceae > Triticum > Triticum aestivum. Next base: position 475,297,967 of record NC_057805.1, on the reverse strand, counting down.
CCGAACTATGTCCGGCTAGAATGGGATGCGGACGACGAAGAAATTCGCGGCCCACCCACCACCCACTTAGTAGCCACTGTTGACGATTTAACCGACATGCTCGATTTCGACTGCAAAGACATCGACGGTATGGACGACGATGCAGGAGACGAACAAGAACCACCGCCCACAGGGCGCTGGACTGCCACCTCATCGTATGACATATACATGGTGGACACCCCCAAAGAAGGCGATGGCGATAAGACAGCGGAGGATAATCCCTCCAAGAAGCAATCCAAGCACCGACATCAGCGGCGCCGCTCTAAGTCCCGCCATAGCAAAAGCAGCGATACCGGCACAAGAGACAATAACGCTCTGGATAGTGCCGAAGACGACGATAATCCCCTCCAGCCAGACCTCGAGCGGGAGGATGAACACGCTAGCCCTCCGGAACAGGCAGCAGACGGAGAATTAGAGGATGACAATTACATGCCTCTCTCCAAAGACGAGGTGAGCCTCGGCGACGAAGAATTTATCGTGCCTGAGGATCCCGTCGAACAGGAGCGCTTCAAGCGCCGGCTAATAGCCACAGCAAACAGCCTAAACAAAAAGCAACAACAGCTTCGAGCTGATCAAGATCTGCTAGCGGATAGATGGACTGAAGTCCTGGTGGCCGAGGAATACGAACTCGAGCGCCCAACCAAGAGTTACCCAAAGCGCAGGTTGCTACCCCAACTCAAGGAGGAAGCATTGAAACCTACATCACCAGCGTATGATGCGGCTGATCGGCCACCTCGTGGCCGAGACAGAGAGGCATATCAGCCCGAAGTCCAGCCCGCACCCCGCCGCCGTTCAAACAAAAATACCAAGGCCCGGGGCAACACGCAGGACCTGCAAGACGTATTGGAAAACAAAGCAAAACATGCAAGATCGATCTACGGATCACGGGGGCGCGCCCCAACGCGGGACGATGACTGTCACGCCGGACATACCAAAAGCAAATCCGGCCGGGCCGAATACGGCAGACAAGACTCGTATGACTGCGTCGTGATATAGCCCGGCACAGAGGCGCCGGACACCCCTTATGCTTCACTGATGAAGTAATGGATCACGAATTCCCAGAGGGTTTTAAACCCGTAAACATTGAATCATATGATGGTACAACAGATCCCGCGGTATGGATCGAGGATTTCCTCCTCCACATCCACATGGCTCGCGGTGATGATCTACATGCCATCAAGTACCTCCCACTAAAACTCAAAGGACCAGCTCGGCATTGGCTGAATAGCTTGCCAGCAGACTCCATTGGCAGTTGGGAGGATTTGGAAGATGCATTCCTTGACAACTTCCAGGGCACTTATGTGCGACCACCGGATGCTGATGACTTGAGCCATATAACTCAGCAGCCAGGGGAATCGGCCAGGAAATTCTGGACCTGGTTCCTAACTAAGAAAAACCAAATTGTCGACTGTCCGGATGCAGAGGCCTTAGCGGCATTTAAGCATAACATCTGTGACGAGTGGCTCGCCCGGCACCTCAGCCAGGAGAAGCCGAAGTCTATGGCAGCCCTCACGACACTCATGACCGGCTTTTGCGCGGGCGAGGATAGCTGGCTGGCTCGCAGCAATAACACATCAAGAAGTCATGGCAATTCAGATGCCAAAGATAGTAACGGCAGACCACGTCGCAACAGACACAAGTGCCGCAACAACGGTGACAACACCGAAGACATGGCAGTCAATGCCGGATTCAGTGGCTCTAAATCCGGTCAGCGGAAAAAGCCATTCAAAAGAAGCAACCCGGGCCCGTCCAGTTTGGACTGCATACTCGATCGCTCGTGTCAAATTCACGGCACACCCGATAAGCCAGCCAATCACACCAACAGAGAATGCTGGGTGTTCAAGCAGGCCGGCAAGTTGATTACCGAAAACAAGGAAAAGGGGCTGCATAGCGACGATGAGGAGGAGCCCCGGCCGCCAAACACAGGAGGACAGAAGAAATTTCCTCCCCAAGTGAAAACGGTGAATATGATATACGCAACCCATATTCCCAAGAGGGAACGGAAGCGTGCACTAAGGGACATCTATGCGATGGAGCCAGTCGCCCCAAAGTTCAACCCATGGTCTTCTTGTCCGATCACCTTCGATCGTAGGGACCACCCCACTAGTATCCGTCATGGCGGTTCTGCCGCATTGGTCCTTGATCCCATCATTGACGGATTTCACCTCACCCGAGTCCTTATGGATGGTGGCAGCAGCCTGAACCTGCTTTATCAGGATACAGTGCGCAAAATGGGTATAGACCCCTCGAGGATCAAACCCACTAAAACCACCTTTAAAGGTGTCATCCCAGGTGTAGAGGCCCGCTGCACGGGCTCAATCACACTGGAAGTGGTCTTCGGATCTCCGGACAACTTCCAAAGCGAGGAGTTAGTCTTTGATATCGTCCCATTCCGCAGTGGCAATCACACACTGCTCGGACGAACCGCATTTGCCAGATTCAATGCGGTACCACATTATGCATACCTCAAGCTCAAAATGCCAGGACCTCGTAGGGTTATAATAGTCAATGGAAACACAGAACGCTCGCTCCGCACGGAGGAGCACACTGCGGCCCTCGCAGCAGAAGAACAAAGCAGCCTTTCAAGGCAAACCGCCAATTCGGCGATAAAGACCCCGGACACCTTCAAGCGAGTCCGGAGTAACCTGCAGCAGGATCGCCTGGCACGTTCAGAGCTCGCCTAGCAATTCGGCCTCCGTCCTAGTCCCGGTCAAGCAACGAAATATGTGCCGCGCGTACATAATTACGCACTAAAAATACCATGGGCATAGGCGGCACGGCCAGGACACGTCCCACAATGCGGCTCAACCACCCCAGAGGCTGTATACCTTTATCATTTTCTCTCTTTCAGGACCTTACTCTCTGGAAACCCTTTTCGGCAGTCTGATTGCTGGACGCATTATGGGAAGGAAATACCAAGGAGGCAAGAAGCTAAGACGTACAAGGGAATCCCCAGGTGGTCTCTGATAACGATCGAAATACCTATTTTAAATACCCATACGCAGCTTGCCCTTGGATAGGACATGTCAAATAGTCCTATTTTTTGCTTATTGCACTACTTGTATCAGTACGCTTCGACGTATTATTTAATAACAATGCATAGCGTTAGTCTATTATTGCATTACCCTTTTTTTCTCTCTTGTCTGCTTATTTACGACAAATTGCACCCATACATTCTGGTACGACCAGTACACCAGGGGCTTCCTTATACCCCATAAATACGGCGTGAAAAGTCCGAACACTTTCGACAGTGCGGCACCCCGAACTTATAGCATTATATGCATCAGCTCCGAATCATGTCTTGGGTCAATAGTTGGGTTTGCCCGGCTCCCATGTTTTGGTACCTTACGTTCTGCAATATCGGCTAAGGTAGCACTGGGAGAACTACTGCGATTGTGTCCCGGTTCTTCCGGACGAGCACCTCAGTAGAGAAAGCCGAAAACTGACTGTCATGATAAGGCGAGAGCTGGTCGCTGTTCGAGAGGTCTCAAGTCCTTAAAGACTTTTTCCGCTTCGGGCGAGGAGTCGGCCTTGCCCGACTTAGGCGTATATAGAGCCCCAAATTCGGCCTTCCGAATACTAGGGGCTTCGCCAAAATTTAAAATTGTAGACTTCTATGGCTAAGTGAGAGTGGTAAAGCCTTATAGTCCGATTGCCTGGTTCGTTGCGCTGAACACCTCCTTTGAAGGACCCAAAATTGGGATAAAGAGTGCTCAGATTTATCCCGAACACCTCAGTACTAGTTACATGGGGGCAGAAGCCGACGACTGGCCAACTCTCAGATTTTATAAACGGCCGCACAGAAGGTAATATTTTAAATTCACAAGCGTTGCATAGCGCAAATGAACTCGTTTCATATTACAGGATCACATGAAGTACATTATTCAAATATTACATCCTTAGCACATTCCTCCGCCACAAGGCGAGCACCCTTCAAGACATTTTCATAATACTTTTCGGGGTGGCGATGCTCTTGCCTTCCGGCGGCCCCTCCTTCACTAGCTTTTCGGCGTCCAGCCTCACCCAATGCACCTTCGCCCGGGCAAAAGCCCTACGCGCACCCTCGATGCAGACGGACCGCTTTATGACTTCAAGCCATGGGCAGGCATTTACAAGCCGCCTCACCAGACCGAAGTAGCTATCAGGCAGGGGCTCGCCAGGCCACATCCGGACTATAAGACCCTTCATGGCCTGTTCGGCCGCCTTGTGGAGCTCAACCAGTTGCTTCAGCTGGTCGCTCAAGGGCATCGGGTGTTCGGTCCCAGTATACTGAGACCAGAACAACTTCTCCGTCGAGCTCCCCTCCTCGGCCCGGTAGAACTCCGCGGCATCTGACACACTGCGGGGTAGATCTATGAACGCTCCTGGAGAGCTTCGAACTCGGGTAAGTAAAAAAGAAAGTTTCCTTCATATGCTTGCTTTGCATAATGAATGCCTTACCCGCCGCTACCTTCTTAACCGCCTCAATTTCCTGGAGGGCCTTTTGGGCTTCGGCCTTGGCATGTTGTGCGCTTTCGAGGGCCTTCGCAAGCTCGGACCCTTGCGTCTTAGAGTCACGCTCCAAGGACTCGTGCTTCTTGACGAGAGCCTGGAGCTCTTGCTGCACCTCGCCCACTCGGGCCTCTTGCTTCTCCCGCTCGATGCGCTCCTTGGCCGCTTTGTCTTCGGCCTCGGCTAGCGCCTTCTGCAGGGCCGCCACTTTGGTCATGGCCCCTAGCAAAATTCATGACGATCCTATTATTCTAAAACCAACTTTTTCTTTATAGATATACAGACGGGGTATTTTCTTACCTTTGTTCTCTTCGAGCTGCCTTTTGGTAAGGCCGAGCTCTTCCTGGGACCGCTCAAGATCCTGCTTCAGTGCGGCGACCTCCGCAGTACGTGCGGCAGCGGCCAGCAGTGAAGCCTGCATATGAACATAGACATATTATGATTAGACTCCCGCGATTATTATTTGATCCTCTATTCGGCCTTCCTTCGCGAACGCCAAACAGAGCATCAGGGGCTACTGTCTATGCCGGAATATTTTCTTATAATTTGATTACTTACCTCAAAGCCTGTTAGGAGGCTGGCACAGGCTTCTGTCAGTCCGCTTTTGGCAGACTGAACCTTCTTGACCACCGCACTCATGATAGTGCGGTGCTCTTCATCAATGGAAGTGCTGCGAAGCGCTTCCAGCAAGTTGTCCGATGCCTCTGGATGGACAGAGGCCATCGGCGCAGATGGCTTGCCCCCCTTACCAAGGGGTTGCCTGACAGAATCCGGAACCACTGGAGGTTCCGGCGCCGTATTCGGCTTGGGGCTAGACTTGCTGCCCCCGGCGTTGGGGCCCAGGGGAGTCTTGCCCCTCGTACGCCCAGCACCTGGAATATCGCCTTGGGGCGCCTCCGGAACTGTCCCCCCTTGGTTCTGTTCCCTTTGAGACAACACCTCGGCGTCGTCCGTAGGGCGGGGGGAGGAGGCGGTCGGGAGCGAATCGTTGTTCATCTCCGACTCGCCCAAAGACTCCTCCGAAGAGGATACGCCAATATGAGCTTTGGAGGGGCTGTGTGATCATGTTCGGCATGATAAGAAGCAACAAAACGAAACATACCAGAATTACTATGGTATCCGGATACTTACGACTTAGCCAGGGGCTTATCCCTGGGCAGCCACTCGTCATCGCTGTAGGCGGCGGTTGTGGAGTTGTCCGGAAGGAGGGTCCTTCCCTTCTTGGACCCTTCGGCCGCCCCAGCCAGGGCGGCCTTCCTTTTCTTGTCTCCTCCTGCTGGGGGGGAGAACTTTTCTCTTCCTCCTCCTCGTTTTCGTGGGAGGAGTGTGCTTCGGTGTTTTCGGACGATGAGTCCGATATAACCTTGCGTTGGAGACCCTTCCTGGTCCCCGTGGCCTTCTTCTCCGGCACCTCATAAGGCGCCGGAACCAGCATCTCCGTTAGGAGAGTATCTGCTGGATCTTCGGGCAGAGGAGCCGGACAATCGATTTGCTCCGCTGTCGCTACCCAGTCCTGTTAAATGGCGTGGAGGCTTAGATCCCGCGCGTGGTTATACTAGGGAAAAGAACATCTTATGAGATGTAAAAGACTTACCGGGTTGGCAGGGCGCTTTGCGCTGAGTCCACGGTCCTCGGTGAGGGGAGGAGGTACCTCGGCGCTCTTGAACAGCACCTTCCAGACGTCCTTGTGCGTCGTGTCGAAGAGCTCTCGCAGCATCTGGTGCTCGGCCGGGTCGAACTCCCACAAAGTGAATGCCCGTCTTTGACACGGGAGGATCCGGCGGAAGAGCATGACTTGGACCACGTTGACGAGCTTGATTTTCTTGCTCATCATGTTTTTTATGCCTATCTAGAGTCCGATCAGCTCTACCGAGGAACCCCAGGACAGGCCCTTCTCTTTCCAGGAGGTGAGCCGCACGGGGATTCCGGATCGAAATTCGAGGGCCGCCACCCAGTTGGTGTCGCGCGGCTCGGTGATGTAGAACCACCCCGATTGCCACCCCTTTATGGTCTCCACATAGGAGCCTTCGAGCCAGGTGACGTTGGGCATTTTGCCCACCATGGCGCCTCCGCACTCCGCTTGCTGGCCGACCACCACCTTCGGTTTAACATTGAAGGTCTTCAGCCACAGGCTGAAGTGGGGCTTGATGCGGAGGAAGGCCTCGCACACGACGATAAACACCGAGATATTGAGGATGAAATTGGGGGCCAGATCGTGAAAGTCCAGCCCGTAGTAGAACATGAGCCCGCGGACAAACGGGTGGAGCGGAAATCCTAGTCCGCGGACAAAGTGGGTAAGAAAAACCACCCTCTCATGGGGTTCTGGAGTAGGAATGATCTGCCCCGCATCTAGCAGCTGGTGTGCGATATCCGCGGCCAGATATCCGGCTCCCCGCAGCTTTGTGATGTTCTCCTTCGTAACGGAGGAGACCATCCACTTGCCTCCCGCTCCGAACATGCTTGGAGTGGTTTGAGGAGAAAAACGCGAACTTGGGTGCTGGAGCTCGAGTGCGCAAGAATGGATGAGCAAGAAGGAAGAAGGCGTGGGTGAAAAGGGTGAATCCTTGTCCCTTTATAAGGGCAGAGGAAGCTATGCGCCTCCCAACCTACCTGGTAAACTCGCTTATTCCCCAAGCGCCGTAATTGATGGCGCGGTTGGGTTACCCACACTCGTATTGATGAGAATCCCGTGATAAGGGGACACGATCTCTGCTTCAACAAGACGTGTCAAGAAAACCGCCTCGCGATATGTGCAATGGCTGGTTGAGAAAAACGGTTCGAATAATGACTGGGCCATAGTATGATGTCATGCTACAGAATGTGTCAGCAGATTTGATTTGTGGAAATATTATTCTCTCTACGGCGGTATGTGGAATTTGTTTTGCAGAGCCGGACACTATCCTTGTGTTTAAAATCTTCTATGGAGTATTCGGAGGAGGAACCCGCCTTGCAATGCCGAAGACAATCTGCGCGCCGGACTCATCGTCATTGAAGCCTGGTTCAGGGGCTACTGAGGGAGTCCTGGATTAGGGGGTCCTCGGACAGCCGGACTATTGGACTATGAAGATAAAAGATTGAAGACTTCGACCCGTGTCCGGATGGGACTCTCCTTGGCGTGGAAGGCAAGCTTGGCAATACGGATATGTAGATCTCCTCCCTTGTAACTGACTCTGTGTAACCCTAGCCCCCTCCGGTGTCTATATAAACCGGAGGGTTTAGTCTGTAGGACAACAACAACAATCATACCATAGGCTAGCCTATAGGGTTTAGCCTCTACGACCTCGTGGTGGATCAACTCTTGTAATACTCATATCATCAAGATCAATCAAGCAGGAAGTAGGGTATTACCTCCATCGAGAGGACCCGAACCTGGGTAAACATTGTGTCCCCTGCCTCCTGTTACCATCCGCCTTAGACACACAGTTCGGGACCCCCTACCCGAGATCCGCCGGTTTTGACACCGACATATACCCCATCACCACTTCGTGGAGGGGTTGATCAAGAAAAAGAACCTTAGATCTAAGAAAATTTCCCTCTCATTATACCCACACCAAATCGAAGGTTCCTTGGAGTTGGAGATTTCTGAGAGTTCTTGAGAGAGATTTCACAGAAGCATAGATCCATTCCTCCTGTCTCTTTGCCCAAAGCAATTAGTGATTTGAGGAAGTGTTGAGCATTTACCCCTTGATCTTGTTACTCTTGCAGGTTAGGGACTCCTAGGCTGTAGGAGTCTTCGGTGAAGAATCAACTTGTTGAAGGAAATATGCCCTAGAGGCAATAATAAAGTTGTTATTTATATTTCCTTATATCATGATAAATGTTTATTATTCATGCTAGAATTATATTAACCAGAAACTTAGTACATGTGTGAATACATAGACAAACAGGGTGTCACTAGTATGCCTCTCTACTAGACTAGCTCGTTAATCAAAGATGGTTAAGTTTCCTAGCCATGGACAAGAGTTGTCATTTGATGAACGGGATCACATCATTAGAGAATGATGTGATTGACTTGACCCATCCGTTAGCATAGCACGATGATCGTTTAGTTTGTTGCTATTGCTTTCTTCATAACTCATACATGTTCCTATGACTATGAGATTATGCAACTCCCGAATACCGGAGGAACACTTAGTGTGCTATCAAACGTCACAACGTAACTGGGTGATTATAAAGATGCTCTATAGGTGTCTCCGATGGTGTTTGTTGAGTTGGCATAGATCGAGATTAGGATTTGTCACTCCGATTGTTGGAGAGGTATCTCTGGGCCCTCTCGGTAATGCACATCACTATAAGCCTTGCAAGCAATGTGACTAATGAGTTAGTTACGGGATGATGCATTACGGAACGAGTAAAGAGACTTGCCGGTAACGATATTGAACTAGGTATTGAGATACCGACGATCGAATCTCGGGCAAGTAACATACCGATGACAAAGGGAACAACGTATGTTGTTATGCGGTTTGACCGATAAAGATCTTCGTAGAATTGTAGGAACCAATATGAGCATCCAGGTTCTGCTATTGGTTATTGACCGGAAGTGAGTCTCGGTCATGTCTACATAGTTCTCGAACCCGTAGGGTCCGCACGCTTAACGTTCGATGACGATCGGTATTATGAGTTTATGTGTTTTGATGTACCGAAGGTAGTTCGGAGTCCCGGATGTGATCACGGACATGACGAGGAGTATCGAAATGGTCGAGACATAAAGATTGATATATTGGAAGGCTATGTTTGGACATCGGAAGGGTTCCGGATGAGTTCGGGCATTTACCGGAGTACCGGGGGTTACCGAAACCCCCCTCCCCCCCTCCCGGGAGTTAATGGGCCTTAATGGGCCATGGTGGAAGAGAGGAGGAGGCGGCCAAGGTGGGGGCTCCCCCCTCCCCTCCCAAGCCCAATCCGAATTGGGAGGGGGGTCGGCCCCCCTTTCCTTCTCTCCCTCTCCCTCTTCCTTCTTCTCCTACTCCAACTAGGGAAGGGGGAACCTACACCTACTGGGAGTAGGACTCCCCCCCTTAGGCGCGCCATGAGAGGGCCGGCCCTCCCCTCCTCCACTCCTTTATATACGGGGGAGGGGGCACCCCATAGACACACAAGTTGATTGTTTAGCCGTGTGCGGTGGCCCCCTCCATAGATTTCCACCTCAGTCATATCGTTGTAGTGCTTAGGCGAAGCCCTGCGTCGGTAACTTCATCATCACCGTCATCACACCGTCGTGCTGATGAAACTCTCCCTCGACCTCAGCTGGATCTAGAGTTCATGGGATGTCACCGAGCTGAACGTGTGTAGATCGCGGAGGTGCCGTACCTTCGGTGCTAGGATCGGTCGGATCGTGAAGACGTACGTCTACATCAACCGTGTTGTCATAACGCTTCCGCTTTCGGTCTACGAGGGTACGTGGACAACACTCTCCCCTCTCGTTGCTATGCATCACCTATATAGATCTTGCGTGATCGTAGGATTTTTTTTGAAATTACTATGTTCCCCAACAGTGGCATCAGAGCCAAGTCTATGCGTTGATGTTATATGCACAAGTAGAACACAAAGAGTTGTGGGCGATAATAGTCATACTGCTTACCAGCATGTCATACTTTGATTCGGCGGTATTGTTGGATGAAGCGGCTCAGACCGACATTACGCGTACGCTTACGCGAGACTGGTTCTATCGACATGCTTCGCACACAGGTGGCTAGTGGGTGTCTGTTTCTCCAACTTTAGTTGAATCAAGTGTGACTACGCTCGGTCCTTGTTGAAGGTTAAAACAGCAAACTTGATGAAAAATCATTGTGGTTTTGATGCGTAGGTAAGAACGGTTCTTGCTAAGCCCGTAGCAGCCACGTAAAACTTGCAACAACAAAGTAGAGGACGTCTAACTTGTTTTTGCAGGGCATGTTGTGATGTGATATGGTCAAGACGTGATTATATAAATTGTTGTATGAGATGATCATGTTTTGTAACACTGTTATCGGCAACTGGCAGGAGCCATATGGTTGTCGCTTTATTGTATGAAATGCAATCGCCATGTAATTGCTTTACTTTATCACTAAGCGGTAGCGATAGTCGTAGAAGCAATAGTTGGCGAGACGACAACGATGCTTCGATGGAGATCAAGGTGTCAAGCCGGTGACGATGGTGATCATGACGGTGCTTTGGAGATGGAGATCAAAGGCACAAGATGATGATGGCCATATCATATCACTTATATTGATTGCATGTGATGTTTATCCTTTATGCATCTTATTTTGCTTAGTTCGACGATAGCATTATAAGATGATCTCTCACTAAATTTTAAGGTATAAGTGTTCTCCCTGAGTATGCACCGTTGCTACAGTTCGTCGTGCCGAGACACCACGTGATGATCGGGTGTGATAAGCTCTACGTTCACATACAACGGGTGCAAGCCAGTTTTGCACATGCAGAATACTCGGGTTAAACTTGACGAGCCTAGCATATGCAGATATGGCCTCAGAACACTGAGACCGAAAGGTCGAGCGTGAATCATATAGTAGATATGATCAACATAGTGATGTTCACCATTGAAAACTACTCCATCTCACATGATGATCGGACATGGTTTAGTTGATATGGATCACGTGATCACTTAGATGATTAGAGGGATGTCTATTTAAGTGGGAGTTCTTAAGTAATATGATTAATTGAACTTTAATTTATCATGAACTTAGTACCTGATAGTATTTTGCATGTCTATGTTGTTGTAGATATATGGCCCATGCTGTTGTTCCGTTGAATTTTAATGCATTCCTAGAGAAAGCTAAGTTGAAAGATGATGGTAGCAATTACACGGACTGGGTCCGTAACTTGAGGATTATCCTCATTGCTGCACAGAAGAATTACGTCCTGAAAGCACCGCTAGGTGTACTACCCGCGCCGACAACTGCAGACATTGTGAATGCCTGGCAGTCGCGTGTTGATGACTACCCGATAGTTCAGTGTGCCATGCTTTATGGCTTAGAACCGGGACTTCAACGACGTTTTGAACGTCATGGAGCATATGAGATGTTCCAGGAGTTGAGGTTAATATTTCAAGCAAATGCCCGCATTGAGAGATATGAAGTCTCCAATAAGTTCTATAGCTGCAAGATGGAGGAGAATAGTTCTGTCAGTGAACATATACTCAGAATGTCTGGGTACCACAACCACTTGACTCAACTGGGAGTTAATCTTCCTGATGATAGTGTCATTGACAGAGTTCTTCAATCACTGCCACCAAGCTACAAGAGCTTCGTGATGAACTATAATATGCAAGGGATGGATAAGACGATTCCCGAGCTCTTCGCAATGCTAAAGGCTACGGAGGTAGAAATCAAGAAGGAGCATCAAGTGTTGATGGTCAACAAGACCACCAGTTTCAAGAAAAAGGGTAGGGAAGAAGGGGAACTTCAAGAAGAATGGCAAGCAAGTTGCTGCTCAAGTGAAGAAGCCCAAGTCTGGACCTAAGCCTGAGACTGAGTGCTTCTACTGCAAAGGGACTGGTCACTGGAAGCGGAACTGCCCCAAGTATTTGGCGGAGAAGAAGGATGGCAAAGTGAAAGGTATATTTGATATACATGTTATTGATGTGTACTTAACTAATGCTCGCAGTAGCGCCTGGGTATTTGATACTGGTTCTGTTGCTAATATTTGCAACTTGAAACAGGGGCTACGGATTAAGCGAAGATTGGCTAAGGACGAGGTGACGATGCGCGTGGGAAATGGTTCCAAAGTCGATGTGATCGCCGTCGGCACGCTACCTCTACATCTACCTTCGGGATTAGTTTTAGACCTAAATAATTGTTATTTGGTGCCAGCGTTGAGCATGAACATTATATCTGGATCTTGTTTATTCATTTAAATCAGAGAATAATGGTTGTTCTATTTATATGAGTAATATCTTTTATGGTCATGCACCCTTGATGAGTGGTCTATTTTTACTAAATCTTGATAGTAGTGATACACATGTTCATAGTATTGAAGCCAAAAGATATAAGTTTAATAATGATAGTGCAACTTATTTGTGGCACTGCCGTTTAGGTCATATTGGTGTAAAGCGCATGAAGAAACTCCATGCTGATGGGCTTTTGGAATCACTTGATTATGAATCACTTGATGCTTGCGAACCATGCCTCATGGGCAAGATGACTAAGACTCCGTTCTCCGGAACAATGGAGCGAGCAACAGACTTGTTGGAAATAATACATACTGATGTATGCGGTCCGATGAGTGTTGATGCTCGCGGCGGGTATCGTTATTTTCTGACCTTCACAGATGATTTGAGCAGATATGGGTATATCTATTTAATGAAACATAAGTCTGAAACAATTGAAAAGTTCAAAGAATTTCAGAGTGAAGTGGAAAATCATCATAACAAGAAAATAAAGTTTCTACGATCTGATCGTGGAGGAGAATATTTGAGTTACGAGTTTGGTCTTCATTTGAAACAATGCGGAATAGTTTCGCAACTCACGCCACCCGGAACACCACGGCGTAATGGTGTGTCCGAACGTCGTAATCGTACTTTATTAGATATGGTGCGATCTATGATGTCTCTTACTGATTTACCGCTATCGTTTTGGGGTTATGTTTTAGAGACGGCTGCATTCACGTTAAATAGGGCACCATCTAAATCCGTTGAGACGACACCATATGAACTGTGGTTTGACAAGAAACCCAAGTTGTCATTTCTTAAAGTTTGGGGCTGCGATGCTTATGTGAAAAAGCTTCAACCTGATAAGCTCGAACCCAAATCGGAGAAATGTGTCTTCATAGGATACCCAAAGGATACTGTTGGGTACACCTTCTATCATAGATCCGAAGGCAGGATATTCGTTGCTAAGAATGGATCCTTTCTAGAGAAGGAGTTTCTCTCGAAAAAAGTGAGTGGGAGGAAAGTAGAACTTGACGAGGTAATTGTACCTACTCCCGAGTTGGAAAGTAGTACATCACAGAAGTCAGTTCGAGTGATTCCTACACCAACTAGTGAGGAAGCTAATGATGATGATCATGAAACTTCTGATCAAGTTACTACCGAACCTCGTAGGTCAACCAGAGTAAGATCCGCACCAGAGTGGTACGGTAATCCTGTTCTGGAGGTCATGTTACTTGACCATGACGAACCTATGAACTATGAGGAAGCGATGATGAGCCCAGATTCCGCAAAAAGGTTTGAGGCCATGAAATCTGAGATGGGATCCATGTATGAGAACAAAGTGTGGACTTTGGTTGACTTGCCCGATGATCGGCAAGCCATAGAGAATAAATGGATCTTCAAGAAGAAGACTGACGCTGACGGTAATGTTACTATCTACAAAGCTCGACTTGTTGCGAAAGGTTTTCGACAAGTTCAAGGAGTTGACTACGATGAGACCTTCTCACCCGTAGCGATGCTTAAGTCCGTCCGAATCATGTTAGCAATTGCCGCATTTTATGATTATGAAATTTGGCAAATGGATATCAAAACTGCATTCCTTAATGGATATCTTAAAGAAGAGTTGTATATGATGCAACCAAAAGGTTTTGTCGATCCAAAAGGTGCTAACAAAGTGTGTAAGCTCCAGCGATCCATTTATGGACTGGTGCAAGCATCTCGGAGTTGGAATATACGCTTTGATAGTGTGATCAAAGCATATGGTTTTATACAGACTTTTGGAGAAGCCTGTATTTACAAGAAAGTGAGTGGGAGCTCTGTAGCATTTCTGATATTATATGTGGATGACATATTGTTGATCGGAAATGATACTGAATTTCTGAATAGCATAAAAGGATACTTGAATAAGAATTTTTCAATGAAAGACCTCGGTGAAGCTGCTTATATATTAGGCATCAAGATCTATAGAGATAGATCAAGATGCTTAATTGGACTTTCACAAAGCACATACCTTGATAAAGTTTTGAAGAAGTTCAAAATGGATCAAGCAAAGAAAGGGTTCTTGCCTGTGTTACAAGGTGTGAAGTTGAGTCAGACTCAATGCCCGACCACTGCAGAAGATAGAGAGAAAATGAAAGTCATTCCCTATGCTTCAGCCATAGGTTCTATCATGTATGCAATGCTGTGTACCAGACCTGATGTGTGCCTTGCTATTAGTTTAGCAGGGAGGTACCAAAGTAATCCAGGAGTGGATCACTGGACAGCGGTCAAGAACATCCTGAAATACCTGAAAAGGACTAAGGATATGTTTCTCGTTTATGGAGGTGACAAAGAGCTCGTCGTAAACGGTTACGTCGATGCAAGCTTTGACACTGATCCGGATGACTCTAAGTCACAAACCGGATACGTATTTTTATTGAATGGTGGAGCTGTCAGTTGGTGCAGTTCCAAGCAGAGCGTCGTGGCGGGATCTACGTGTGAAGCGGAGTACATAGCTGCTTCGGAAGCAGCAAATGAAGGAGTCTGGATGAAGGAGTTCATATCCGATCTAGGTGTCATACCTAGTGCATCGGGTCCAATGAAAATCTTTTGTGACAATACTGGTGCAATTGCCTTGGCAAAGGAATCCAGATTTCACAAGAGAACCAAGCACATCAAGAGACGCTTCAATTCCATCCGCGATCAAGTCAAGGAGGGAGACATAGAGATTTGCAAGATACATACGGATCTGAATGTTGCAGACCCGTTGACTAAGCCTCTCTCACGAGCAAAACATGATCAGCACCAAGACTCCATGGGTGTTAGAATCATTACAATGTAATCTAGATTATTGACTCTAGTGCAAGTGGGAGACTGAAGGAAATATGCCCTAGAGGCAATAATAAAGTTGTTATTTATATTTCCTTATATCATGATAAATGTTTATTATTCATGCTAGAATTGTATTAACCGGAAACTTAGTACATGTGTGAATACATAGACAAACAGAGTGTCACTAGTATGCCTCTACTAGACTAGCTCGTTAATCAAAGATGGTTAAGTTTCCTAGCCATGGACAAGAGTTGTCATTTGATGAACGGGATCACATCATTAGAGAATGATGTGATTGACTTGACCCATCCGTTAGCTTAGCATGATGATCATTTAGTTTGTTGCTATTGCTTTCTTCATAACTTATACATGTTCCTATGTCTATGAGATTATGCAACTCCCGAATACCGGATGAACACTTAGTGTGCTATCAAACGTCACAACGTAACTGGGTGATTATAAAGATGCTCTACAGGTGTCTCCGATGGTGTTTGTTGAGTTGGCATAGATCGAGATTAGGATTTGTCACTCCGATTGTCGGAGAGGTATCTCCGGGCCCTCTCGGTAATGCACATCACTATAAGCCTTGCAAGCAATGTGACTAATGAGTTAGTTACGGGATGATGCATTACGGAACGAGTAAAGAGACTTGCTGGTAATGAGATTGAACTAGGTGTGATGATACCGACGGTCGAATCTCGGGCAAGTAACATAGCGATGACAAAGGGGACAACGTATGTTGTTATGCGGTTTGACCGATAAAGATCTTCGTAGAATATGTAGGAACCAATATGAGCATCCATGTTCTGCTATTGGTTATTGACCGGAAGTGAGTCTCGGTCATGTCTACATAGTTCTCGAACCCGTAGGGTCCGCACGCTTAACGTTCGATGACGACCGGTATTATGAGTTTATGTGTTTTGATGTACCGAAGGTAGTTCGGAGTCCTGGATGTGATCACGGACATGACGAGGAGTCTCGAAATGGTCGAGACATAAAGATTGATATATATTGGAAGGCTATGTTTGGATACCGGAAGGGTTCCGGATGAGTTCGGGCATTTACCGGAGTACCGGGGGGTTACCGGAACCCCCCGGGGAGTTAATGGGCCTTAATGGGCCATGGTGGAAGAGAGGAGGAGGCGGCCAAGGTGGGGGAGCCCCCCCCCCAAGCCCAATCCGAATTGGGAGGGGGTCGGCCCCCCTTTCCTTCTCTCCCTCTCCCTCTTCCTTCTTCTCCTACTCCAACTAGGGAAGGGGGGAAACCTACTCCTATTGGGAGTAGGACTCCCCCCCCTTGGGCGCGCCATGAGAGGGTCGGCCCTCCCCTCCTCCACTCCTTTATATACGGGGGAGGGGGCACCCCATAGACACACAAGTTGATTGTTTAGCCGTGTGCGGTGCCCCCCTCCATAGATTTCCACCTCGGTCATATCGTTGTAGTGCTTAGGCGAAGCCTTGCGTCGATAACTTCATCATCACCGTCATCACGCCGTTGTGCTAACGAAACTCTCCCTCGACCTCAGCTGGATATAGAGTTCGTGGGACGTCACCGAGCTGGACGTGTGCAGATCGCGGAGGTGCCGTACCTTCGGTGCTAGGATCGGTCGGATCGTGAAGACGTACGACTACATCAACCGCGTTGTCATAACGCTTCCGCTTTTGGTCTACGAGGGTATGTGGACAACACTCTCCCCTCTCGTTGCTATGCATCACCTAGATAGATCTTGCGTGATCGTAGGATTTTTTTTGAAATTACTGCGTTCCCCAACACTTGTGATTTATCCCCGATTTGTTTTAAGGTTTGGAGTCCAACTCAAGGTCTACCACTAGTGGTTGATAATCGTATTTGTTATAACAAGGAGAATAGGATGAGACTTCATGGTAACACTCATCCCTCCAATGATGAGTAGCTTCCTTCCAAGGAAATGAACATCGGGATACATCCTTGTACATGTGTCTTTGCTAATCTCTAATCATAGCTCCATAGTTGTGGTTTATTTGGTCACTTGGCATTGCATTCACTATATCTTATTGCATTCATCATATACGATTATTTATATCATTGTAACAACTGTTTAGGCACACCTTTATATTCCGCATAGCCTAAGCTTGCTGATAATTAACTAAAAATTGTAGTTGTCCCTATTCAATCCCTTCTAGGGCCATATCGATTCTTTTAATAGGTTGAAAGTATGCTTCTTTAATGTCTCCAATTGCCAACTGTGTCGGAAGGATGAACAATAAGTAGTGGACCGTTGGAAGCGCTTTGAGCGCGAGTAAAACAGTCCTGGAGAGAGTGTTGTTGGATCTGCCTCCACCTACGAGGTGGACACGAACTGGTACGTGGACAGTAGTGTCACATATCATATTACTATGGAGGTTGACAAGTTGACCACCAGAAACAAGTACCATTAGATGATCAAGTTCATGGCATCAGTCGTTCACATATGAAAATCAGACATATTAATCACTCTATGATTCCTTCATCTTGCTAAACATTGCATCATAAAAATGTTCTTTTATGTTCCTTGTGCAACCAAAAATATCCTATCCACAAATCGCTTTGTCACACACATTAATTTCTTTCTTGAACTTTACACGAAATTATTTTGTCTTAAGGATGAGGAGTCGAGGAAAGTTCTTCTCAAGGGAAGGGCTAGGAGTGATCTCTATCCTCTAGAATCTCACTGAGCACCCCTCACAAGATCGCCTATGGTGTCACCAAGCCTTCCGTGTCACATTGACATGTTCAGAAAGTGCTTAGCACTAGCAGTTCAACTCCCTTATGGAAATTCTTCAAATTGTTCGAATGCTCCTTTAGAACTTGCATATTACGATGTTTGGGTTCCAACAATTAAATCTATTAGTGGAAATAAACATTATGTGAGCCTCAACAATGACTATAGAAAAATCTATTGGATTTGCCTCCTTTTTTTGTTTTAAGAAATTTCAAGAGTTTGGAAACTACTCCCTCCGTCTCATAATGTAAAACATTTTTTGACACTACATTAGTGTCAAGTGTCAATAAACATCTTACATTATGAGACGGATGGAGTATGCTGAGAGAATCTTTGACAAAAGGAATCTCTCTCTACAAACTAATTGTCGGGGGGTTATCAAAAACTTAATCCTTTCTTTCAACGTTTTGATATTGCTCATATCACATCTCTTGTCCATATACCAACAAAATGGTTCAAATAAACATTAACATTACCTCATTGTTGAAGTTGGGTTATCACTTCTTGTACATGCGTACATGCCCTTTAAAGTTTGGACATGGCTTTTCTCACATGTGTGTTTAATCATTCACCTTCCTTGTAAAGAGATAAACCTTGTCTCTCCATTGGAACATATGTTCAATTCCAAACCAGACTATACTTTATATATATATTTTTTATGCATATTGGCAGGATCTTAGACCCTATAATCAACACAAGTTATTGTTTTGTTCCAAACAATCTGCCCTTTTCGGCTGTAACAACCTCCATAAAGGATTTATGGGTCTTTATCTTTCTATGGGGCACATGATAATGTGAAACTGTGTGGGATGATGACATCACACATAGTTGGAAAATAGAACCGTGTGCCTCAAAAACAAACCTTGCATGAGGGCTAACTCATCTCTCGCAATATGAAGAGTAAAACTGTGTGTGATGTCTTGTGCGTAGCTAACAAAAATTCACAATGCCCAATGATTGGGTCCATCACACATGGGCTTTTTAAAAGTCGTGTGCAGTGTTGTTCACATGATTGCAAAGAAATGACCGTCTGCAATGTATGTACTATCACATATGGGTGGATAAACATAAACGGTGTGCAAACGCGTCACTACCTCGTTTTCTCCCGCGCACCATCGCGGTTTCCCCACCTGCATGTTGGCTACCCTACCGCACACCGTTGGTGCCCTCGTTCTCGTGTGCCTCAGTTCTTAATGCGCTGGTTAAGGTGCATCTTTTATAAAATAATTTTTGAAAATATATTAGTTTTATAAAAATGTTCATTTAAAAAAGTTCCCATGTTCATAAAAATGTTCATTTAAAAAATGCTCTGTATGTGAAAAAATTTCCATGTGTTGAACTAAGCATACTCACGCATATGAAAATAAACATTGATGTGTATTTTAAAAAATGTTTATATATTTTAAAAATGCTATATAAAAGGAAGTGTTCATATATCTTGAACTGACGATAATGTTTTAAAATCAATGTTCACATATTGAAAAAATGTTCATGTGTCTCATAAAAACTACTCCCTTCATTCACTATCATAAATGTTTTGGATATTTTAATATGGACTACATACGGACCGAAATGAGAAAACAAACACACTAAAGCATGTTTATATACATCCAGTTTGAGAGAAAAAAGTTAAAACATCTTAATTGAGGGGATATTTGTGTCGAGGGCACCCCAGAGAAAAGGGGAAAAGGAGAAAAAAGAAAGAAAAAAACAGATTACTGACCCCCGCCCATATGAGCACTGTCCACCGAACTTGTGAGCCGAAAGGCCCAATCCATCACATTTGCCCAGCAGCACACCAAAAACAAACACGCTTGATCTCAAAAGGGGAAAAAAACACGCAGCACGCTCTGACGTTTCGCCGACACAAATTCGTCCTGGCTTCCCAAACCCTCGAAATCCAATCCAACTAAGGGCCGGTTCTTTTGGTGGTTTCTGAATAAGCTGTAAAAAGCTGCCCACTATCCAGTTTATTCTAAAAGCCCAACCAAATTTGTTTATTTTAAAACCTAGTAGTTAAGACTTGACTAGTAGGATTCTAAAAGGGAAATTTTGGTTGGGCTTTTAGAATAAGCTAGGTAGAGAGCAGCTTATTCTGAAAGCCAAAAAAGCTAGCAAAAGAACTGGCCCTAAACCCTAGCTAAGCTAGCACTCCAGTATGGCGTCGGAGGGCGGAACCAATGCGGCAGCGACGGCGGCGTCGGCGACGTCGGAGGGGAAGAATCGGAGTCGGAAGGGGAAGCCTTGGGACGAGGATGACCCCGGCAGCAGCAACCTCTTGAAGGCGGAGAAGTTCGAGCCCGCCTCGAACGAGGGCGCCCTGCTCGAAACCACCTCCTTCTCCACCACCTTCGCCAAAGACAGAGGCATGCGACCGACCACTCAATCCCGCCCCCCTTCAAACCGTCTCCCCCCTCCCCCTCCCCCTCCCCCATCCTGCGATTCAATGGAATTGAGGCGTATTTGATCGCTGAGGCGCCCTGTTTGTTTGTTTGTTCGGGTGCAGAGGAGTCTCTGCTGGAGGCGTGGCCGGTCGTCAAGGGCGCGCTGAAGGAGCATGGGGTCTCGTGCAAGCTCAGTGTGGTACGCCGATCAGTTGTTTGGGCTTTCCCTTTCTTCAAGCAATAGATAGATTAATTAATATCCAAAATTTGGGGTCAGTCCCATGATGTTGTACAAACTTGTGTGTACAGAGTGAGGGATCCATGACTGTCTCGACCACCAGGAAGACCAGGGACCCCTACATTGTTGTCAAGGCCAGGGACCTGACCAGACTCCTGTCGCGGAGTGTCCCTGTACATCAGGTACAGTACACATGCATGTGCTTTGTTGCTGATCGATCGAGCCCTTGAGCTTTTGTGCAACTCTGTCTGACATGTGTTACGTATCTACCAATTATGGAGGTTTTTGTTTATCTCGTGGGCGGCAATTTATATCCAGTGAATTGCTAAAAGGATCGTCCTTGTATCTTAATTTTTGTCCATCCGACTCATTGGGCAAGTAACTACTGGATGAGAATTTGAGTACTCTATATGAAAAAAAACATTCTCTTATATGTAATAGTGTGCCATTCCTATTCTTGAGCAGCTGACAACTCGATCATATTTTGTGGGAGTTGTTCATCCCTGATTAAACTTGTACTGATTTTTGCAGGCGATTAAAATACTCAACGATGATATGACCTGCGATATTATTAAGATTGGTGACCTCGTACGGAATAGGGTAAGACTCTTTCATTCTTGACTACAGCTCTTGCAGTTTTACAGAATTGCTTTGACTTTACCATGTTATTGCTGCATTCTGTGGTTCTCTGCTAGCTATCAAATATTTCAACAGGAAGAAAAATATAAATAAATTTTTAATTGTCAAAGTAGGTTGCAGAACCAATCAAAGAATTGTATTAAACTTTAGCTTATTCCCCTTTCTCTAGACTCTGGGTGCTTAATTGCATTTTTGTTGTTTCAGAATTACCTAATACACTGTAATTGGGTTAGGAAGTTTTTCATCTGTTATATGCACTGTGTGCTGTATTTATTTTACTTTGTTTTATCCATTTTTATGATGAGACCCCTAAATTACTTTTATGTCAGATGATTGTGCTCATAACATAATTTTACAAGGTCACTGTAGTTTCCAGTGTTGCCTTTTTCACATATGCTCCATATATGTATACTGTGTTTCACATAGTTGCATAAATGCGTGTGCTAAATCTGTCTCCTCCATAACAATTTCATGAATCCAATTATAAAAATATTTGTTTCGTATTGTACAACTTAATATTTCTCCTTTTGGTGTGATTTAGATTATGGTGTTATCTTAAATTAGACCTTAGATCATTTTCTTTTGCCGCTCTTGATGAATTTAGCTCTGATATCCTCAGTACAGTAATAATGTGCCATGTACAGAAAAGGTTTTCTGAACGGAGAGACCGTCTGTTAGGACCTAATATGTCTACCCTTAAGGTACCACTCTCATATGGTTCTTGTCCTGTTGTTGCGTCTCTTTTAATGTACTCTTGTGTTCACATGTTTGTTTTCTGCACTACAGGCCCTAGAGAATTTGACTGGCTGCTACATCTTAGTTCAGGTTTTTCCATAATTTCAACCTTAGTACTTTCATCAAAGTTACAGTACAGATTTATAGGTCTACTACCTTTTACTCTTTATGCTTAAATATTGACCATCATGAAAGGGAAATACTGTTGCTGCCATGGGTTCCCTTGACGGAAGGGGACTAAAACAACTCAGAAAGATCGCAGAGGATTGTATGAATAACATAAAGGGTCCACTGGATCACATTCAGGTGACTGATTTGGTTTTACCACATGTGTTTTGTTATAAGGTGTATGCCTGTTGCCTGAAATTACTACCAGTTTTTGTTAACTAATCAGGAACTCAAAAAAGAACGTGAGCCAGCTAAAACACCTGCCCTGGCTAATGAAAGCTGGGGCAGGATTCTACCAAAGTATGAGAAGTAAGGAATTTGCACCGTATTTCATACTGAAAAGTGGGTATTGTGTCTTATGCCTGCTCATTGCTTGCTGTTTTCTAGGGAGAATATCAAACTGAAGAAGCCATACACACCCTTTCCATCTCCGCAGCAGCCTAGCAAGGTGAACTCAATTTATTTTTTGGTTTCTAGCGCGTGCTATTACAGTTGTTTTACAGTTTTAGATATACTGTTTTCTTCACCAATTCATGAACTGCTATGGTGGTTAGCAGTCCTGTCATGGAACTTCGTGATTTCATTCGAGCTGGCCATCCTACAGCAGTGCAGTTGACCATATAATTCATTCCATGTTAATTTCTAAGATCACTGCAGTTCACGACATGCTACTTGAATTAGTAGAATCAACAACCCACATGCTATGTAGATTTTTGCATGTTTTCCTTGTGCTGTGTGGGTATTGTATTGTAGTAGTTGCAACTGAAAATGTTGGCTTCTTCACCTACTGTTTGATTAATAATATCTTGTCATTATGGATACTGTAGACTGATCTTGAACTTGAGAATGGCAAGTATTCTCTGAGTGACAAAAAGAAGTCGACAAAGAAACTTCAAGAGAAGCCCGACAAGCAATCAAAGAAAGTGGATGGAAACAAAAGAAAGAGAGAAGCTGCATCTATTCCCCCAAAGGTTAGGTTTCCCTTTTGTGTTTTCTTTCTGTCAGTATGATCCACCTTTTCTTTTATCGAAAAAAAATGATCCACCTTTTCTTGTATTAGTTACTAAGCACTGGTTGTTTTTGTTTCAGGAGAGCATTGCAGGTTCATCTGAATCTGCCATGGCCACCAGTGGCGATAGCAAGGTTGCTGATATGGTGGCCATGCCCTCAAAGGTAACACCACTTTCGTTGTTCTACGCTTTGATAGAAAATCTTGTCCAACCATTTTAAACCTATTTTAGAGTATGGGCTGCTGCTGCTGTATACTGAAGAAAGTAGGACGGTCTTCTCATGATTGTGAATCTGCTCTGTTTGCAGAAGAAGGCAAAGAAGGAATAAAGAAAGGGTGGATCACAAGAAAATGTGAGAACAAACAAGCTGTACGTAACACGCCCCAGAGAAGCAGAAATTATCCGACCCCGAGTAACCGCGCGCGATATGAATGCACGGCGTCGTCAGTGACTTGCTGATAGAGGTTATGTTAGTTTTGAGTTAGTCGAACGACTGCCATCGTGCCGACCGTACCATTGAATAGACTGAAATTTGCGTTTTGAACCAAAATGTTTTCTTAGGAATCCTTTTGTATGAATTGCTCGAAGAGTTTTTGTGGGCGATTTATGGTCTACCTTCAGACACTGCTCTCAGACGAGAGCTCATGTATGAGGCCCGTGGGCGTCAAACAGGGAGTCTTAGCTGAAAATCCGGTTGTTGTTTTTTAGGAGCTAGATATTTTTATAACCTGTTAAAAAATAGAAGAATATATTTTTAAAAAATTGTTCCTTATGTGTTATTACATACTCCCTCCGTTCCTAAATATAAGTCTTTTTAGAGATTGCACCAAGTGACTACATACGGAGCAAAATGAATGAATCTACGCTCTAAAATATGTCTACATACATCCGTATGTTGTATTCCATTTGAAATGTCTAAAAAGACTTATATTTAGGAACGGAGGGAGTAATATATAAAAGTTTGGTGTATATAAAAAGTTCAATGTATAATAATAACAGGTTTGCTATTTCACATCTACTCCCTCTGTTCCAAAATACTTGACTTCCATTTCTCCAAAAATGGATGCACCTATATACTAAAACATGTCTAGATACATCTATATTTTAACAAATGGAAGGCATGTATTGTGGAACGGAGGGAGTAGATGTGAAATAGTTATCTCACATCTAAATTTAGAACCCTTAGATCTTACTAGTACAATACCCGTGCGTTGCCACGGGCCTTCTAAATTTTTTTCTGATTGCATACATAAGCTATGCACTTCCAATTTCACATGTATAGAAAAAATTTACAGTAACAATCGAAAAATGTACTTGATGCAATGTATTTTCATTATTCCACTTCACTTACATCTCCTAAAATATCAGGAATATTGTCTTCAGCTTCCTTCCCACAGTACTTGAGCAATTATAGTAAAAAAATCTTCGTTGACTTGTAACCATCTTACATGAGTACTTCATACAGTTAGCATGAAGATTTCACATGAAAATGTAAGAACGTGCAAACATAGAGTACTCAACTTGTAAATTGGATGGACCAATTTTTTACCATTCCATGAGAGCATATTAAAATCAAAAACAAAATAACTCAACACATTAATGGAATAAATAACTATTTATTATCTCGATTATAATGATGATAAATATTGTATGTATCTTGAATATAAAAATAGAATAGACAAAAATGAACAGCCTCCCGCAAAAAGGAAAAGCCACTCCTCGCCTCTCACCACACAAGCACATCACACATCCCTTATCCCCACCGCATAAGGCACAACATCAGCAACTCACATGGCGTAGTCTTCACCTTCTCTTCCTGCCACTGCGCCTCTTGTCCCGTCACAACACGTCCCCCGGCTCCTCTCCCCACCAACCATCGCTTCCTTTCCCTGTCTATGGGTCGATCTGTAGCGTAGATAAGCGACAATTGCTGGCCTAAATTCTATTGTCTGCATGCAGTGGCTGATGGACCACGCCCGACCGAGGAAAGCAGCAAAGGGGCCATAGGTAATAGGCATCGACAACGTCGGTGGAACCAGAAACAATGCCATCAAACATGAGCGACGACCTTGACCAAGCTCCATGTAGGTTAGTTCTTCCCCTTTCTTGTCATGTTTTGTCCCTGTTCTCAAACGAATTATTCATATATTCAACAAACGTAAAGAAAAATAATAATCTCACGTGTATCTATCAAATAAAAATTGTGCAGCAAACTTGCAGTGAACTTTGCTGATAGTGAATTTAATTGCTTATATGATGAATGCAGAAAGAATTTCTAAGAGATAGTAACAACTGACATGAAGTAAATCCGGTAGTTCATTGTTGATTAGAAATGTATGCTAATATGGCTCAGAGATGCAATAGAACAATGGAAGGGTTGCACTTGAAGATCAAATAGGACAACTCTGAGCAGTCTATGGTCACAAATTGTTTGGGCCCTAGATCTCAAGCATCAACTCTAACAGGAAGGGAATAAAGTGAACCAACTTCACAAGAAACAAAAATATTGGATTTCTATTTATATGATATGGGAGTCATAGACAATTGACATGTGATGATATTTCATGCTTGTGATGTGGTAGATAAATGCATCTCCTCGTCATCTTTCTATTCCCCTCCCTATCTCACAATCGTTTCTACCTCGTGTGTTTCTCATGGGGCCAAGCATAATCATTGATATGAATAGTCATTAAAATATCAAATCACTACAACCAACAACCCATCATCTGCTCCAAAATTGACCACAAGAAATAAACCAATTGCCAGAGACTGAAGTACAACCAAGCTTCAGATTGCAAATAAAATAAAATAAAATGTGCTCCATTATTTTAGCTAAAATAACGGGAAAATGTATTATTAATATTTTTTTCGCATTGCCAGTGATGTATATGCTTGTAACATAATCACAGTCTCTTCAAAAATTAACATATCACTTCTCATTTTAGAAAGTT
The DNA here is from genome assembly GCF_018294505.1 of Triticum aestivum. NCBI lineage: Eukaryota > Viridiplantae > Streptophyta > Magnoliopsida > Poales > Poaceae > Triticum > Triticum aestivum. The sequence goes on along the minus strand of NC_057805.1, from coordinate 475,271,894 downwards.
TTGAGTGTTACAGGCATATAAATATAAGACTTAACTCAATTGCCAATAATGTGAGCTTGACTGAACTAATGGATAGTGTGATGCATTCCCCAATCATTTGACTTTGAAATTTCAGAAATGGGAAGATTATAACTAACCAGTTGAAAGAAACTTCAGTCAAAGATGTCAGTACAACTCCACCGAAAAATGCTATGAGAGAACCTACTACCAGTAAATAAGGTGTTTGCAAGAACAAAACAACATAAGTATCTTTTTTTGCGTATTTCATTTGTCAGTGCGGACCACTTACGAAATCTTGAAATAAAATACCTGTGCAAGGAAGAAGACAGAGAGTAGACAAGGGCACCATGGTGTGCATCAAGGAGACAACCACCTTTCCCAAACTCAGTTTCCTGTTTGTGTGTCTCGAGCCTTCAGGGACAATGTTCTTTTTCCTTCCTCATTTAGTGCCAATAGCAGGTGGGTTGGCGTTTGATTGATGTGCCTCAGTTTCTTCTGGAAAAGCACATTGGCTCAGCTTCAGCTTCACATGTAGTTAAGTGAAGAAGAAGAAGAAACGATAACACGCGGTATATATGTCCATACTTTAGTCAGTCAAAGTAATCTTTTTGAAAGTTTTGTTCAGCTATTGAATTTATAAGTCGAACATATATTATAACACTAAAAGCCTCTTCTGCTGCTCCATCAATAATAGTCCAGAAATAGCAAGCAAGTGAACAAAATACAGTGATGTGTGTGTAGATTGTCAGGATTCATCATTGCACATCATTTTTCTCTGGATACTACATATGCAAGCACATGATATTGATATGCCAACATTTCTGAATAAGCGCCATATTTTCAGCTTGCTAAAACTCAAAAAATACATAAGCTCGGAAAATGCATGAAGGAAAGAAAACTCAGAAAATACAGAAGTTCTAAAACATGCAGACTTGTTCATACTAAATCAGTACCCACCTTTACCCATCAATACTACTTGTTTATTTTGACGAACTGTCAAACCTGTAAGGAATTTGTTTACTTCTATAAATTACAGAAATAACATTATGAAAGATGCATTTAGGTACAGAGTTATAGGTAACTAACATGAATTGGATCTTGTAGGCCCCTGTTACCTGTATATATCTGTCTCAAGTCTTAACAGCTCCAGCTCTTAGACAATCATAAAAACAATGTTAAATTCAAATGCCTTAAAAAACCACATGAATGAAATTTTGTATCGACGTGAACAACTATCAAGTCACACACCAAAAACGTCTATTACAGGATAGGAATTTTGTTGCTTCCCTCCAACCCCAATTGTCATCAAATTTTGACAAAAGAATGAATTACCACAGTGATCAATCACCTGAAGGACTTGAAATCACAGTGATCAATCCACATTCTTCCTCAGGTCTTTACTTTGAAACCGGGTTTGCCATGCTGCTTACAAAAGAGAAATGCTAGAAGCAGAAACTTCAGGTCTCTAGCAAGTCCAAAGTCAAACAAATTCAGAAGTTACTTCCAGTTCATTTCACTAACTAAGCCAAAACTAATCAAGGCAACTCACATGTGGGGAAATCCTCAAATTTTTGCAGTCCCAACTTAGAACTGAGAGAACTAAGTGAAAGTAGCACCTTTCTTCTACGCACCGCATCGGTCCTGTATGAAAGAAAAATAAGAGTGTCACTTGGCTTCACCATGTACCTATATTTTGTTAGCCCCGCGATGCAAGTTGAGAGGTGAGAGGTGATTCATTTTTCAAGAGAATTAGTCAAACTCTAATATCTTCACCATGTACTGAACTTTGTCGAGATGAGATGATTCAGTTGCCTAGTTTACAAAGGTTAGATGATCTGATTTGATCAATTTTCCACTTAAACTAAATATCATTAAACTTCCGTTCAACTAAGCAGGGTGACATTCTGGGAGGCGTGGTGAACTTTTCTTCAGAGGTAGTTTTATGTTTCTTGCTTTTCACCTCTGCATTTTGGGCACCACCCAAATATATTGAACAAGAAAATACTTACAGTACTAAACCTGACCATTCCTTGAGAATACACAACAGGAATCATCAATATTTTCAACAATGGTCTGGTTGCCTCTAATGAGAACCATGCATGTTGAGTTTCCTTCTTCTAGGGGCCCAAGATTAGGTGCCTGCAAAATAAGTCCCAAACTAAGGTACAGTACGGAAACAAAATATCCAAAATCGTATTAAAAAATATGCTATAAAGCAGCGAATGCCAACACTCTATTCTACCCTTTTCGTAATCAAGAAAAGCACCAACAGAGCACGAAGCCAAGTAATGCATAGCAGATGAGTACGTGGTCCTAGAAATGACAATACCTTTACAATTTAAAATCAAAGATATCAAGAACGTGTTCTGTCTACAAGTAGATATGCACTTTAATTGCTTACTTCTAGGCTTCAGCATGTAATCTATTTCCAGGAACCTCCTTCAGCTAGCAAGATTTCTCACACGATATTATTTTTTATAACCATATAGACTCAGTAACAATCAAAGTCAAAGAATGGTTGCCTGTGGTGGACAATCACAGTAACAAGATTTCTAGACTCAGTAACAATATTGTCAAGCATCCGAGTATCTTTGTTTTGATAATCAGGATACATGTGGTGGATAAACAGGTGCAGGAGCTCATTATTTAGGTGAGTGCAGATTTTCAAGTATCAGCACAAGAAACTCTTCTGTTGTAATACACTCTAGCTATGCCTGAAACAAATAGGATTATTGGAATGGTTTGCTCAACAAATTGTTACATGAGTATTCACCTTTGTCTATTTTGAACAAATGGGTTGGATAGATTAGTTAGTATTGCGTCAATGAAAATAAGATTACATGTCAAGAAAATAATATTCAAACCTTCTTTCTCCGACACTAAGAGAAATTTAGCTCTCTGACATATATAGATGAATGCATTATGAGAAAGTTTATCCCAACCATGAGAGATTGAGATTTACTCAATAGGATAGCTAAAACTTATAAGCAACCATTTTAGAAATGTAATAAAGACCTAAAGTGCACTCTCAAATTACCTTTACCATGGTTTCTACAGAGGCCAATCCAATACCTCCCTGAATTGTTTAGCCCAGCACTGCTGGCCTCTTTTCCTTCATCCATATCACCCTGCAATGTAGGAAACTCCACTGAAATATTAAGATGTATATGAAAATCAGAATTCAAGCAGTTAGAATTTAGTAATGAACAATTAGGGTACTGCATAATATATTGCAATAGCTCATTAGGGTTAGGCCTCCGCAGTGAAGATGTCTCAGACAGTTACTCAAAGTGGCTATCAACCATGAATAAAATCGTTTCTCGCTTCATGGGCCAACTCTTACCAGAAACAGTGTGTGCTTCTGATTTCAGCGTGCAGAACACTACAGGCCGCGTGTCAGTTTATTGCTTGCTGAACATACCACCCAAAAATGACTCCACTACAAAAATGACTTCAACGGTGCTACCACCCATCTCTCTCACCATCATACCAGGCAGGCAGGCGGGCAGGCAGTCTACAGACTCATCTCTTTCCACTACTGTTCTAGCCGGCATGCAGCAAACATTTCATTTCCCTGTCTAATTTTGGGAATTTTAGGTCTACCACTCTTGTGCACCATACTGACAAAATAGAAGACAAAAAACGTCCTGGCAATTTTTCACCTTGAATGCTAATCATGTTTTACAAATGCAATTATGTTTTGGAGCAGAAATATTGCATGTTTGGGAATTGATTAGTGGTAAGTAAGAGAAGAGGTTAATTATTATTACCGCGAGGACTTTCTTGTACTCGGAGATGATGAAGTGGACGTAGTCGTGGATCTCGAACTGCTGGGACCTAGCGGAGAAGGGCACCAGGTAGTAGTTGTTGACGAAGTCGTTGCCGCCAAGCGTGATGAGCACCAGCGACTGGCTCACGCGCTCCCTCGCCGCGTCCTCGCCGACGTACGCCGCTAGCCTCTGCTGGTAGTCCTGGAAGTTCTGCAGCTGCTGGGCGATCCTGATGATGTTCACCTGCACACGCACACATACAACATTATTGTCATCTCCATTGCATTATTGTAGATACGTATACATGATTCGAGCATGTGTGTGTGCGTGCGCGTGGAGCTTACGAGTTGCACGCCTGTGTCGTTGAGGATGCCGACGCCGGTGGACGCGAAGTTGGCGCTGACGAGCAGGTTCTCGCCGCGCATGTAGGGGCTCAGGTACGGCAGCGCGGGCTCTGCCCCAAGGTACTCGCCTGATCAAACATGTGGCAATGTCAAGAACTACTCTCCCAACCGAAAGAGAAATGGTGCAGAGGGGAGGATAACGTAGTGCAGGGCCGGTCCTGAGATTTCAGGGGCCCGGGGATAGGTAACACAAAGGGGCCCTGATGCCACATAATATATGAGCATTCATATTACCATTTTCTTGCCAAAAGATCCTCCGTACACTATAACCTATGTTGCAAACATGTGACCTATCGAAAAAACAGGATCATAAATAGTAAAGGTAAAAGTTGCTCGCTCTTGTGATCTTGTCATCGACACTTATATTTCGAATATTAGGTAAACAAGGTACACTTTCATGCCCACTCAAATTGTTATCATCCTAAAATTTTCACTTGTTTTTTTTAACATTAACTAAAGCTAATTCTGGTTTTTTAACATTAACTAAAGCTAATTCCTCGTAATTCGAAGCAGTTGTAACTATTCTAAAAACTGTCAAATTAGGAGCAGTCTTGCTAATTACTGGAGCAAGGCATGGAAGTAGCAAACAACACATATGACAGATGAAATTATGAACACTACTGATTAAATAAAAAATGCAAAGCAAGGCAGGGAACAAGGTACCTGATCTGTACTCACGTGGATGGCTAGAAAATTAGAAATTGCAAGATCTTGTTGCTGCTTACAAGTCACCAACAAAAATCCATGTTCCTCTTTTTAAATCCCAATGAACACGATTAATCAATCGGAGAGCGAGACAGACAGATGTAGGAGGACGACCAGCACGAACGAACGAATGATTTGAGAAGCCTGTAAAAGGAGGAACGGGATATGCACTACATAGGAAGTACAGTAGATGGGAATCTGTAAAACGCATTACAGCCAAAACTCACAATTAGAGGAAGCGGACGCGAAGAGATGCAATAGAATCCAAGGAAACTGCGTGCGGCGTGCTGCCGTACTGCATGCGCCAAGCTGAGAAATAATCGATCCATCACGAGGTCCTCGGCCAAGCGGCGGGGTCGTCGGCCAAGCGGCGACGGACGGAGTCCACGAGGCCCTCGCCTCGGCGCGCGTGGTAGGTTCCTGGAGGCGATTGATCACGACCGCAGGGCGCCGTACGCTTCGTCGCCGGTGACAAGCTTGGAGGGAAGAGAGGGATGGAGCGGCGGCGGCGGCGGGATGGATCTGCGGTGGCGAAGGGATGGAGGGCGGCGGCGAAGGAATCTGGTGTGCGAGTCGTGCGTGCGACTGGTCGCTCGAGGGCAGGAGGCCTCGCTCGTGCGATTCGTTCTCGGGTTTTTTTTTCAGGTTTTTTTATCGCTGGTTAATTTTCGTAGATTTTTTCTTCGACACTTGTCTCGGGCGCGATCCGTGGTTACGAAGAGCGCGGGGGCTGGTGGAGGACTCGGTACGTGGTTTTTTCGGTTCATAGTGGGTCAGCGTGAGGTGGGAGGAGGTACAAAAAAGGTACCAAAATAAACCGGGTGAGGTGAGACGAAAATAAACCTGGAACGGAGACTATCAACTGAGACATTAGAAGTAGAGATTTGTGTGGCGCAGACTGTTCGTCTCGCTCGTGCGCTCGCTGGCATCGTGTTTGTCGCGCGTGGCAGCCTGTGTCCAGGTCCATGCGAGGCGGGCAGCTCGATCGTGTCAAGCCCGTGTCCTTTGTCACTTGTTTTTTTTTTTTTTGAACTGATGTCCTGTGTCGCTTTGTGGCCTCTTGTCGCTAGGTTGGTTTCGTTTTCCGTCAAAAAAATAAGTGCGCACACCCGCCTGCCCGTTGTGGCCTTTTTCTTTTTTGTGGGTCCCCCGTTTTTGTGCTTTGTGGGCTTTCAGCTAGGAAAACGCGAATTTTTGGAGGAAAATGTGTCTAGTGTTTTTTTTAACTGGAAACTGTAGGGGAAACCCCCTCAGCATATCAAAACTTTATTAAGAAAAAGAGATACAGTACAAGTACAAAGGGGGATTACAAGAGGTAATCAAAGTAGCTAGGGGAAAAAGGAGAAAAAACAAGTTAAAAGATACAGACTATTGGCCTCAAGGTGGCAGAAATGAAATCCAGCGTAGAAGATCATCTTTGTAGGCAGCTTTCACTCTATATTGCATTAAGCTGATGTCATGAACGAAAGCAGATCTCCATTTATTAAATCTAGCTCTCTCATGCCTGAAGACCTTAGCATTCCTGATGATCCAGATATTCCAGCAAGCAATGAACACCACTTCGGTAAAGAAGGGCTTCCTAAAACTCCTGCTAGCATTAAGAACCAAATGAGCCATGGAGTCACCAGAAGACCAATCAATTTGCAGATAGTTCCAAACTCTGACACTAAAGTTGCAATTGAAGAACAGATGATCCCTTGTTTCCCTAGTCTGCAAAGGACAAAGGACACAGTTTACTCCATCCTCCAAATGCCAATGCCTCCTATCCACCATGTCCTTGGTGTTCAACCTGTCCATAATAAGCATCCAAGCAAAAACTTTGATTTTCATTGTACAAGAGGACTTCCAGATCCAAGCTGTCAAAGGGTTGAAAGATGCTGATACAAAAGTATGTGAGTAAAACAACTTTGGTGAGTATCCCTTGGCAGTGCCCTTCCAAAACCAAATATCCTTGGACCCAGGTGTTCTATTAAGGCCACCCAACATGGACTGGAGAATAGTCAGATCATCAAAAGCCTGGCTGGACAAAGGAAGGTGGAAGTGCTGGAAAATGTCCTGAGAGTCCAAGAACTCAAGAATAGTGACCCAGGGGTCCTTAACATAAGAATAGAGCCTGGGAAATCTGAGTTGAAGGCTAGACACCTGACCATCAAACTGCAAGTTATCTGACCACATGAGGGCAGTGTCCCCTGCATTAATCTGAACCCAAGCACACTCCCTAAAATGATGCATGACCTTGCAAATATCCTTCCACCAGAATGAGCCACAATCAGAAGTTCCCTGGGGGACCCTATTATGATAGTAGGTATCCCAAATTAAAGAAACCCAAGGGAGATCCTTTTTATTAAGGAAGTTATTCGCATGTTTGATCAGAAGTGCAACGTTCTGAGAACCAAGGTTGAGAATACCAAGACCTCCCCTGTTTTTTGGCCTGCAAATAAGGTCCCACGCAGCTAGGGAGGGGGCAGGCTGACCCCTATTCCTCCTCCAGAGGCATTGTCTCTGGATTCTTTCCAATTGTTTAAGAATTCCAGCTGGGACAGCCAAACTGCACAGGAAGAAAATGGGCATAGATGACAGAGCGGAGTTAAGAAACTGCAGCCTTTCCCCTGATTCAGAAAAGATGAACTAGCTGTCATTCTCCTCTCCATGCAATCAACCAATGGCATAAAATCCACCATTTTAATCCTTGTAGTTCCCACTAGCAACCCAAGGTAGGTAAATGGCATTTTCCCAATCTGGCAGCCAAATGCAGAAGCTAATTCAGACATGACAGCAGTGTCCACATTGATGGGAATAATAAAGGATTTGTGATAGTTCACATCCAGACCAGTGGACACAGAGAAGACCCTGAGCATATCCTTGAGAGCTATGAGATGGTCCTTGTCCGCAGGCAAGATAATAAGAGTGTCATCAGCATACTGAATCACAGGGTAATCCTGATCATGACAAGGTATAGGTAACTGAAGAATGCCCCTTCTGAACATGTCATTAATTACAGTCTGCAGGAGATCAGCAGCTAGGACAAAAAGGAGGGGAGAGACTGGATCACCCTGTCTGACACCCTTTTTGCACCTGAACTTCCTACCAGGGACTCCATTGAGCAGAACAGATGAGATACCTGTGGATAGAAGTTGCTTCATCCAGAGGATCCACTTCTCATTAAAGCCCTTATATCTCAAAATTTGCACAATGGCCTCATGCTCAAGGGAGTCAAAAGCCTTTTCAAAATCCAACTTTAGAATCACAATAGGTCTCTTGGACTGGTGGCACTGGTGTAAATACTCAAAGGTCCACCCAATACAATCTTGAATTGTTCTACTTTTATGAAACCATATTGGTTCTTGTGGACACACTGCATAATCACCTCTTGAAACCTATTGGCTGCCATCTTAGACAAGAACTTAAGACTCATTCCTGTTAAAGAGATAGGTCTGAAGTCACTCACCTCCTCAGGGGAGGGCTTCTTAGGCACCAGAGTTATGTAAGAGTCATTGATATTTTCCAGATGAGCAGTACCCTCAAAGAAAGCCTGGGCCAGTTCATAAAAATCCTGAGAAATTATGTGCCAGCACCTTTTGAAGAAAAGACCATTAAAACCATCTGGACCTGGAGCTTTATCAACTGGCATATGCTTGACAATCAAGTCTATTTCCTCCTTCTCAAAAGGCTTAGTGAGAACATCCAATCCCACAACTGGTAATGAGGGAAGAAAGATCAAAACCCATGTTAATTCCCCTGGAAGAACCCATTCTGTTCTTAAAACAATTCCAGATAATACCCTCCATTTGTGAATGATCAGTCACCACCGTACCATCAGGCAATTTTAAGCTAGCAATAGAATTCCTTCGATACCTCTCCGTGGCCATAGCATGAAAGAACTTGGTGTTCTCACCACCCACTTTTATGTATCTGATAGTACATCTTTTCCTCCAATAGAGACATTGAAGGTGGAGCAATTTCTCAACATGGGATTTAACCACTATCCTGAAATTTGATTCATGTCTGTAGAGTGTTCTATATTCCTCAAGCTCATCCAAGAGCAGGATAACACTATTGCATTTACAAATTAGAGTTTTCAGTTTGGAAATGTTCTTCTGCCATCTCTTTAGACACATTCTCAAGGACTTAAATTTGTCAGCTATCCTGGCAGTAATATGGCCCTTTCTGGATTGTTTCTGCCATGAGGAATCAACGCAGTCCATAAAACCCTCCAACTCCAACCAATAATTCTCAAACCTAAAGATATTAGACTTTGGAATAGAAGTTTTGATTGTAACCATACAAGGCACATGGTCAGAAGCAGTTCTGGCAAGAGGTAGCACCTCAGTCATGGGATAATCAGATATCCAATCAACAGAAGTGAAGAACCAGTCAAGCTGCTCAAGGAGTGGAGTATCCTGCATATTGGACCAAGTGTAGGACCTGCCTTTGATGGGCAATTTCAAAAGGCCGAGGTGTCCAATAATCTCATTAAAGATGAACATGTCATTCAAATCACCACCAGGTAGATTTCTGTTATCCATAGAACGTAAGAAATTAAAATCCCCCAGTAACAGCCAATTCTCATCCACAGGAATGTTCAGGTGATACAACCAGGTTACAAAATTATCCCTAGCTTCCCCCTGACAAGGTCCATAAACCACCACAAGAGTCCACCGCTCATTGTTTTGCCTAGAAACAAACTCGATCACCACTGCAAATTGTTGGACTTGCAACAAAGTCCCACCAAATATAGACGAGTTCCAAACAACTAGAATTCCACCAGAGGCCCCCAAGGAAGGAGAGAAAGCAAAGCTGTCAAATCTCTTGGGGCAAAAGCTTTTAATCATTCTGGAATCGAATGAAGCACATTTAGTTTCTTGCAGACAAGCAATAGCACAGTGACTTTCGTCAATCTTTTGTCTAACAGCTCTTTGCCTAGCCTCAGAGTTTAAACCCCTGACATTCCAGCACAGGACATTCCAGTTTCTACAGTGATTATTCATAAAGGAATAACATAAACAAGTCTGCCATGCACATGACACACAGTGTCAGATGCCCAAAAGCACATAATAGTTCCGAACCAACATTATTACATATCCAAGGATCAGAAAATGAAAACCAAACGCATAAAGCAGATTTATGGGCTTGCCAAACCCAGCAGAAGAAGAGCACACTATTCATTGGAGGCTTGATTTGCAGCAGCAGCAGGGTCCACCATAAGTGCATCCTCCGTGAGCAGAGTTGCATCAATCTCCAGCTCCTTGCCAATAGCTTGCAGATGACTGATGGGAGTAGGTGGAGGAACATCTCCAAATGCAGGGTCATCAGACATCTCTGCAGAAAGGGGCTTGGCCTTGGGCTTCTTCTTCTTGGGCTGCAGAACCAGCTCATGGAAAGTGGGCTTAAACCCATCCCGCTGGGCCGAACTTCTGGTACACCTTCGAACAGATGTTTCAATAAGAGGCGTTGGCGCCAGAGTTTTGCGTGGCCTCCTCGTAGGTGCACGCGCAGGAGGAGAAGGGACAACAGGCGCAGCCCTCTCAGCATCATCCACAAATAACGCTCTAGCCACAGGTCGGGCAGGTACCGGCTCCTTCCATGTCAGCAAAGGAAGATCATCCTGCTGGAAAGCAAAGTCCCAGTTTCTCTTGGTCAAAATGACAGGCGACAGGGGTTTAGGCAGCAGAGGTTTTGGCACCTCAAACACCATTGGAGCATTCAGCAGGTTTTCAAACGAGCGCCTCCAAATCATTTCAGGGGGCAGAGGGGGACCAAAGGGGATCTTAACCACAGGCTGATCCAAAGCTTGGACATCAAAAAGAGGAGGTTGATAGACCACATTTGCCCAATTACTAGCATCCTCCAGGTCCGGTGCAATCTCCATCAGATCATTCAGGTTGTCAGGTGGAGCCCCATCAATGAGAACGATAGGTGCAGGGGGCACCTGAGGTTGAGCTTCAGAACTTTGGTGAGCCGAACTGGGTTGAGCCGAGGCATTCAACACCACGGATTCTTGATCCTCAACAGCAGGCTCCGCAGCAGGTTCCTCCCAGTTGCCCCAATTGTCCTCATGCACCTCATTATGTGCAGGTTCAGGCGGAGGTGGTGGCACATCGTTATACCCCAGAGCCGGGAATGGAGGCAGAATAAAAGGTGGCATCTCCGGGAAGGGTACACCAGGCAGGGGATGAGGATTGCCATTGATGGGCATCCAGTCTTCATCTTGGGGCATCTGTTCAGCAAAATTGGCCCCAAGGATATACAGAGGCGCCGTCCAAGACACCCTGGCACCACCCCAGGTAGCATAATCCATGAACACCACATCTCTTGGCACCAAAATATCTTCTGGAAAAGACGCAAAGACCAAAGTGCGCACAAGGTATGGATCCTCACTAATCCAAAGATGAAACTTCCCAAATGTGTTGACCGCTGCCCGAATACTATCCTCATTGCGAAGATCAAGCGGAATCCCCAAGAACATGAGCAGTCCCTGACGGAAACCCTGAGCACCTCTAAAAGATTCATCCTCATCGTGTTACATAAAACGCACAAAACGATCGTTGCCAAGAGGTTGGGGCGGCATCTGAAGAAGAGAAAACCTGACTGCAGCATCCCGAAGCTCAAAAAGACCCACCGATCTAGTGTTGTGTGTGAGTGTGTCCTTGTGAGACTTTTTGCTTTCTACCAGTTGTGTGTGAGCGTGTGTGAATGAGCTTGACCCATGAAGGACTCTTTCTACCGGTTTTGAGAGAAGCTTCCAACCGTTTTTTCTGTTTTTTTTTTGTCTTTTTTGTTCGGTTTTTCTCTTTTTATTTTTTGCTCTATTTGTCCTTTAAAAAATTTATGATTTTTGTTCGTGTCAGATACATGTCCATCATCAAACATGCAATTACAGTGTCGTCTTCGCCCCGCAACTGCATACCTCCGATGCGACTGCAATTCAAGGCAAAAATGTTTGTTGGAAGGGCAGCTGCATGTATTCTACTATACACACAATTGCAAGTATCATCCATAACTGCAACTAATGTCTTTAACACGACTATAACTTTGTGATAGAGAATGAAAGTGTTTGTCGGGTGTCCATTGCATGTCCACCAACAAACACGCAACTACACGTCTCGCCCTCGCTGCGCAATTGCATGTGTTCACTTTTTCATTTTTATTTTTTTCATTTTCCTTTTTTTACTTTTAATCCACCACATTTTTTGTACATGAAAACTTTATGAAGTGTGCAAAAACTTTTTAGAATTTACATTTCTTTGAACGGGTTTGCTGTTTCACATCTAGATATGAAATAGCTACCTTACATTTAAGTCTAGAGTCGTTAGATCATCTGTCTTTAATATTTATGTAAAACGTGATAGTCTGGATGGTGCGCTGGCTCACGGCGCGTTGTCTCGCGCGCTGCCTGTCAGGTCGTTGCTAGTGCGAGGTTCCGTTGTTGGTTTTCACAAGCCTATGCGTTGCTAGTGCCACGTCGATTGCTTTTTTCTATTTCTTTTCACAAGTTTGTGCTACACCGTTCTAGTTCCTCTCGTTTTTCTACACTCCCATTTGACTCCCAATATTTGTTTTTTCCATTTCCGTTTTGTTGTCCTTATTTTGTTTTTTCTATTTCATTATTTGTTTTAAATTATAAACTATTTCAAATTCACGATTTTTTTATTTTTTTTCTATTTTCACCTTTTTCTTTATTCTTTTTTCCTTTTATTCTTTATTTATTCATTTAAAAATCATCAACTTGTTTTCACTCTATCATATGTTCGCTTTAAATGTCGTGCTAATCTTGATTGCGGGTTATTTTGTCACACGCGCTCTGTGTCGTGTCATGTGTTTGGTGTCTATTTGTCGACCTGTTCACGCGTGTGTCTTTTGTTAGGCCATTTTCGCGGCGCGGTCTGAGGTCTCGTTTCGGGTTGGTTTGCTAATTATTATCTAAATGAGAGTTAACAATTTTTCATCTAACTCATATACCGTTAGATACATGTGCTTTTGATTCATGCTCGTTGTCCTTGTGTCGTGTTTTCTATTTGTTCTTCGCGAAGCGTGAGACCCGATATGACATTTTTTAATGGGCCTTCATTATGTTTTTGCGTATTGATTTTTGTGTGGGCTTAGCCTTTTTGTGGAGGGACATGTGTCTTTTTGTTCCCTGTTTTTCTTTTATTTTTTGTTTGACCGTGTAGCTAGGAGGGAATGTAACTAGATGTTTTGATTTCAGCTTTGCTAAATCTAATCTAAATAAGTTTTAGCTCATCTAAGTCTATATTTGTTTGCTTTAATGTTTGCACAAACTCGATCATGCGCGTCTGTGTCAGCTTGTTCTTTTTTGTCGCCCGTCCTCTTGTTCCGTTTTGTTTTGTGTGTCATGTTCTCGCATTTATTTTCACATGAGCCTATATATGTTGGTGTTTGGGGGGCTCGACTATGAAGCTTATTCCCCATCTTGTCACTGACCGATCTTTGACCCCGGTTATTTTTGCCTATGTTTTATTTTTCACCCCAGTTATAGGTCCACCCTTGACATACAACTCGCATGTAGTTTGTTTCATCCTAGTTACAAGTCAACCATTGACTCGCAACCGGGCCCGTAGTTTGTAGTTGTCCTAGGTGCAAGTCTACCATCGACTCGCAACTGGAGCACGTGTTTTTGTTTTTCATCCCAGTTGCAGGTCTACCATTGACATGCAACTTGGCATGTAGTTTGTCTCATCCTAGTTGCAAGTCGACCCTTGACTCGCAACTGGGCTCGTAATTGTCAGACTTGCAAGCCAACTCTCGACCCATTTTTCATCCCAGTTGCCAGTCCACCCTTGACTCACAACTGGGCCCATAGCTAGTTTCATCCCAGTTGCAAGTCAACCCTTGGCTCGCAACCGGCTCGTAGTTTCGTAGTTGTCCCAGGTGCAAGCCCCCCTAGACTCACAACTGGATTTGTAGTTGTCCAAGTCGCAAGCCCACCCTCTACTCACAACTAGAACATGTGTTTTGTTTTTCATCCCAGTTTCAAGTCTACCTTTTGATTGCAACTAGCTCATAGCTTGTTTCGTCCGAGTTGCCAGTCATCCCTTAACTCGCAAGTAGGCTCGTATTTCGTAGTTGTCTCGGTTGCATGTCCACCCTTGACTCGCAATTGGGCTCGTAGTCGTCTGACGTGCAAGCCCCCCTCCGAGTTGCAAGCTCACCTTTTGCCCCGCAACTGGGCCTGTGTTTTGTCTTTCATCTCATTTGCAAGTCCACCATTGACTCGCAACTTGGACTGTAGTTTGTTTCATCCCAGTTGCAAGTCGGCCCTTGACTCGCAACTGGGCTTGTAGTTTCGTAGTTGTCCCAATTACAAGTCCACCTTTGACTCACAATTGGGCTCATAGTTCTCCCAATTGCAAGCTCACCTGCGATTTGCAACTAGGCACCTGGTTTTTTTTCATCCCAGTTACAAGTCCACCCTTGACTCGCAACTGGGACCGTAGTTTGTTTCATCCTAGTTGCAAGTTGACTCTTGACCCACAACTGGGTGATTTGTTTCATTGTTGTCTTAATTGCAAGTCCATCCTCGACTCGCAACTGGGATCATAGTTTGTTGTTGTCCCAGTTGCAAGTCCACCATCGACTCGCAATTGGTCCCATAGTCTGTTGATGTCTCAGTTGCAAGTCTACCCTCGACTCGCAACTGGGGTGTGTTTGTGTTTCATCTCAGTTGCAAGTCCAACCTCAACTTGCAACTCGTATCTATATACTAGTCTCAGTTACAAGTGCACCCTCAACTCGTAACTAGGCCCATATTTTTTATCCTAGTTGCAAGCCCACCCATGACTCGCAACTGGGCATGTGTTTTTGTCTTTCATCCTAGTTGCAAGTCCATCCTTGACTCGCAATTACGATCGTAGTTTGTTTTATCCCAGTTGCAAGTCGACCCTTGACTCGCAACTGGTCTCATGGTTTGTAGTTGTCCCAGTTGTAAGTCCATTCTCAACTCATAACTGGCATTTTTTTGTCTCCAGTTGTAACTCCACCCTCGACTTGCCACTAGTCTCGATGTATCTTTTGAATCGTAACTCGGCCTTACTTTTTTGCATTAGTTGCAAGTTCATCCTCAAGTTACTAGTGAGTCTCACTTTTTCGTGTCAATTGTAAGTCCACCATGTCTCACAACTGAGGGTTGACTTTTTTTTTGCCCGGGTTGCAGGTCCACCATTGATTCGTAACTCGTCTCGTAGTTTGTTTTACCCTCGTTGCAAGTCGACCCTTGACTATCAACTAGGCTCGTAATTTTGTAGTTGTTCCAGTTGCAAGTCCATCCTCGGCACGCAACTGGGCTCGTAGTTGTCCACCCTCGGCTCGCAACTAGTTCATGTGTTTTGTTTTTCATTTCAGTTGCAAGTCCATCCTTGACACACAACTAGACCCATAACTTGTTTCATCCTAGTTGCAAGTCAACCGTTGAGTCGCAACTGGGTTCGTAGTTTCTTAGCTATCCTAGATAAAAGTGCACATTTGACTCACAACTAAACTTATAGTTGTCTGAGTTGCAAGCCACCCCTCGACTCGCAACTGGAGCCTATATTTTTGTCCCAGTTGCAAGCTCACCCTCGACTCATGACTAGGTCGGTAGTATGTTTTTACCTCAGTTGCAAGTCCACACTCGACTCGCAATTATGCCCATAGTTTTTCATGTTGTCCCAGTTGCAAGTCCACCCTTGACTCACAACTAGGCTCGTAGTTTTGTAGTTGTCCCAGTTGCAAGTCCATCATCGACTAGCAATCGGCTCGTAGTTGTCCGAGTTGCATGTCCACCCTCGACTCGCAACTAGTGCATGTGTTTTGTTTTTTATCCCAGTTGCAAGTCCACCCTTGACTTGCAACTGGACCCATATAACTTGTTTCATCCCAATTGCAAGTTGACCCTTGAGTCGCAACTAGGCTCATAGTTTCGTAGTTATCCCAGTTGCAAGTGCACACTTGACACAAAACTGAACTCATAGTTGTCTGAGTTGCAAGCCACCCCTCGACTCGCAACTGGAGCTTGTGTTTTGTCCTAGTTGCAAGATCACCCTCGACTCACAACTGGGTTGGTAGTATGTTTTTCATCTCAGTTGCAAGTCCACACTCAACTTGAAACTGCGCCCATAGTTTTTATGTTGTCCCAGTTACAAGTCCACCCTCAACTCGCACCTAGGTTCGTTGTTGTTTTTCCCTAGTTGTAAGTCCACCCTCGACTCACAACAAGGCCCATAGTTTTTCTTTGTTTTGTGTCAGCTACAAGCCCATCATAGTCATACTACTGCCCCTGTAGTTGTATTTTTGTCCCACTTGCAAGTCCACACCCCATCTCCGCAACCTGCCCTATTGGTGTTGTGTCCCACTTGCACGCCCATCATCGACCAAAAACTGACCCCATAGTTATTTTCATCCTAGTTGCAAGACTAGCCTCGACCCGCAGCTGGACCACATAGTTGTTTTGTCTCAGTTGTAAGTCCACCGTCGACTCGCAACTAGGCATGTAGTTGTGTTTCATTAGTTGCAATCTCACCCTCGACTCGCAACTGGGCTCATAGTTGTTTACGTCCCAGTTGCAAGTCCATCCTTGACACGCAACTGAGCACATAGTTGTTTGCTGTATTTTCTTGTGTGAGTTGAAAGCCCATGCTAGTCTATCGCAATTGGGCCTCTGTGGTTGTTTTCCTCCCAATTTCAAGCCCACCCTCAACAGATCCAAATTATCATTGGCTCACAACGTGTCCCTGTAGTTTTTTTGTCCCAGTTGCAAGCCTACCCTCGACACGCAACTACACCCATTTTTTGTTGTTGTTATCATAGTTGCATGTCCGTCCTCGACTCGCAACTGGGGCCCATTTTTTCTTGTTGTTATCACAGTTGCATGTCCCCACTCGACTCGCAAACTGGGCATGTAGTTGTTTTCATCCGAGTAGCAAGCCACGCCCTCGACTCGCAACTGGTCCGTAGGTTTACCTCACAAGGGAGGACGCGCCTGGCCTGTTGTAGGAATTCCAGGCCACTATTTTTTTTGCTGACTAACTGGGAGCACAAATTCAATTTTCCAACGGTGGTGTTGCAGTGAGACGTGGGCACGAAGCCTACAGAAATATGTGACACTCGTGTTTTTTTTGTTGTTGTCCTTTTTCAAACTAAAATACACGAGAGGTCAACTGCATCATTATTGTAGAGAGAAAAGCAGTGGCCAAGCAATAAGAGCACCAAGGGTGATTTTGCTACATGATTTTCCAACAATACTTTATTTTTAAACTCCTGCACATGCAAACAAGCAATTATGACCATGGCCAGTTATTCCAACAAATTAAGGGAGAGAAGGGGAGATTGTATTTGTTTGTTTTATAAGTCGTGTCAAAATTAAGACAGTCACCATAGAGATCATATTGTTCCCCTAAGTGCCCATCACACTAGAAGATGCATAGACCCTTGTTTGTGTTTCTTGAATCTACTTTGAACTCTGTAGTAGAATCTTGAGTCAACAGCCTGCCTCCCCCCTAGAGTAGTCCAGGACCATCATCATCTCATTTTTGTCGTTTTCCTTCCTCAATGACGTCCTCATATTAGTACATATTCTTTTGCGTAAGTGAGTGGGGCATTATACGAATGAAATGATAGAATGCCATGATTTTCCTTGTTGTCATCTTCACAGAGTTGAATGCTCTCACAAACAGAGTAATTATTTCTCGACCGTTTTTTTCAGCACGGGTTTGATCAACTTCCTCTTTTTTCCCCTTTCTTTTCATCTTTTTTCAGTTGCGTGAACTTTTTCCAAATTGTTTTTTTAATTCATGAACTTTTTCCAAATTTCTTTAACCCTTTTTCAAATTGTGAACTATTTTTTCAAAAAAAATATGAACATATTTTTATTTTCACTTTTTCCTCAAATTACGTCAT
Source organism: Triticum aestivum (assembly GCF_018294505.1). NCBI lineage: Eukaryota > Viridiplantae > Streptophyta > Magnoliopsida > Poales > Poaceae > Triticum > Triticum aestivum. Next base: position 475,254,124 of record NC_057805.1, on the reverse strand, counting down.
TTGCCAAGTCGTGAACTTTTTCCAAATTCGTTAATTTTTTAAGAATTTTTTTAAAATTACGAACCTTTTCAAGTCGTGAACTTTTAAAACAATTATGAAATTTTTATATTCATTATATTTTTATTTTAATGAACACTTTTAATTTTTTTTGTTTTTTAAAGTCAGCATTTGTTGGTCAACAGTCAATGCTTTTTTTTCGAACCAAGTTTTTCCCCTTTCCATTACTTTCATAACGGAGATACAAACTTTTCTAGATGTTCGTGGGGAAAAAAGAGCTAGCAACGCCCGCAAAAAAATGAGCTAGCAAGCAACCTGTAGCTACCTAGCAATGCATGTGTAGCAACATGTAGCGACTTCCCTCCAAAAAAAAACTGTGCGACCTAGTGACCTAGCGACCTGTAGCAATCTAAAACGCGGCCTAGCAGAAAAATCTGTAGCAAAAAACCTTTAACAACCTAGCGGTCAACGCGGAGAGAAAACCAGTCAGCGGTGGTGCGAGTTGCCAATGGGCCACAGCCCGCGGTAAGGGCGTGAGCATCAAACGAGTCTCCGGCGCTTCGTTTGGTCCTGAGTTCGATTCAAAGGATGTGCTGAGGGTCATAATTTTTTTGTTGCGGTCAAGTCGCCTATGCAGCGCGCCGGTTCAAAAAAGAAACAAACGAACAATAGAACGACATTGGTGGACATGCCCTGATTTCCTGCTGATGTCACAATTTAGATGTGAGATAATATCTCACATCTAGATGAGATATAGACAGACCCTAATAATAAATGTTCAGTGTGTTATAAAAATGTACCATATAATTAAAAAATGCTCAATGTACATAAAAACGTAAAATGTGCACCATATTTGAAATAATGTTCGCCGTATATTAGACAAATGTTCACTGTATATTGCAAAAATTATAAATAAAAAATAATAAATGCGAAAACGAAAAAAACGAACCAAAAACTCAAAGAAGAAAGACAAAAACGAAAGAAGGAAAAAAAACCAAATCAAAACAACCCAAAAAAAAAAGAAAAAAGTGCATGCGTCAAATAGGCCAGCCATCTTGCCTCGCACTTCAGACCACGTGTTAGCCACCAAACGAGTACCTCCCGCCATTCCTAGCGTACACTTGAGCCGGTCCAAGTAGCTTCTTTTCGGTTTTGGGATGGTGGTAGAGACCCTTTTTTCTGTTTTCTTTCGTGTCTTTTCTGCCTTTTTCATATTCGATTTCTCCTTTTTCCATATTGCTTCTTTCTTTCTTTTATTATTTTCGTTTTATTTTCATGTTAGTTTTATTTTAAAAAAATTCTTCTTTTACTTTATTCTATTTTTTATTTTTATTCATTTTCTGTACATCTTTCAAATTTATGATTTTTTATTCGTTTTCTGTACATCTTTCATTTTCTGTATTGTTTTAGAATTCTCAAACATTATTTATGAGAACCTACTTATTTTTTAAATTCGTAAACATTTTTACAAAGCATGTACATTTTTTGAATTCCCCAACATATTTTTACCGATTCATGAATTTTTTTTAAAAAATTGGAAACATTTTCTGAAACTCGTGAAATATTTTTTTGAAATTTGGGAATTTTTTTTTTAATTCACAAACATTGTTTTGTTTTGATGAACATTTTTTGAGTCCACGAACATTTTTTTTAATCAATGAACTTTCCTCGAATTTTGGAAAACAATCTGAATTCTGTAAACATTTAAAAAAATGAGGAACAAATTTTGAACTCACGAACATTTTTCCAAATTCTTGATCATTTTTTTAATATGCGGAAAAAAATTAAAATCATAATAGTTTTTAAAATTTGCGAAAATTTTATGTTTTTCCCAATAGTTTCGAAATCATTACATTAGTTGAATTCACGAACATTTTATGATTTCTCAAACATATTTATTACAATTAGCATTTTTTTAAATTAGGAACTTTTCTGAAATCCTTGATTACTTTAAAGAAGAGAAAAAACAAAAAGGAAAAGAAAAAACAAAAGGCGAAATGGAAAGACCAGGGGCATCCCGCCCCGCACATGGGCCATCTTCATGTAGAGAAAGGGGAAATTTTGGAGATTATAAAGAATCCCGAAAACTTTACAGAGGAGAAGTTTCGAAGATTATACAGGATCTTGTAATCTCTTTTACGCGTTTATGAAATTGTTTTAGAGCTTTTTGGGTCCACATTTCCTTATACTACAGTTGTTGTATGGATACGGGATTATTTTTTGGTGAAAAGGATAAGGACCTATTATAAAAGTTCAACAGAATTATAAAGCATCCTCAACACAATAAAAATCAAGTTCCGAGACCACCGTATGACAACTACCTCCACCAAAACGAGTTGTTGTTGCCGCTACCTACAAGAACCGCCCTGACCTTGTCGATGACAGCCAAAAAGTCTTCGTGCACATGCCCATAAGGATCAACGCCCTGGAGACGTAGTAGTCGTCATTGAACCCTTGAATCGATCTGGAGCGCCTGACACCATATGTCATCATCGTGATTTGTAGCTGCCTCCATCCTGGTTTACTAGTCCCCTCGTATTTTGAATCATATTTTGATCATGATTGCAACTAATAGAATATAAGTTATACATAACAAAAGTAATACCATTGAAATTTTACATTCAAACACGAATCAAACAATATAATTTTTTGTGACATGCATTAACATTTTGGTAATCAAATACTATGTGGTTAAACTTTGATCCAAAATATGATAATGACTCATAAACCCTGACACAGGTAGTAGATCCAAACTTACAATTTCATGTCAGCTAAATGTTACTCCCTCCGTCCCATAGTATAAGTTATAAAACGTTATTGCCTTCAATATGTGAGCATATTGGATGTAATGGGATGAAGAGAGTACATAAAAGAGTAAAATACATCATAGATTCTAAAACTATTGGAGGTGTGTCAGTTTAGTCGTAGAACTTCAAACAACAGTTTTAGGTCCTAAAACTATTGGAGGTGTCTCAGATTAGTCCTGTAACTTTGAAACTGCAGTTTTGGGTACCAAATCTATGTAAGTTTGTTCATCTCTGGTCCTAAACTTGCATGGCCAACATCTATTGTGCATTTTTTCAAATGAGCCCTTTATATGTGTTTATGTCATGAAAAGTGATCCATACCCTACAACGTCGCAATGTGTGTTGCAACCTGCATGTCCATCACCTGCGTGGCCATGAGCTGCAAGGCAGCCTCGTCGAGAAGTTTGGCGTGGCCACCGGGGAGACCTGAGCCAGACGGCATGGAGGATGACATCCCTCTCCCTCGGCGCGACCGTCGGGGAGACCCCGAGCCAATCGGGGTGGAGGACGCTATCCCGCTTCTCTCCCTCTCCTCTCTGTCATCGTTGTTGCCCGGCACCCTTGCCATAGATTGTTGTTTGGCAATTGTCGATGCTATCGGACAGCGCGGAGGAGTGCACGGAAACCACGAAGCTGGCGCAAAGGTCGGCGAGAGTTATTCGGCCCCAACAGCAGCCACAAGTGGGTAGCAATTGGACGCACGACGTGTCGTTCTGCTACTGCAGGGTGAGGCTGAGATGACTAGTCTACTCCTAGCTGGAGCTCAAGCCATCATGCCACTAATGGCTTCTGTACTATCTCCTCTGAACATTCTGTGCATGGGAGAAGATGAGGATGTGAGAATGAGGCGAGACAACGCTCTACGGGTTTTCTTGTGTAATTATCTTTCATAAATTAACCCGGTGGGCCCATTGGGTCAACATGGCAACAGTCCAAGCATCTTCAAGCGACACGTCAGCAGGTCAATGCTAGCCATGCAAGCAGCTTAGGACCTGAGATGAACAAACTTACATAGTTTTGGCATCCAAAACTGCAGTTTGAAAGTTATATAACTAAACTGACGCACCTCATCTCCAATAGACCCAAAACTGCAGTTTCAAAGTTATAGGACTAGACTGACACACCTCCAATAGTTTTAGGACTTACAATGCATTTTACTCCATATAAAATATGACTGATATGACTATGTTCCAAAACGACATGAGTAGCATTAGTAGTAATATGAGCAGCTTTGTCATAACCATAATCATCTCATCAGGCTCGGAAGCTTAAAACAAAAGAAGATTACAGCTCAAAAGCTGCGCCACCCAATATAACAAACCGCGCGCCTCCATGCCACGACCTCCCCGCCCATGATTGGAACGGATTGGATTCCCTGCTTCGAGGCGACACCACCGTCTCTTTGCTTGCAAAATGGACCCAACTCCGAGATCCCAAAGGCCGGGACGGTGCCGCGCTTTTTCACGCCAGACCGCCCAAGTTCATGAGCAAACGTGCAGTGCAGTACTATGCCTGCTTTCGCTCGCTGTTGCTGTCGCTGATGGACGTGGCTGGCCTTTGGCCTTTGGGACTTGACAGCAACTTGGATTGTTTCCACATGACGAAGGCCTCAATTTCCGCTCCAAAGAGAAGGACACCCGGATTTCCTGCCAGTATAAGTCATGGGTTTTTCTTTTTCTTTTGAAAATTGAGTATAAGTCATGGTTAGTTCGGTACTACCTCCGTTCGGGTTTTTAAGTCCCCCCGACCGGAACGCACTGACCAAGGCAGGATCTGCTGCAGCAGCAGCAGATATTGTGGCAGAGCGACGGCCAACGAGCTTCGCGCAGTTATTACTGCATGCATGCAACGCTTCGCTTTTTCCTTGCACGCGTGCATGCAGTACTCTCGCTTGCATGATCCGGCGTGGGCGTCGTGACCCAATCAGCTTGCTCCCTCGCTAGCATCCATTGGACAATTCATCATGCCACGGATCGATCAACCATCCATTGGTCAATTCACGATGCCACGGATCGATCAAAGCTCGGCCAGAGAAAAAATGGCGCCACGGCCATCGACACAGCTTCAAATTCTCCTTATAAGAACAACACATGATGCATGCTTAATCGTACTCATTCGTTCTCGTCCTTCTTCCAGAACTCCATGGCGTTTTTTGATCTAAACCTACCTCCAGTAGACTTAGAGGACGGCGGCGGCGAAGGGGAGGCGTTTGGACGTGGGCACGATGGGACTGCCGGCGGCGGAGTGGGCGCCGGAGGACCACAAGTTGGAGCTCGCGTCGTCGGCCTTCCTCCGCTAGGTCTAGCAGGACGCCGGCGAGGAGCTTTTGACCCGAGCCGCGGATCGCTCCCATCAAGCTCAAGCGGAGGACGCACTCATGGGCGGCTCGGTCTTGCCGGTCGTACACAAGCTGTTGGATGGCTCGGCGGGAGTGGCTTCACCGGGCATGAAGTTTTCGGCGCGCATGACGGAGGTGCTCTCGGCGCGCACGACGGCGGTGCGTTCTGGGCTAGCATGCATCAACATGACAAGCATAAATAAACCATGAACACTTACCTGAGTACCCCGAGTCGCATCACCAACGACGAGCTCTGCGTGCGCTGGCACCTCCAAGCCGAGCTTCGTCTGGGTCTCCGCGTCAGGATCGACCTCGACGCCATGCTCGACGAGCGCCCCATCGTCGACGCCGAGCTCTGCGTGCCCACCAACGACGAGGTCGGGCGGCGGCGCATCCAAGCCCCGCCCCGCCTGGGTCTCCGCGTTAGGATCGACCTCGACGGCGTGCTGCGCCAGCGCCACGTCGTCCACGCCTACCTCCGCCGCAGTATGGACGACGTGATGCAGCGCATCCTCTCGCCGGCGGCGGCGAAGCCCCGTTTTCTCCGTCTTCGGTCGCGGCGGCATGCTCGCAAGCTGTCGCGTGGGTGGCCGCGGCGTGCTGGTCGCGCTCGCGTCTGTTCGTGCTTCTGCGGGGTGGAGTACTAGTATTGCGGGGTGGAGTAGTATTAGTAATAGCCCATCTGCATGCAAGCTATACGCCAGCAGCTTTGAATTGATTGCGCTTTGGAAAGACGCAGCGCCTTCACTTTTTGCATGGCGCCCGAGGGAGCGGCCCTGTAAATGTGGTACGAGCGTGCGGCACCAAGGGGACCTAAAAACCCGGACGGAGGTAGTAGTATAGCCCGTGGTACTATATGCTGACCTAATATCAAATCTGTTCCCCATTTATGTCGGCAAAGGACCACTCTCCACGCCGTCAAAAATTACATAGTACTGTACTCCCTCCGTTTCAAAATAGATGACCCAACTTTGTACTAACTTGTACTAACTCTAAAGTTAGTACAAAGTTAGGTCATCTATTTTGGAACGGAGGGAGTACTATGCAGAACAAGAGACAAGGGAAAGGAAAACTGCATTATATAAATGGGCTTTCAGACTAAAAGGCGCATTACTGGAATTTTCAATCGTCAATTCTAACTTTTACTACTGTAGCAGCAAAGGGTGGCTTCAGAGAGCAAGCATATACCTGGTATTAAGGAGCAGCCGGTTCTCTTTCGTCTCATCCTTCGGACTCTGTAGAATCATCAATCCACCACATGTATGCTCATCTTGTTGTTTTCAAGAAGACGCTGCCGACTGCCATGAGCAAATTATGAAACATTACTGTATCTTGATGAAATCAGCTCACAAACCCTTCAATAATGGCCTAGCTCTGACTCCCACAGCCTGATGAAATCACAATGTGAGGAAACAGGACAGTGATATCACAACAATGACAGAGCTCTTCCTTGGTTTGCAAACAGGTGAAGAGGAAACTAGTCCCACATGGCCACATTAACTTCTCACATGATCCAGGCAGACAGGCTACATCACCATGAACAGGAACACATTGACAATGATGGAGCGAGGCTCGATCCAGCCACTTGTCAGCCCGAGACTCCCAGTTCTATGCTAAATTGGGCATGTAAAAAGATGGTGTATGCAGTAAATTCCAAGTCATGCGGCCAGAGTGATAAAACAGACAGAATGCAGAAAACAGGACAGCAACAAAATTGACATACCACTAGATCTTGCAAGGATTTACATAGCGTTATTGGGCAAACAAAACAAATGAAAATTCTAGTATGAGAAAAGTATATCTGTAGAGGCAAAGCAAAGGCCATGTGTCATATTTTCTCAAGGACTTTTGGTGGCACCACTTCTTACACCAGCTGTAGGGGTTGGATCATCAAGAACATACATGATCGCCAAGACTACAGCATCTAAGGATTCTTTACCGCGGATTTGCATCAGTGCACCGTCAGCTAGGATAGCTGTTTTGCTCATCTCTAAGAGCAGTCAGTTGTGCGGTCTAATTCTGGTCTCCTCGTTCGATTTTCCAAGAATTCTTGGCCGCTTCAGCTGATGAATTACCAGAATCTGCACCCTTGTCCTTGGGCTTGGGCTTCGAGAAGAATGGATCCCACTCATGAGGTCCAATTGTCCGCTGTCCTTCTAACAGTTCATATTTCCAGCTATTCTCTTCAATAAAATCTTTATCTTCACTGTCTGAGATGATATCTCTTCTCAATTGTGTCACTTTGTTGATGATTGCCGAAACCGAAACATCAAACGCGTCCTTCAGCGTTTCCAGTTTCGACCTTGGATCAGCATATATCACCTTTGGTATGAGATTGATAACCTCTTCCCTCATCTGCTTGACGATGTCTGGATGGATACCTCTTAGTATCTCCTCAACACTGACATTTCCATCACGGACGCCACCTTCAGGGATGAAGACGGAGTAACTCGTATAATTCTTCGGAAGATGCCATGTATACTGGACATATGCTGAACCAGGATGGAAGAAAACAGGTATGCAGCCAGCCAACATTGAGTCGAAGGCAGATCTTCTAGTATAGGAATCACCCTGGGGCTGCAAGCAGAATAAAGAGCTCTGGAACATCTTCATGATTGCGCTTGGGGAGTGGCACTTGCTCTCTCCAAGGTCACACTCCAACAATTTACAGAAACTTGATGTCCTGCACTGATCGATGAGCTGCCCTCTGATAGACATTGGATCACCAGGACGAGGAGCCCCTGCGAATGAGAACAGCCATGGCCTATCCAGGCTCCTCATTCTATCTTGCCAAAGGAAAACATCCTCATCTTTGGCAGGGTGAAAGTAAGTCGGATATGGTACCGCAAAATCATTGGCATTCCATGGGCTTGACTCCACCACCAGCATTGACATATTCTTCGCAGCCGGCATGAACAGCAGTTTGTTGCCCCAGTCAGATTCTTCGTCCGTCAACCGCCTGAAATCCCACGCAATCCTTCCCCCAACCAAGAAATGGTCACGCCCACCCATCACATTCCACTCGGGCCTCTTCCTCAACCAATCCACCAGATCATGTGGCGCGGCGTCCCTCATCGAAATGTTATACCCCCAGAGATACCTCGAGACATCGAACCCGGCATAGAAGGGCACGAACACCGCCGCGGCGATGGACGAGTCCTTGGTGAGGCACTCGTACTGCTTCATCCGGTTGCCAAAGATGACATCGACGGCGAACTGGTTGGTGGCATACCAGCCGGTGTTGGAGAAAACACCGTCCTCGTTGCTCAGCGGCGGGCCGAGACCGTCGTTGCTCATGAACTTGCACATGTTGGTCCAGACGCTGATGCTGTGGCACTCCCGGAGCATGTCCTCGTTGAAGCGCGGCGGCAGCTCGTGCACGTAGATGTACCGGCCGCCGCACGGGTCGCTCGCGTTCTCCGCCGTCTTGAGCGCCCGCTGGAACGGGTACTCCTTCGGGGGCACCTCCTCCTTCTCGGCGACGGCCGCGGGCGCCTCCTCCTCCTCGGCGACGGCCGCGGGAGCCTCCTCCTTGCCGGCGACGGCCGCGGGCGCCTCCTCCTTGCCGACGACAGCCACAGGCGCCTCCTCCTTGCCGACGACGGCGGTGGGCGCCTCCTCCTTCTCGGCGACGGCCGCGGACGCCTCCTCCTTGCCGACGACGGCCGCGGGCGCCTCCTCCTTGCCGACGACGGCCGCAGGCGCCTCCTCCTTGCCGACGGCGGCGGGCGGGGTGCGGAGAAGGCCGTCGTGGTTGAAGACGCGGTCCGGGAGGTGGTCGTGGGCAATGCGGGCCTGGGTGGCGACGGCGACGGGCCGCGCGTCGGGGTCGGGTGCGAGGACGGAGAAGTGGAAGTAGAAGATGAGGACCCAGAACATGACGCAGAGCGTAGCGAGGAAGCAGAGGCGCGACTGCGGCGGCTTCCCGCCGCCCTTCTCCGCGTCGTCGTGGTGGGACGGCAGCACGGAGCGCCGCCTCATTGCGGCAGCAGGCGCCCGCGCACGACGCGCCTTCGCCGCGCCGACGCCGGATTCGCAGCCGAGGGCCAGCGCCGCCGCACCGGCCTCGAAACCCCCACCGGCGCGCGCGACAGGGGCGGAGTCGGGGCGGGAGAAGCGGATCGGCGGGTCGGGCTCGGGGGGGAAGGTTTTGGTTTTGGTTTTGGTTTAGGGGGAGAGGAGGAGGCCTATTATCGCTGGGGATGGGAACGGGAATGGGAATGGCGGAGCTTTTGGTGGCGGCCGGTGTGGGATTTGGGGGTTTGAACGCCGTCTTATTTTGGGGGTGGGATGCCGGGATGGGAAGACGGGGGAGGGAATAAATGTGGGCAAGACGTGGCGGCCGGCCGTCTCTCGATGCGCGTCATGCCGTGGGGGCGTGTCGGTAGGAGGGAGGGAGGTACCGAGGTATACTATAATCAGGGTTATCTTACTTTTTTTTTCCCTTGTATACTCGCTATGTTTCTAAATATAAGTCTTTTAGAGATTTTATAATACTCGCTATGTTCCTAAATATACTCGCTATGTTCCTAAATATAAGTCAGGAGTATGAACTAGCAAAATGAGTGAACCTACACTCTAAAATATGTCTATATAAATTCGTATATAGTCTGTGTTAAAATCTCTAAAATGACTTATATTTAGAAACGGAGTGAGTAATGAAAATTGTGCCATCAAAGCTCGTTTCATCACACTTCTCTCTTTGCCCATGTCCCTCCTCGTGCGTCCATCCGACGCCGGCGTCCACCTTCCCCGCAGCTTGCCACTCCAGCCGCGGCGGCCACCCTCCTCCACCCCCTACCCCTCCAGTTCGCCTCCATGACTGTTAGCCCCCAATCAGTCACCTCGTCGTTCCATCACGCGAACAAGAGGCAAAGTGGTTTCTGGCTTGGGCTTGTTCGCGGGTTCAGACAAGTCCGGAGTGCGGGCAGGCGTGGAGGGATTGTCGGGCCGCTCCAGGAGGTCGAGTCTGGCCGTCGGGCGGCGGACTCGGAGCAGCCCCACCCCTTGAGAAAGACCATGTGGAGGCATCAACATGGGTTGGATATGGCAGATGCACGCACCGCGTTCCGCGGCTTGTAAGGAGGTTCTGCTCGAGACGAAGGACAAGCGCTTCAGGTGCCTTGACGTGCCCCTCTTGACGTCCATGGCGGTGGTCCAACGTGGGAAGATGCCCCACCAATCTGCTAGTACTTCTTCGCCTGGCATGGAGTACTAGCGGATGCGACTATTGAACGGTCTATCATCAAGAAGCTGGTTGAGACACCACTTCATGTCTGAGCTGAGAACTTTTGTCTCTAACCTTAGTTAGTCGGGCTCACCAACGATAAACTTGCGCCCCTACCTTGTTGAAGACAGTGTCTACTTGTTGTGTGATGGTCTTTATTGACTGATCTCTACAACCAGGATGAAAATCTTTGTTCATTCCGTCTACAGCCGGACATGGCAATGGTGGTGTGAGGACGTTTACCCCTTCTTAAAGGTGTCGATGCGAAAGAAGTTGACCTGGTCGTAGGTGCTAATTTCATATCTTGTAGTGGTTCAGCCTTGATTGCCTTTGTTATGTACTCTATTTAATAATTAATAAAAATGGATGTATGCATCTTACTATACAGAGGGTGGTGGTTTTTGCCTCCCTTTGAAAAATAAAACAAGGGCCTAAGGTAGATGATGTGCAAAAATAATTTGATAGATGCTCAATAAGCGTGACATACATCTTGTGGAGTCAAGAAAATCGGCAAAATTCATCCTTTACGGGACACATGTAAGTGCATCTAGTGCCCCTTAGTGATTTTGGTGTATTGAAGACTTATAGGTTAAGGGACTAATGTGTTTATAAGTGTACACAGGTCTAAGTCTATGAGGAGTTTGATATTTACAGAGAAAGTCGACCCCTAAAAATGAAGTTCTTCGACTGAAGACTTTGGATTTCTGAAGACTTTGAAAGTGAAAAAATTGGTGTGACCTTGAAGACTTGGTATTCATTTGAGGAACATGAAGCGTGAAGACTTTTGTGTTCGTAGTTTCATTTTCCCTTTCTTGAGTCATAGGAAACACCGTACTGTTAAAGGGGGTCGAGGAAATACTAAGGAAAAATTTCCATGTGATGCTCAACTCAAAATCCTACACCTACCAATTCCTTCGAGTGAAGTCATTGGAAATCTCATACAGTTCAGTCATATTCTTCAGTGACAGAGACGAAGTTCTTCTGGTCTCTGAGGAATTTGTTCTGACTGAGGAGTTAGGAATTCGCCAGTGCGGATTGCCTACACAGTGAGGAACATGATAGCCCTGAGGAATTTGATACTCAAATTTTCGACCGTTGCTGTGCTATGCGCCAGCTGTCCCAAAATATCTACCCACCTAACGGTTATATAATTGAAGGGCATTTATGTCTTATCATGTCGGGCTGCTCCCTAGGCTATAAATAGCCACCCCCTACAACCACTAGTTGGTTGGCTGCTCCGAGAGAAACTGACACTTGTCATTTGAGAGCATCCCATCCTCCGAGGACTTTGAGCGAAAATCATCAAGTGAGGAAAACCCAAACCCAAACACGTACAAACCCAAAGTGATTGAGCATCACTGAAGAGATTGATCCTGCGTGGATCCGACGCTTGTTACCTTTGAAGACTGTGCTTCTTCCAGACGGTTAGGCTTCATGGTCTAGACCATCCAAGAGGAAATTGTGGATCGCCGAGTGACCGAGTTTGTGAAGGTTCGGAAGTCACCTGAAGACTTACCACGAGTGATTGGGCGAGGTCTGTGTGACCTTAGCTCAAGGGGAATACGGTGAGGACTAAGTGTCCTGGACCGCGTGTTCAGGACTGCGTGTCCGGGACTGTGTGTCCTCAGGTTTAAATACCTAGCCGCCCTAACCAGATGTACAACTAAGACAGCAGTTGGAACTGGTCTACCAAATCATTGTCTTCACCAAGCCTACTGGTTCTATTTCCTCAACTCTTTCATTTCCTCATTACTGTGTTGTGCACTTGTTCATATCTGTGTTTGAAGACTTTGACTGAAGACTTTCTCAATTTCCTCAGTTCAATTTCTTTAGTCTGTTTGTCTTCATCCTGTGTTATCCTGTGTTTACGCTTTCTGTACTCTGTGCTTGTCTTCATTTCATCATGATGACCATGCTTGTGTTCTGCTATGCATACTTTTGAGTACTTATTCTGCTGCAAATAGTTCTTCGCTAAGGAATTTCCTCACTGGCAAATTCCTCAGTGAAGAATTCATAAAAATCGCCTATTCACCCCCCTCTAGTCGATATAACGCACTTTCAATTGGTATCAGAGCAAGGTACTCCCTTGTTCTGTGTGATTTTGGTTTAACCGCCTGGAGTTTTAGTTATGTCGACCGCAGGTATGATCAAGGTCTCTGCTGGGTGTCCTACCTTCGATGGGACGGACTACCCCTACTGGAAGAATAAGATGCGAATGCATCTTGAGGCAATTGATAATGATCTCTGGTATGTTGTGGAAAATGGTGTTCCCTCTGTCTCACCCTCACTGAACGCTACCGATGTGAAGAGATTCAAGCAACTCGATTCTCAAGCGAAGAATATCATATGTGGCCATCTGAGCAAAGGACAGTATGGAAGAGTGAGTGCTTTGGAAACTGCTAAGCTTATCTGGGATAGGCTGTCCAAAGTGAATGAAGGAGTCTCAACTCAGCGTGACTCTCGAGTTGATGTTCTTCGCAATCCCTTCAACCGCTTCAAAAGACTCGACAATGAAAATGTTCAACAAACCTTCAATCGCCTCACTGACATCTCAAATGAGCTTCAAGCGCTTGGTGCCACTGACATCACAGACCATGAGGTGGTGAAGAAATTGTTGAGATCGCTTGATTCCTCATTTGATACTCTGGCATTGCTGATACAAGAACGTGCTGATTACAAGTCACTTGATCCCGCTGATATCCTCGAAAGGCTAAATACTCATGAGTTCCAGCTTGCTTAAAAGAGAGACCTCTATGGTTCGAGCTATGGCAGATCACGTGCACTGAAGGCCAAGGCAGTTTCTGAGTCTGAAGATGAAGACTCTGGCAGCAGCCTTGGTGATCCTGAAGAACTGAGCCAGGAACTAGCACTGCTCATGAAGAAATTTCAAAAGTTCTCAAGACGTGGTCACTTTGGAAGATCCTCAAGGAGCAATGATTCCTCATCCAGTGACTACAAGAAGAGGCTTTGTCACAAATGCAAGAAACCTGGACACTACATTCAAGATTGTCCTCAGTGGGAAAAGGAATCAAAGAAGAAGAAATACAAGGATTACAGTTCTGATGATGCGAAGAAAAAGAAGAAATCTTCAAAATCTTCATCATCAAAATCCTCAAAGTCTTCATCTCACAAGAAGAGCAGCTCCAAGAAGGCTCGGGCATTCATTGGCAAGGAAATGTACTCTGAAGCTGAATCTGAGGAACATGAGGAAGAGGAGGCATCTGAGGAGTCCGAGTCTGGAGTAGCGAGTCTAGCTCTCGCTACTGTATTCGCCAGCAAGTCTATCTTCAACTCTGAAGAAAATGGCTTCACCAACAAGGTTGATGAAGGCAATGATGACTACGCTCCCACCTATTGCTTCATGGCCAAGGGTGCCAAGGTACTCAAATATACCTCCTTTGAATCTAGTGAGAATGAATATGATGAAAACCTCAAGCCCAGCTACTCTAAACTTGCTAAGATTGTTGTGAAACAACAAAGGGCGTTTGAAAAGGTTCAAAACATGCTAGACAAAAGTGATGATATGTTGGGTGAAGAAATGGATCGCACTAAAACCTTGACTGAAAATCTTCAGAGACTTCAGACTAGGTTTGACAACCTTCAAGGTCATCATAATACTCTCTTATCTGATCATGAGAAGCTTTCTTATGAATTTCTTCAAAGAAAGCAAGATCTTGAGAAGCTAAGAGTTAGTTATGAAGATCTTCAGAAAGAGCGCGATTCATTACTTTCTCAACAAATCAGCGCTGCTCAGGAAGAATTTGTTCCTCCATGTTTGAAATGCATTGAACGTGAATCTGCTAATTCTTCACCTGAATGTTCAAATGCTTCTAATGCTACAAATTCCTCAACTGTCTCTGCTATCACTAATTCCTCATCTGAGGACATTGCTAGTATCACTGACGATGCAAGGCTAAAGGAATTGTACATGACAGGCATGTACAAAAGCCTCAAAGGGCATCAGAATCTTTGTGATGTGCTTAAAAAGCAGATCCTCAACAGGAACCCTAGGAAAGAGGGTATTGCCTTTGAGAGGAAACTCAATGTTGATGGTACATATTGGAAGCCTGAGCAGTACCCCAAAACCTCATGGGTTGCTGCAAAGGGACCTCCAGTTGATCCATCTAATTTATCTGGCTTTACATGTGAATCTTCTCATTCTTCTGATGAGTTATTTGACTCCAACTATAAACTGTTTAAAAATCAGAATGGTGAAGTATTTGCTAGATATGTTGGCACTAACTGCAGGAACGGTTCTCCTATGAAGAAAATCTGGGTTCCCAAAAGGTGCCTTGAAAGTCTTCAGGTGAATGTCCTCATGACACCACCTGTGAAGAATAGGAACCCCAGATCAAATTCTTCATATGGACCAAATTCTTCATATGAATCCAAGTCCTCATACGGACCAAATTCCTCACATGGATCAAATTCCTCAAAAGGATCAAAATCCTCATATGAACATCATCGTGCTAACAACTCTGTTTCGCAGGAAAGAGCCAAGGGCTATGAATATGAGCATTATTATTCTAATCATTATGTTCATAAGTCCTCGAAGAATTTCTCTGCTTATTCATATGCTTACCCTAACTCCTCTTATGTGAAACGAAATGGATTGGCTTCTATGCCACCTTTCTCGTATGGAGCTCGCAGAGTGATGAACTCTTTGCCACCCCTTCAGATGTGGGTTGTGAAGAAAAAGAACTAATATCTTCTGCAGGGTCAGGTCTTTAGACGTGCGTGAACTTCTGAAGAATTTGCTGGAGACCTGAAAAGTGCCTGAAAGGACGCAGGCTAATCATGAAGAAATGAACTTTCATTTCTCACGTCCTCATACTGTTTTTAACTGTTGCATTGCTTGATGAAATTGGTCTGATGAATTGTGATGTCATATTCTTCACTGATGAAGTATATGAAGTTCGTAAGCTGCACTAATTCATCTGCAGGATGATCAACCCAAAGCCACTGAGTGGGTCCTCGATAGTGGATGTACAAATCACATGACTGGTGACAAGAATCTGTTGATGGATGCTCCCTTATCACCATCGCATCTGAAGCATATCATCTTCGCTGACAAAGGCAAAAGTCATGTATTGGGTCTAGGTAAGGTTGCGATCACAAAGGATCGACACATGGACAAAGTCATGCTTGTCGAGTCCTTAGGATACAACCTCATGTCTGTCTCAATGCTTTGTGATCTTGATATGGTTGTTGTCTTTGGCAAGTATCGTTGTGTTGTGGTTATGGAAGCTGACAATTCCATAGTCTTCGAAGGCTTTAGGAGAGGAAACTTGTATATTGTTGATTTCTCTACAGGACCGCAACCAGCCGTGTGCCTACTTGCAAAAGCTTCAGAAGGCTGGCTATGGCATCGACGACTTGGTCATGCAGGCATGAGGAATTTGCACACGCTTGCGAAGAAGAAGCATGTCATTGGCATTGAGAATGTCAAATTCCTTAAGGATCACTTATGCGGAGCCTGTGAAGCTGGAAAGATGACCAAGGCTAAGCATCCAGCAAATACTATCATGACCACTACTCGACCATTTGAATTGCTTCATATGGATCTCTTCGGTCCTATCCATTACTCGGCAGTCACAAATGATGCATCTCTCTATGGATTTGTTATTGTTGATGATTACTCTCGATACACATGGGTACACATTGTTACTTACAAACATGAAGTGCAGGAAGTCTTCAAACGATTTTCCTCGAGGGCTTCAACCAACTTTGGTGTGAAGATCAAGCACATCAGAAGTGAAAATGGAACTGAGTTCAAGAATTCTGGTCTTGATGACTATCTTGATGAACTTGGTATTACTCATGAGTTATCTGCTCCTTACACTCCTCAGCAGAATGGCGTCGTGGAGTGCAAGAATAGAACTCTTGTTGAGATGGCTCGCACTATGCTTGATGAGTACAAGACGCCTCGTCACTTCTGGATTGAGGCAATTTATACTGCATGCCACATCATCAACAGGGTATATCTTCACAACTTCTTCAAGAAGACTGCCTATGAACTCCTCACTGACAAGAAACCCAATGTGAGTTATTTCAAAGTCTTCGGTGCTAAATGTTGGATTAGATATCCTCATCACAATGCTAAATTTGCACCGAAAGCACATGAAGGTTTATGCTTGGTTACGGAAAGGACTCGCACACCTACAGAGTCTTCAACAACGTTCTTCACAAGGTTGTTGAAACTGTAGATGTGCGGTTCGATGAAACTAATGGCTCGCAAAGAGAGCACCTACCCTCTGTGAGAGATGAACCAGCACCTGAGGAAACTATCAAGTTCAAGGCTACTGAGGATGTCATTCCTACCGAAGAATCTGCTGAAGAATTCATTCAAGAACGTCGAGCTAATGCACCTGAAGAAAATGCTGAAGAAAATGGTGTCGAAGAAAATGCTGATCAAATTCCTCGACGACAACCTGCTCATCCTCGCGTTGCAAAAGAAGTGCAAGTTGAAAAGATCATCGATGACATTGAAGCACCAGGTCCTCTCACACGCTCAAAAGCTTCACATTTATCTAACTTTTGTGGGCACTATGCTTTTGTCTCTATCACAGAGCCCACTAAGGTAGATGAAGCATTTCTGGAGCCTGAGTGGATTCAGGCCATGCAAGAAGAATTACATCAATTCGTACTCAACAACGTATGGGAACTGGTTAAACGTACAGATCCTCGCAAGCACAATATCATTGGCACAAAGTGGATCTACCGCAACAAGCAAGATGAAAATGGCCTTGTGGTGAGGAATAAGGCACGGCTTGTAGCTCAAGGCTACACACAGGTTAAAGGAATTGATTTCGATGAAACTTTTGCACCTGTTGCTAGACTTGAAGCTATTCGCATATTAATTGCTTATGCTAACCATCATGATATCACTTTATATCAAATGGATGTGAAAAGTGCATTCCTCAATGGTAAGCTTGAGGAACAAGTATATGTTGCTCAACCCCCAGGTTTTGAAGATCCAAAGCATCCTGACAAAGTCTTCAGAGTCAATAAGGCCCTCTATGGCCTCAAGCAGGCCCCTCGGGCGTGGTATGATACTTTGAAGGAATTCCTCATGAAGAAAGGCTTCAAACCCGGTTCACTCGACCCTACTCTTTTCACTAAATCTTATGACGGTGAATTGTTTGTGTGCCAAATATATGTCGATGATATTATCTTTGGCTGTACCGACCAACGTTATAGTGATGAATTTGCCTATATGATGAGTGAAGAATATCAAATGTCTATGATGGGAGAGTTGAAATTCTTCTTAGGTCATCAAATTTGTCAACAGCGCAATGGCATATTCATATCTCAGGAGAAATACCTCAAGGATGTACTGAGGAAATTCGGCATGCAAGATTGCAAAGGCGTCAAAATTCCGATGCCCACAAATGGCCATCTGTGCACTGATGAAAATGGTATTGACTTCGATCAAAAGGTATACCGCTCCATGATTGGTTCTTTATTGTATTTATGTGCATCTAGGCCAGATATTATGCTTAGTGTTTGCATGTGTGCCCGATTTCAAGCTACACCGATGGAATCACACCATAAGGCTGTGAAACATATTCTTCGATATCTAGCTCACACACCAACACTTGATTATGGTACCCCAAGGGCTCGGCTTTTGATCTCATTGGATATTCTGACTCTGACTATGCTAGTGATCATGTGGACCGCAAGTCCACATCTGGTACATGTCATTTCCTCGGACGATCTTTGGTCTGTTGGTCCTCGAAGAAACAGAACTGCGTATCACTGTCTACTGCTGAAGCTTAGTACATTGCTGTTGGTTCTTGCTATGCTCAATTGCTGTGGATGAAGCAAACTCTCAAGGACTACGGCGTCAACGTGAAGAATGTGCCTCTCTTCTGTGACAATGAGAGTGCCATCAAGATTGCTCACAACCCAGTTCAGCACTCGAAGACAAAGCACATTCAGATTCGTCATCATTTTCTTCGCGATCATGTGTTGAAGGGCGACATTTCTATTGAGCATGTGAAGACTGAAGAACAGCTAGCCGATATCTTCACTAAGCCCTTAGATGAGAAGAGATTTAGCAAAGTTGCGGTGTGAGCTAAATATCCTAGAATCTTCGAATGTTTTTTGAAAAGGACACTCATCCTAACACTTATGCAAAATTGATGACTTAGATGTGCAACACATGAAGAAACGTTTCTCTTCAATCAATAAAGAATAACACTCTAAGTGTGAAGAAATTAACGAAGAATTTGATTCTCAGAACCCTATGACAATTGTACGCGGTGTCTGAAATCATCATTCTTATACGGTGGGTCACGCCACCACAAAAGTTGAAAATCTTCAATTTGAGTTTTTCGTCAGTTTTGAAATTCCTCAGTTGTTCATGTTCTTCAACTTTGCATTGTCTTCACCTTCTCCGTCGTTTTTCTTCATTGGCTATATATATATATATATATATATATATATATATATATATATATATATATATATATATATATATATATATATATGAGTTTATGTCCTCTACAGCATTCACTTATGGCTAATTCTTCAAGTTGATTTTTCTACTAAGTGAATGTGATCGGACCCTTCCCCCTCTATGCTATACTCAACCCAATCTATTCACAAATTCTTCATGTGCGTTCTATTTGAAACTCGTTCAAAATCTTCACTGTGTCCTTGTCAGCTGAAGAATTTGCGAACGGAACTTTTAACGTATCTTATCCAAATTTTCGGCTTTGCCGCTCAAACCGTTCCGCATCCCACGAAATACTTATCTATTCACCCATGATCTAACACGATCTCCACTTCTCAGTACGTGGGTGACACATGTCAAGCGAATGAGAAGGGTCAGGGGCACATTCGTCCAATTTTTTGGGCGGACAATTTTTCACCGTGGCTATAAATACCCCCTCTC
The DNA here is from genome assembly GCF_018294505.1 of Triticum aestivum. NCBI lineage: Eukaryota > Viridiplantae > Streptophyta > Magnoliopsida > Poales > Poaceae > Triticum > Triticum aestivum. Next base: position 475,234,856 of record NC_057805.1, on the reverse strand, counting down.
CCCTTCCTCAATTCCTTTACTCCCCTCGACCTCTCTCCAGCTCGAGCTTCTCAAACCCTAGCGCCGCCGCTACTTCATCGTCGCCGATGAGGAAGAGCTTCACTACCTCAACCTCATCGCCGCCGTACTCGCGCCGGCCGCGGAAATCTTCACTCCGCCGCCGCCGTAGCCGTCTTCCTCCGCCGAGTTAGGGCGTGGAAGATCTGCACAGACGAACTTCACATCTCCACATCCCAGTTCGTCGTGTTCTTCGTCCAGGGTAATTAAAAGTTACTTTTATTGCCCTCTTTGATTCAAATGATTTCTACAAAATCTTCAGAGGTGTTTATTCTTCAAATTCTTCACACACTAAACACCTCACATGTCATCTGTTCTTGATTCGTTTCTCTAAGCAATAATTTTTCTTCAAGATTCCTCAATTGTGTGGATCTTCGATCTATACAACTCTGGAACCTAAGACAAATAACGCTTAGTGAAATTCTTCAAGACTCATCTGGTCAAATTCCTCAAACTTGTTCTTTTTGAAAAACCTTCTGAGAACGCATATGACCTCTCCAAATTCCTCGCAACTATACTCTGTTCACAGGTACTCATGTCCGCTGCTGAATCTCTAGGTTCTCATCAACTTAACTCATTTGCAGCATTCCTCGAAGAAAAGTTGCATACTTCTTTAGAGAATTCAATTGTTCAAATTCCTCATTTGAAGAAAATGGCTGATGGAAAGAAGCCACAAAAAGGAGGAAAGAGGCCTGAGATCAACACTGCATTTGAAATCCCTGAGGACATCTATGCTGGGTACTGCACACCCCCTGAGGAAGATAAAAATCAGCGCAAGGTGCGCATTCAGAAGATAGAGAGGAGATGGGCAAGAGAGTGGAGGGAGTATAGATTTGTGACTCCCAAGTACATGAAGAAATTCGCACTCAATCCTCCATGCTCAAGACCTCCGTTGGCACCTGGCCAAGAAGCTGATCTCACCAGCCTCAAGCGTGGTGAAGATTATCCTGATGAATGGGCCAAGCGCCAGGACAAGCTGGCTAAACAAGGTAGAGAAGCACTGAGGAAATTCAATGAAGACTCTGCTGCCGCTGAGGTCTCTGTCAAGCCGAAGAAATCCATGGCAAAGAAGCCTGCGCGTAAGCCAAGTGCTTCACCGTCAATGTCCTCACGGCCAATTCCTCACGCTGCTCCTGCTCCTCCAAAGTCCTCAGCTGCTCCGACCAAATCCTCAGCACCTGTGCATCTTGCCACGTGCCAAAGGACTACAGGCATCTCTATTGCCCCAGGAGCTTCAGCTAGTTCCTCAGCTGCACCAAATTCTTCAACAGGACCCTCTTTGCTGAAGACAAAGACCACTACTGGACGAGGCTCTCGCCCAAGTCCTCACAAGAAGCAGGTCGCCTTCCAAGTGCCGTCTGAAGAAGACGAAGCTAATGATGAAGAACTTGCTGAAATCATCAGAGATAGGCAAGTCAGGGCCGCTAGAGCCAAGGGCACAAATGTGCCTCTGCTTTTGGATCCAAAGTTGATCCTCAATTACATTGATCTCTGGCACAAGGACCCAAACACTCCTATGCCTGACTTCAAGCTGACTCCTGGCCAAAGTCATATGCTGACTGCCTTCATCCAAGAAGAGAAATGGAAATTTGAGAAGGCCAGGCAGCTCAAGAAAGCGCAGTACAGGAAGGAGAAATTCCTGAAGAACAACGTTGTCTCTATGACAACTGATGAACTTGTGAAGATCTAGTCTGAAATCAAAGTCTCAGCGATGATTTCAATGCTTACTATGCTGATTGGAAAGGAGCCAAGGTCAGGTTTGTTAAACTGACTGAGAAGTTCACCTCCAATGTTGCAGCCCCATTGCAACAAGAAATTCCTCAGGCTGAAGCATCTGCTCAGCCAACTGAAGAACATGCCAGCACCGCTGATGACATTCAGGCTGCTGAAGAAAATGTGAGTTCCAGGGCTGATGACTGCATTCCAGCCGCTGATGAAATTGCCAGGGCATCCACTAGCGGTGCGCCTGAAGAAAATGAAGAGGTCAAGGCAACTGCATCAGTTGTGCCTGAAGAAAATCAACCACATTCCTCTGCTCCTCCTGCACCTACCCCAACTCCAATTCTTCCATCTGCATCAGATGTGAAGAAGACCAAGGCTGTAGAGCGTGCAGCAGTGAAGAAAAGGAAAGCATCAGCTCCTTCAGATTCTTCAGCACCGAAGAAGATGAAGAAATTGACAAGCTCATTTGCTAATCCAATTGATGCTGTTCCTGTTTCCTCCATGCCATCAAAGGAAATCATCCCTTTTGATGAAGAATATGTGATCCCTAGCGGATCTGATGAAGAAAATCCTTCTGCTGCTTCGTCAGAGCAGATGGATGAAGAAATTGAAGTGGATAAAATCCCTTCAACCCGCACAGTTTCCTCGCCTATGCCTCAGTTTACTACTGAAGAGGCCGGCGTTGAAGAAATAGAAGATGAAGACGTGGACATTGTCTGTACCACACCAGTGATGAATGATGACTTTTGGGAAAGTCAGCACCCCAACTCTCCACTCTTCACACCATTGCAAAGAATTTCTCAGTCCCCAGCAACTACAGTTCAAATGGGATCTGATGAAGCTCATGAAGAAATTCCAGCCACTAGGCTGAAGCAAATGAAAATGAAGAATTGAAGACCCAGGTTGCCACTGAAGAGGAACCAGAAATTCCTCAGCCTGAAGAACCTGAGATTGCGATTCCTGAGGTTGTAATGCAACTGACTGACACTCCTCTGCCCAAGCCAAAGGATCCATTCTCAAGGAAGCAAAAATTCAAGGCTAATGATTTCTTCGGCGAGCACGTATTCTTCACTGATTACAACCCCTATGACTCTGCTCGCATTAGGAAGAGGCGTTTCTGGACTGCCAGCCAGGCAAATTTTTATTCCTCAGTGCTATTCAACAAAGACAAAGTCTTCGATCATGAGCACATTCCTCACGTGGATATGGAATCTCTGCCGTGCTTCGTGCCAGTCCTCAGTGTTCTTTACGACGCTGGACTGTTGAATTTCTGCACTGATATATGTGATTGGAATGAAGAGCTCATTCTTCAATTTTATGCAACTCTGCACATCACCGGAGACTCTGAAGATGTGAATTCATGGGTGCTGGACTGGATGTCTGAAAATACTCACTACAAGGCACCAGCTGCTGAATTGCTTCGTGCTTTGCCTCTCAGTCCTCCCCTTGAAGCTGCTCGTTGCGTCTACAGTGAACCTGAGCTTACAGATCACTATATGCAAGTGCTGATGAAGCCTTTGAAGCCAGGTCAGGCCCCAAGAACAAAATTCCTTGTGAAGGAACTGTTATATGTGCCTCGGACTGTCTATCGCATTCTGACGAAGACATTGAGTCCTATCAAGGGCCACGACTCGAATGAAGAAGAAGTCGTTGGCATGATGAAGAATCTGCTTTTCAATATCATTCATGGCGTTCCCATCAACTTCCATGATTTCTTCATCAGGACTCTAGCAAATGTCGCAATGTCTCCGTTTGAGCTAAAGCCTTATGCTCCGTGGATTATGAGATTCATCATAACAAGGTCTTCACTCAACTACAAAGCTGATACACTGAACCATTGCAGCTACTTGCCCCCGATTGAAGTCCTCAAACGGACATTTTCCTTAGCTGATGAAAAGGGCAAGGCTACTTCTGTTATTGATGAAGGCATTCGTCCATTGGATGGTCAATTTCGCAAGGCTGCATCCTACTCCATCAATGACGACTCTGCCACCCATGACTCTGCCACCAACGCAACTAAGCCAAATCCTCAAGGCACAGCTCCCAGGGTGATGACTGACCGCGAGCTTCTCCTCAGTCTTCACCAGAAGGTTGATTGCAATCACAAATGGGTCAATTGTCAGTTTGGTTCAATTCTTCACAACATGACTGCTACCCACAATGCAGTGAAGAAAAACCATTACTACCTTCATGAAACCCTCAACCGCACCTGGGCTGTTCTGTCGCACATTTATTACACAGAAGATCTGAAGAAAATGGGTATCAAGGAGGACTTTGACTAGTCTGCACCTCCACCGAAGAAATACAAGATGGTCAAGGTTCCGTCCTTGGTGGCCAGCTCCTATTCTTCATCGCGTGACACCGACGAGCATGAAGACTTGGACGACACTGCGGCAGGCCCTACATCAACAAACGACCCCAACAACGCTGGCACTCCTTCATCAAGTTGATATTCTTCAGGGACGTTAGTCCTTCGAACCTTTTGGTCATTCGATGACAAAGGGGGAGAAATTTGAGTTAGTCTTCAAGCGGGTCTATCTTATATGGGCGTTTTTTTCTAAGTTACAACTCTCATTCTTCTGATGACTTTGTTGGACCGAGTTGTAAACTTAAAACTCTATGGTGGCCTGATACTTTTGTTGTTTCTTCTGCATGCTTATTCCTCGTTAATGTTATTGCACGCATGCTGAATTACATCAGTCACCATATTTCATCATGCATTTCAAATTCTTCATATATTATGTCAAATGCGTGTATGAATTACAAGATATAGGGGGAGATCTCCATGATTCAACTCTTCAAGTGTGCATTGCTTCAAAAGCAAATTCCTCACTATGCACATCTTCAGGGGAGTTCTTCTATATCTTGCAATCAAATTCCTCAATATCAGTATTTACACTTCATATGTTTATCCCCGTTGAAAACTTAACCTATATTGTCATCAATCACCAAAAAGGGGGAGATTGTAAGTGCATCTAGTGCCCCTTAGTGATTTTGGTGTATTGAAGACTTATAGGTTAAGGGACTAATGTGTTTATGAGTGTACACAGGTCTATAAGTCTATGAGGAGTTTGATATTTACACAGAAAATCGACCCCTAAAAATGAAGTTCTTCGACTGAAGACTTTGGATTTCTGAAGACTTTCTTAAGACTCTGAAAGTGAAGAAATTGGTGTGACCTTGAAGACTTGGTATTCATTTGAGGAACATGAAGCGTGAAGACTTTTGTGTTCGTAGTTTCATTTTCCCTTTCTTGAGTCATAGGAAACACCGTACTGTTAAAGGGGGTCGAGGAAATACTAAGGAAAAATTCCCATGTGATGCTCAACTCAAAATCCTACACCTACCAATTCCTTCGAGTGAAGTCATTGGAAATCTCATACAGTTCAGTCATATTCTTCAGTGACAGAGACGAAGTTCTTCTGGTCTCTGAGGAATTTGTTCTGACTGAGGAGTTAGGAATTCGCCAGTGCGGATTGCCTACACAGTGAGGAACATGATAGCCCTGAGGAATTTGATACTCAAATTTCCGACCGTTGCTGTGCTATGCGCCAGCTGTCCCAAAATATCTACCCACCTAACAGTCATATCATTGAAGGGCATTTATGTCTTATCATGTCGGGCTGCTCCCTAGGCTATAAATAGCCGCCCCCTACAACCACTAGTTGGTTGGCTGCTCCGAGAGAAACTGACACTTGTCATTTGAGAGCATCCCATCCTCCGAGGACTTTGAGCGAAAATCATCAAGTTAGGAAAACCCAAACCCAAACACGTACAAACCCAAAGTGATTGAGCATCACTGAAGAGATTGATCCTGCGTGGATCCGACGCTTGTTACCTTTGAAGACTGTGCTTCTTACAGACGGTTAGGCGTCATGGTCTAGAGCATCCAAGAGGAAATTGTGGATCACCGAGTGACCGAGTTTGTGAAGGTTCGGAAGTCACCTAAAGACTTACCACGAGTGATTGGGCGAGGTGTGTGTCACCTTAGCTCAAGGGGAATACGGTGAGGACTAAGTGTCCTGGACTGCGTGTTGAGGACTGGGTGTCCGGGACTATGTGTCCTCAGGTTTAAATACCTAGCCGCCCTAACCAGATGTACGACTGAGACAGCAGTTGGAACTGGTCTACCAAATCATTGTCTTCACCAAGCCTACTGGTTCTATTGCCTCAACTCTTTCATTTCCTCATTACTGTGTTGTGCACTTGTTCATATCTGTGTTTGAAGACTTTGACTAAAGACTTTCTCAATTTCCTCAGTTCAATTTCTTCAGTCTGTTTGTCTTCATCCCGTGTTATCCTGTGTTTACGCTTTCTGTACTCTGTGCTTGTCTTCATTTCATCATGATGACCATGCTTGTGTTCTGCTATGCATACTTTTGAGTACTTATTCCGCTGCAAGTAGTTCTTCGCTAAGGAATTTCCTCACTTGCAAATTCCTCAGTGAAGAATTCATAAAAATCGCCTATTCACCCCCCTCTAGTTGATATAACGCACTTTCAACACGGTTTGGGTACTTCTTATTCTGAATGAGTTCATCTTCTCCTTCTCCTGATGGCATGATGGCGTGATCTGAAACGCATGGATTGATTGTAATTGGTGCTGGCAGTCGACGACCATGTTTCTTTGTAATGTTTCTCGTTTGTACCTGATTTCTCCTCATTAGGCACTCTTTCGTCTCTTGTGTTGTGCTTGTGGCCAGGGACAACAAGGAGGAGCACCGCCACGGCCGGAGACGACAGGGAAGATGAATAACTAAAAAGATCACCGGAATCGAGCTAAAGACGATGAGAGACGAAGACGGGGCTCAAGAGATGGTATGTGCGGCGAGGAAGGCCAGATGTGGCCAGTGGTGAGGTGAGCACCAACGGACGTGCGCAGCTCTGGGGGCACGCGCGCGCGTGCGAGAGAGAGAGAGAGAGTTGCGAGCAAAAATATGCATAAATGTGCTAGTTTGAGGGATTAAAAGTTTTTTAAAGGATCGTAGGAATATGAGAGGGCTGATGATGTAAATTTCATACGAATTTTTGTAAGAAGGTACTCCCTTCCTTCCACAGCAAATTGTAAGATGTTTTTCTAGTTCATTTTTTTAACTTTTGATCTATTCATCTTCAATTACGGCAGTACAAAGAACAACAGAGGTAATAAAAATTATAACCATGTCCATGGACTACCTAGCGACGACTACAAGCACTAGAGTGAGCCGAAGGCGCACGGTCGTCATCGCCCCTCCCTCGCCGGAGCCGTGCAAACCTTGTTGTAGTAGACATTCGGGAAGTTATCGTCTTAAGGCCCCATAGGACCAGCACACCAGAGTAGCAACCATCGCCTATGAAGAAAGTTGTAGATGAGGAGGATCAAACCTGTAAACACCTAAATGAAGATCAACAAAGACCGAATCAAAATAGATCCATCGAAGACCAGCACCGACCGAATCCCGCAAGATCTGACGGAGACAGATCTCCACACATCCTCCGACGATACTAGACACACTATCGGGATGAGGATAGAACGTGTGAGACATTATTCCTACTAATTGCAAAAACTTCTTACATTTTTGTACAGAGGTATTAAATAATTATAGAGGAACTACTAGAAATGCTCTAATGAAGCGGATCCGGGTGTCTTTGCAAAAATTTCAGCATCCATAGCCGGGAGTTAGAGCATCTCCAGCTGCACCCCCAACAGCCCCCAGGCGACTTTCTACACCCCAGTCGCGCCCCCAAGACGCCAAAATCCGCCGGCTCGGCCCGTTTTTGGGCCCGGCGATCGCAGGCCGAACCCGGCGCACTGGGAGGCGCTCGGGGGCTCCGGCGCAAGGGAAAAGCATGCCTAGCCCACACTGTCAGGCGAAAAGTCAAGCCAACCGGCCAGATTCGCCCCCACCCCCGCGCTCTCGGCCGGCACCCTGCCGATCCCGGCGCCGCCCATCGCCCACCACCACTAGATAGGTCATTCCCCGCTAGAAAAGAGAGGAGGTTTCGCCGCGGCAGCCTTTCCACCACCGTCCGGGCGATTTTTCCGGCGTTCCGGCCGCTCAAGGCGGTGTACTAGCGGTGTGCGCCCACCACGCCCGCAAGGTGTTCGGCGATGGACTCGGGAGACGAGGATGAAAGTGCGTTATATCGACTAGAGGGGGCGTGAATAGGCGATTTTTATGGATTCTTCACTGAGGAATTTGTGGCTGAGGAAATTCCTTAGCGAAGAACTACTTGCAGCGGAATAAGTACTCAAAAGCATGCATAGGAGAACACAAGCATGGTCATCATGATGAAATGAAGACAAGCACAGAGTACAGAAAGCGTAAACACAGGATAGCACAGGATGAAGACAAACAGACTGAAGAAATTGAACTGAGGAAATTGAGAAAGTCTTGAGTCAAAGTCTTCAAACACAGATATGAACAAGTGCACAACACAGTAATGAGGAAATGAAAGAGTTGAGGAAATAGAACCAGTAGGCTTGGTGAAGACAATGATTTGGTAGACCAGTTCCAACTGCTGTCTCAGTTATACATCTGGTTAGGGCGACTAGGTATTTAAACCTGAGGACACACAGTCCTGAACACGCAGTCCAGGACACTTAGTCCTCACCGTATTCCCCTTGAGCTAAGGTCACACAGACCTCGCCCAATCACTCGTGGTAAGTCTTCAGGTGACTTCCGAACCTTCACAAACTCGGTCACTCGGCGATCCACAATTTCCTCTTGGATGCTCAAGACCATGACGCCTAACCATCTGGAAAGAAGCACAGTCTTCAAAGGTAACAAGCGTAGGATCCACGCAGGATCAATCTCTTCAGTGATGCTCAATCACTTTGGGTTTGTAGGTGTTTGGGTTTGGGTTTTCCTCACATGATGATTTTTCGCTCAAAGTCCTCGGAGGATGGGATGCTCTCAAATGACAAGTGTCAGTTTCTCTCGGAGCAGCCAACTAGCTAGTGGTTGTAGGGGGCGGCTATTTATAGCCTAGGGAGCAGCCCGTCATGATAAGACATAAATGCCCTTCAATGATATGACCGTTAGTTGGGTAGATATTTTGGGACAGCTGGCGCATAGCACAACAACGGTCGGAAATTTGAGTATCAAATTCCTCAGGGCTATCATGTTCCTCACTGTGTAGGCAATCCGCACTGGCGAATTCCTAACTCCTCAGTCAGAACAAATTCCTCAGAGACCAGAAGAACTTCGTCTCTGTCACTGAAGAATATGACTGAACTAAATAAGATTTCCAATGGCCTCACTCGAAGGGATTGGTAGGTGTAGGATTTTGAGTTGAGCATCACATGGAAATTTTTCCTTAGTATTTCCTCGACCCCCTTTTACAGTACGGTGTTTCCTATGACTCAAGAAAGAGAAAATGAAACTACGAAAACAAAAGTCTTCACGCTTCATGTTCCTCAAATGAATACCATGTCTTCAAGGTCACACCAATTTCTTCACTTTCAAAGTCTTCAGAAATCCAAAGTCTTCAGCCGAAGAACTTCATTTTTAGGGGTCAACTTTCACTGTAAATATCAAAGTCTCATAGACTTATAGACCTGTGTACACTTATAAACACATTAGTCCCTTAACCTATAAGTCTTCAATACACCAAAATCACTAAGTGGCACTAGATGCACTTACAATCTCCCCCTTTTTGGTGATTGATGACAATATAGGTTAAGTTTTCAACGGGGATAAACATATGAAGTGTAAATACTGATATTGAGGAATTTGATTACAAGATATAGAAGAACTCCCCTGAATATGTGCATAGTGAGGAATTTGCTTTTGAAGCAATGCACACTTGAAGAGTTGAATCATGGAGATCTCCCCCTATATCTTGTAATTCATACACGCATTTAACATAATATATGAAGAATTTGAAATGCATGATGAAATATGGTGACTGATGTAATTCAGCATGCATGCAATAACATTAACGAGGAATAAGCATGCAAAAGAAACAACAAAAGTATCAGGCCACCATAGAGTTTAAGTTTACAACTCGATCCAACTAAGTCATCAGAAGAACGAGAGTTGTAACTTAGAAAAAAACGCCCATATAAGATAGACCCGCTTGAAGACTAACTCAAATTTCTCCCCCTTTGTCATCAAATGACCAAAAAGGTTTGAAAATGAGGACTAACTCCCCTGAAGAATATCAAGTTGATGAAGGAGCGTCATCGTTGTTGGGGTCGTTTGTTGTAGTAGGGCCTGCCGCAGTGTCGTCCAAATCTTCATGTTCATCAGTGTCACGTGATGAAGAATAGGAGCTGGCCACCAAGGAAGGAACTTTTACCTTCTTGTACTTCTTCGGAGGAGGTGCAGCCCAGTCAAAATCTTTGTTGAGACCCATTTTCTTCAGATTTTCTTCACCATATATGTGCGACAGAACAGCCCAGGTGCGGTTGAGGGTTTCATGAAGGTAGTAATGGTTTTTCTTCACTGCATTGTGGGTAGTAGTCATGTTGTGAAGAATTCAACCAAACTGACGCTTGACCCATTTGTGATTACGATCAACCTTCTAGTGAAGACTGAGGAGAAGCTCACGGTCAGTCATCACCCTGGGAGCTGTGCCTTGAGGATTTGGCTTGGTTGCGTTGGCGGCAGAGTCATGGGTGGCAGAGTCATCATTGGTGGAGTAGGATGCAGCCTTGCGAAATTGACCATCCAATGGACGAATGCCTTCATCAATGACAGCAGTAGCCTTGCCCTTTTCATCAGCTGAGGAAAATGTCTGTTTGAGGACTTCAATCGGGGGCAAGTAGCCGCAATGGTTCAGTGTATCAGCTTTGTAGTTGAGTGAAGACCTTGTTATGATGAATCTCATAATCCACGGAGCATAAGGGTTTAGCTCAAACGGTGACACTGCGACATTGGCCAGAGTCCTCATGAAGAAATCATGGAAGTTGACAGCAACGCCATGAATGATATTGAAAAGCAGATTCTTCATGATGCCAACGACTTCTTGTTCATTCGAGTCGTGGCCCTTGATAGGACTCAATGTCTTCGTCAGAATGCGATAGACAGTCCGAGGCACATATAACAATTCCTTCACAAGGAATTTTGTTCTTGGGGCCTAACCTGGCTTCAAAGGCTTCATCAGCACTTGCATATAGTGATTTGTAAGCTCAGGTTCACTGTAGACGCAACGAGCAGCTTCAAGGGGAGGACTGAGAGGCAAAGCACGAAGCAATTCAGTAGCTGGTGCTTTGTAGTGAGTATTTTCAGACATCCAGTCCAGCACCCATGAATTCACATCTTCAGAGTCTCCGGTGATGTGCAGAGTTGCATAAAATTGAAGAATGAGCTCTTCATTCCAATCACATATGTCAGTGCATAAATTTAACAGTCCAGCGTCCTAAAGAACACTGAGGACTGGCCCGAAGCACGGCAGAGATTCCATATCCACGTGAGGAATGTGCTCATGATCGAAGACTTTGTCTTTGTTGAACAACACTGAGGAATAAAAATTTGCCTGGCTGGTAATCCAGAAACGCCTCTTCCTAATGCGAGCAGAGTCATAGGGGTTGTAGTCAGTTGAAAGTGCGTTATATCGACTAGAGGAGGGTGAATAGGCGATTTTTATGAATTCTTCATTGAGGAATTTGCGGGTGAGGAAATTCCTTAGCGAAGAACTACTTGCAGCGGAATAAGTACTCAGAAGTAAAGACAACAGAATACAAGCATGGTCATCATGATGAAATGAAGACAAGCACAGAGTACAGAAAGCGTAATCACAGGATAGCACAGGATGAAGACAAACAAACTGAAGAAATTGAACTGAGGAAATTGAGAAAGTCTTCAGTCAAAGTCTTCAAACACAGATATGACAAGCACACAACACAACAATGAGGAAATGAAAGAGTTGAGGAAATAGAACCAGTAAGCTCGGTGAAGACAATGATTTGGTAGACCAGTTCCAACTGCTATCTCAGTTGTACATCTGGTTGGAGCGGCTAGGTATTTAAACCTGAGGACACACAGTCCCGGACACCCAGTCCTGAACACACAGTCCAGGACACCAAGTCCTCACCGTATTCTCCTTGAGCTAAGGTCACACATGCCTCGCCCAATCACTCGTGGTAAGTCTTTAGGTGACTTCCGAACCTTCACAAACTCGGTCACTCGGCGATCCACAATTCCTCTTGGATGCTCTAGACCATGACGCCTAATCGTCTGGAAGAAGCACATTCTTCAAAGGTAACAAGCGTCGAATCCACGCAGGATCAATCTCTTCAGTGATGCTCAATCACTTTTGGTTTGTACGTGTTTGGGTTTGGGTTTTCCTCACTTGATGATTTTCGCTCAAAGTCCTCGGAGGATGGGATGCTCTCAAATGACAAATGTCAGTTTCTCTCGGAGCAGCCAACCAGCTAGTGGTTGTAGGGGGCGGCTATTTATACCCTAGGGAGCAGCCTGTCATGATAAGACATAAATGCCCTTCAATGATATGACCGTTAGTTGGGTAGATATTTTGGGACAGCTGGCGCATAGCACAGCAACGGTCGGAAATTTGAGTATCAAATTCCTCAGGGCTATCATGTTCCTCACTGTGTAGGCAATCCGCACTGGCGAATTCCTAACTCCTCAGTCAGAACAAATTCCTCAGAGACCAGAAGAACTTAGTCACTGTCACTGAAGAATATGACTGGACTGTATGAGATTTCCAATGGCTTCACTCGAAGGGATTGGTAGGTGTAGGATTTTGAGTTGAGCATCACATGGAAAATTTTCCTTAGTATTTCCTAGACCCCCTTTAACAGTACGGTGTTTCCTATGACTCAAGAAAGAGAAAATGAAACTACGAAAACAAAAGTCTTCACGCTTCATGTTCCTCAAACGAATACCAAGTCTTCAAGGTCACACCAATTTCTTCACTTTCAAAGTATTCAGAAATTCAAAGTCTTCAGTCGAAGAACTTCATTTTTAGGGGTCGATTTTCTCTGTAATATCAAACTCCTCATAGACTTATAGACCTGTGTACACTCATAAACACATTAGTCCCTTAACCTATAAATCTTCAATACACCAAAATCACTCGGGGCATTAGATGCACATACAATCTCCCCCTTTTTGGTGATTGATGACAAAATAGGTTAAGTTTTCAACGGGGATAAACATATGAAGTGTAAATACTGATATTGAGGAATTTGATTGCAAGCTATAGAAGAACTCCCCTAAAGATGTGCATAGTGAGGAATTTGCTTTTGAAGCAATGCACACTTGAAGAGTTGAATCATGGAGATCTCCCCCTATATCTTGTAATTCATACACGCATTTGACATAATATATGAAGAATTTGAAATGCATGATGAAATATGGTGACTGATGTAATTCAGCATGCATGCAATAACATTAACGAGGAATAAGCATGCAGAAGAAACAGCAAAAGTATCAGGCCACCATAGAGTTTTAAGTTTACAACTCGATCCAACAAAGTCATGAGAAGAACGAGAGTTGTAACTTAGGAAAAAAAACGCCCATATAAGATAGACCCGTTTGAAGACTAACTCAAATTTCTCCCCCTTTGTCATCGAATGACCAAAAGGTTCAAAATTGAGGACTAACACCCCTGAAGAATATCAAGTTGATGAAGGAGCGTCAGCGTTGTTGGGGTCGTTTGTTGTAGTAGGGCCTGCCGCAGTGTCGTCCAAGTCTTCATGTTCATCAGTGTCACGTGATGAAGAATAGGAGCTGGCCACCAAGGAAGGAACCTTGACCTTCTTGTACTTCTTCGGAGGAGGTGCAGCCCAGTCAAAATCTTCCTTGAGACCCATTTTCTTCAGATCTTCTTCACCATATATGTGCGACAGAATAGCCCAGGTGCGGTTGAGGGTTTCATGAAGGTAGTAGTGGTTTTTCTTGACTGCATTGTCCGTAGCAGTCATGTTGTGAAGAATTCAACCAAACTGACGCTTGACCCATTTGTGATTACGATCAACCTTCTAGTGAAGACTGAGGAGAAGCTCACGGTCAGTCATCACCCTGGGAGCTGTGCCTTGAGGATTTGGCTTGGTTGCGTTGGCGGCAGAGTCATGGGTGGCAGAGTCATCATTGGTGGAGTAGGATGCAGCCTTGCGAAATTGACCATCCAATGGACGAATGTCTTCATCAATGACAGCCGTAGCCTTGCCCTTTTCATCAGCTAAGGAAAATGTCCGTTTGAGGACTTCAATCGGGGGCAAGTAGCTGCAATGGTTCAGTGTACCAGCTTTGTAGTTGAGTGAAGACCTTGTTCTGATGAATCTCATAATCCACGGAGCATAAGGCTTCAACTCAAAAGGTGACATTGCGACATTGGCCAGAGTCCTCATGAAGAAATCATGGAAGTTGACAGGAACGCCATGAATGATATTGAAAAGTAGATTCTTCATGATGCCAATGACTTCTTCTTCATTCGAGTCGTGGCCCTTGATAGGACTCAATGTCTTCGTTAGAATGCGATAGACAGTCCGAGGCACATATAACAATTCCTTCACAAGGAATTTTGTTCTTGGGGCCTGACCTGGCTTCAAAGGCTTCATCAGCACTTGCATATAGTGATCTGTAAGATCAGGTTCACTGTAGACGCAACGAGCAGCTTCAAGGGGACTGAGAGGCAAAGCACGAAGCAATTCAGTAGCTGGTGCCTTGTAGTGAGTATTTTCAGGCATCCAGTCCAGCACCCATGAATTCACATCTTTAGAGTCTCCGGTGATGTGCAGAGTTGCATAAAATTGAAGAATGAGCTCTTCATTCCAATCACATATATCAGTGCAGAAATTTAATAGTCCCGCGTCATAAAGAACACTGAGGACTGGCCCTAAGCACGGCAGAGATTCTATATCCACGTGAGGAATGTGCTCATGATCGAAGACTTTGTCTTTGTTGAACATCACTGAGGAATAAAAATTTGCCTGGCTGGCAGTCCAGAGACGCCTCTTCCTAATGCGAGCAGAGTCATAGGGGTTGTAGTCAATGAAGAATACGTGCTCGCCGAAGAAATCATTAGCCTTGAATTTTTGCTTCCTTGAGAATGGATCCTTTGGCTTGGGCAGAGGAGTGTCAGTCAGTTGCATGACAACCTCAGGAATCGCAATCTCAGGTTCTTCAGGCTGAGGAATTTCTGGTTCCTCTTCAGTGGCAGTCTGGGTCTTCAATTCTTCTTTTTCATTTTCTTCAGCACTAGTGGCTGGAACTTGTTCATGAGCTTCATCAGATCCCATTTGAACTGTAGTTGTCGGGGACTGAGGAATTTGTTGCAATGGAGTGAAGAGTGGAGAGTTGGGGTGCTGACTTTCCCAGAAGTCATCATTCATCACTGGTGTGGTACATCCAATGTCCACATCTTCATCTTCCATTTTTTCAACGCCAGCCTCTTCAGCAGTAAACTGAGGCATAGGCGAGGAAACTGTGGGGGTTGAAGGGATTTTATCCACTTCAATTTCTTCATCCATCTGCTCCGACGAAGCAGCAGAAGGAATTTCTTCATCAGATCCGCTAGGGATCACATATTCTTCATCAAAAGGGACGATTTCCTTTGATGGCATGGAGGAAACTGGAACAGCATCAATTGGATTAGCAAATGAGCTTGTCAATTTCTTCATCTTCTTTGATGCTGAAGAATCTGAAAGAGCTGATGCTTTCCTTTTCTTCACTGATGCACGCTCTGCAGCCTTGGTCTTCTTCACACCTGATGCAGATGGAAGGATTGGAGTTGGAGTAGGCGCAGGAGGAGCATAGGAATGTGGTTGATTTTCTTCAGGCATAACTGATGCAGTTGCCCTGACTTCTTCATTTTCTTCAGGCGCACCACTAGTGGATGCCCTGGCAATTTCATCAGCGGCTGGAATGCAGTCATCAGCCTTGGAATTCACATTTTCTTTAGCAGCTTGATTGTCATCAACGGTGCTGGCATGTTCTTCAGTGGGCTGAGCAGATGCTTCAGCCTGAGGAATTTCTTGTTGCGATGGGGCTGCAACATTGGAGGTGAACATCTTTGTCAGTTTAACAAACCTGACCTTGGCTCCTTTCCAATCAGCATAGTAAGCATTGAAATCATCGTTGAGGACTTTGATTTCTGATTGGATCTTCACAAGTTCATCAGTTGTCATAGAGACAACATTGTTCTTCAGGAATTTCTCCTTCCTATACTGCGCTTTCTTGAGCTGCCTGGCCTTCTCAAATTTCCATTTCTCTTCTTGGATGAAGGCAGTCAGCATATGACTTTGGCCAGGAGTCAGCTTGAAGTCAGGCATAGGAGTGTTTGGGTCCTTGTGCGAGAGATCAATGTAGTCGAGGATCAACTTTGGATCCAAAAGCAGAGGCACATTTGTGCCCTTGGCTCTAGCGGCCCTGACTTGCCTATCTCTGATGATTTCAGCAAGTTCTTCGTCACCAGCTTCGTCTTCGTCAGACGGCACTTGGAAGGTGACCTGTTTCTTGTGAGGACTTGGGCGAGAGCCTCGTCCAGTAGTGGTCTTTGTCTTCAGCAGAGAGGGTCCTGTTGAAGAATTTGGTGCAGCTGAGGAACTGGCTGAAGCTCCTGAGGCAATAGAGATGCATGTAGTCCTTTGGCACGTGGCAAGATGCACAGGTGCTGAGGATTTGGTCGGAGCAGCTGAGGACTTTGGAGGGGCAGGAGCAGCGTCAGGAATTGACCGTGAGGGCTTAGCTGAGGCACTTGGCTTATGCGCAGGCTTCTTTGGCATGGATTTCTTCGGCCTTACAGAGGCCTCAGCAGCAGCAGCAGTAGAGTCTTCGTTGAATTTCCTCACTGCATCTTTTGCCTGTTTGGTCTGGCGCTTGGCCCATTCTTCAGGAAAATCCTCACCGGGCTTGATGCTAGTGGCATCTGCTTCTTGGCCAGGTGCCAATGGTGGTCTTGAGCACGGAGGAGTAACAACGAATTTCTTCATGTATTTTGGAGTCGCATAACTGTACTCCCTCCACTCTTTTGCCCATCTCCTCTCTATCCTCTGAATCGCACCTTGCGCTGATTTTTATCTTCCTCAGGGGGTGTGCAGTACCCAGCATAAATGTCCTCAGGGATTTCACAGGCAGTATTGATTTCAGGCCTCTTTCCTCCTTTCTGTGGCTTCTTTCCATCAGCCATTTTCTTCAGTTGAGGAATTTGAACAATTGAACTCTCTGAAGAAGTATGCAACTTTTCTTCGAGGAACGCTGGAAATGAGTTAAGTTGATGAGAACCTAGTGATTCAGCAGCGGACATGAGTACCTATGAACAGAGTATAGTTGCGAGGAATTTGGAGAGGTCATATGCGTTCTCAGAAGGTTTTTCAAAAAGAACAAGTTTGAGGAATTTGACCAGATGAGTCTTGAAGAATTTCACTAAACGTTCTTTGTCTTAGGTTCCAAAGTTGTATAGATCAAAGATCCACACAATTGAGGAATCTTGAAGAAAAATGATGCTTAGAGAAACGAATCAAGAACAAATGACATGTGAGGTGTTTAGTGTGTGAAGAATTTGAAGAATAAACACCTTTGAAGATTTTGTAGAAATCATTTGAATCAAAGAGGGCAGTAAAAGTAACTTTTAATTACCCTGAACGAAGAACACGATGAACTGTGAAGTAGAGATGAGAAGTTCGTCTGTGCAGATCTTCCACGCCCTAACTCGGCGGAGGAAGACGGCTAAGGCGGCGGCGGAGTGAAGATTTCCGCGGCTGGCGCGAGTACGGCGGTGACGAGGTCGAGGCAGTGAAGCTCTTCCTCACTGGCGACGATGAAGTAGCGGCGGCGCTAGGGTTTGAGAAGCTCGAGCTGGAGAGAGGTCGAGCGGAGTAAAGGAAGTGAGGAAGGGAAGAGGGGGTATTTATAGCCACGGTGAAAAACTGTTCGCCCGAAGATTTTGGACGAACGTGCCCCTGACCCTTCTCATTCGCTTGACATGTGTCACCCACGTACTGAGAAGTGGAGATCGTGTTAGATCGTGGGTGAATAGATAAGTATTTCGTGGGATGCGGAACGGTTTGAGCGGCAAAGCCGAAAATTTGGATAAGATAAGTTAAAAGTTCCGTTCGCAAATTCTTCAGCTGACAAGGACACAGTGAAGATTTTGAACGAGTTTCAAATAGAACGCACATGAAGAATTTGTGAATAGATTGGGTTGAGTATAGCATAGAGGGGGAAGGGTCCGATCACATTCACTTAGCAGAAAAACGCAACTTGAAGAATTAGCCATAAGTGAATGTTGTAGAGGACATAAACTCATATATATATATATATATATATATATATATATATATATATATATATATATATATATATATATATATATATATATATATAGCCAATGAAGAAAAACGACTGAAACAGTGAAGATTTTGCAAAGTTGAAGAACATGAACAACTGAAGAATTTCAAAACTGAGGAAAAACTCAAATTGAAGATTTTCAACTTTTTGTGGTGGCGTGACCCACCGTATAAGAATGATGATTTCAGACATCGCGTACAATTGTCGTAGGGTTCTGAGAATCAAATTCTTCATTAATTTCTTCACACTTAGAGTGTTATTCTTCATTGATTGAAGAAAAACGTTTCTTCATGTGTTGCACATCTAAGTCATCAATTTT